>NC_137060.1:5666331-5953831 GCF_032717465.1 Coenobita brevimanus
TAGAGGTTGGGGGAGTGGACTTTCTGACCACTACTTGGTGGTGGCCAGAATTAGGATCCAAGTAAGATGGAGAAATAGAAGAAGGGAAAGACGAGAGGAAGGAGTAGTTGCAAGAAGAGTGGAAAGGTTACAAGAGGATGTGAAAAAGGCAGAGTATAAGAGAGAAGTGGAGGAACGATCGGGCAAATATGAATTGAAGCAGATGGGGGACGTGGAAGGTGTGTGCAGGATATTTACAGAAGAAATATGTGCAGCATGTGATGTGGTATGTGGGAGGAAGAGAAGATGGAGGGGGGTGCAAGGAACAACGTGGTGGACTTAAGAGGTGAGACAGGCTGTGGCACAAAAGAAGAAAGCATACAATGAATGGATGAGAAGTAGGGGCGTGGAAGAAGTCGAGAGGCGTAAGAGAGAGTTATATGTAGAAAGAAAGAGAGAGGTGAAAAGATTAGTAAGAGAGAGTAAGAAGAGAGTGGATGAGGAATTTGGAAGGAATTTGAGCTTAAGTGTGGAGGGACTGTAAGAAAATGTTCTGGAAAGAGGTGAAGAGAGTAAGACAGGGTGGAAGTGAAGTTAGCAGGGGAGTGAAAGATAAAAATGGTAGATTACTAGTGGAGAAGGGAGAAAAAATGAGCAGATGGAGAGAACACTTTAAGGAATTGTTGAACATAGAGGATGGAAGTAATGCGAGTATAAGTGGCTGGGGAATGGCTGGGAGAAGGAGGGAGGTGAGAAGACAGGAAGAAATCAGTAGGATAGATGTTGTGGAAGCAATGAAGAAAGTTAAATTGGGGAAAGCCCCAGGAATTGATGGAATGTGTGGTAAAATGCTGAAGCATAGGGGAGAGATAGTAGTAGAATGGATGTGGAAGATGTGTAGATTGGCCTTGGAGGAAGGTAGAGTCCCAGAGAATTGGAAGTCAGGTATAATTATTCCCTTGTACAAAGGAAAAGGGGAAAAAGAAGTGTGTGGTAATCATAGGGGCATTTGTCTTCTTAGTATAACAGGAAAAGTGTATGGTAGGATACTTATTGACAGAGTTAGAGAAAGAACAGAGGAATTAGTTGGAGAAGAACAGGGAGGCTTTAGGAAGGGAAGAGGCTGTGTAGATCAGATATTCATTCTTAGATCTTTAGTGGAAAAGTTTCTAGAGAAGGGAAAGAAGTTGTATGCGGCTTTCATGGATTTGGAGAAAACATATGACAGGGTGGATAGACAAGGATTGTGGAAAGTATTAAGAATATATGGAGTAGATGGGAAGTTGTTGAATGCTGTGAAGAGTATGTATGATGGTGCTAAGGCTGCAGTGCATGTGGATGGTGAACTAAGTGAATTTTTCTCTTTGAAGGTTGGGTTGAAACGGATGTGTCATGTCTCCATGGTTGTTCAATCTGTACATGGATGGGGTAATACAAGAGGTACAAGGTAGGGTAGTGGATGTTGGAGTGGCCCTGGTGATAGAGGGTAGAGTTTGGAAACTCCTTGTACTGTTGTTTGCTGATGATATTGTGTTGTTGAGTGAAGATGAAGGGGAGCTGCAAGGCTTGGTGGATGAGTTTGGGAGTGTGTGTAAGAAACGGAATCTAAAGGTGAATGTAGGGAAGAGTAAAGTGATGGTCTTTGAGAGAGGTGAAGTCAGTGAATGTACAGCGAGGTTGGATGGTGAGGAATTGAAAAATGTGAGTACGTTTAAGTACTTGGGTAGTGTGATGAGTAAGGATGGGGGTTTGGAGAGTGAAGTGCTTGAAAGGGTACACCAGGGTAGAAAGGTTGCTGGTTCTTTGAAAGCAGTGATAAGAAACAGGGAAGTGAGCATGGAAGTGAAAAAGTTACTACATGACAATATTGTGATACCAACTCTAATGTATGGAAGTGAAGCTTGGACATTGTTGGAAGGATACAAGTCAAGAGTGAGAGCAGTGGAAATGAGTTACTTAAGAGGAGCCTGTGGAGTCACATGGAGAGACAGGCTGGCGAATGAGGATATAAAGGAGCGTTGTGGTGTGGATGTGGATGTGATAGGAAGCGTTATGAGGAACACACTGAGGTGGTTTGGCCATGTGGAGAGGATGGAGGGTGAAAGACTGACGAAGAGAGTGTATGTGAGTGAGGTGGAGGGGGAAAGAGGGAGGGGGAGGCCGAGGATGAGATGGAGGGATGGGGTGGAGAGGTATATGAGAGAGGGGGGTGTGAGTTGGGTGCAGCGCAGTGAAATGGCAGGGGACAGGACAACGTGGAGGCGATTTGTTTGTGGTCACCCCAAACGGGATTGAGGCGTCCGACAATAGATAGATTGGGGGAGGCGGTAGCTGAATCAGTAGAGAGGCGGCCTGCGGTCCTGATGGACCCAGGTTCTAATCCCGGCTGGGGCAGGGAACAGCTTAAGGATTTGAATTTCATAGAAGCAGACTTTCCTGATCTACCAGATGACCCGCTGACATGTCGTAAAAGTACCCCTGCTAATACCAATACACCAGTCCTGCATGAGACAGCCCTAGCATGTATTCAATATGGACGGTGGGTGTTAGCGCCGAAGTGGTGACGTGGAGGTGTAGGAGGACTACTGGGCCTTGGGATAGGCTACTGCCCCTGAGATTTAGGCCCTGAAGCCTTTGCCCAGAGTCGGAAAAAAAAAAAAAAAAAAAGATAGGTTGTAACCATATAACCAAATTTTGGTGCCTGGTGGTTTAGTGGGTAATTAAGGTGCTCTGATTGGATATAACTGGTGAAGGTTTATGTTCAAGGGGCTGTTGGGGTTTGTTGCTCATGTAATGCCACTCAGGGATGAGTGAGGCTGCTCTCTCTCAATTAAATGTCAGGACCAACTTGCCTAGCCCCGGGCTCGTACTCTCCTCAGGGGGCAATGTAGGATTGGATGATCGAGTCTGGCATAAATCTTTAATTTCCTCCATCCTCCCAAAGGAGAGTGGTGGACTGCAGGAGAAGCGTAATTTCAGTCTGTAGTTCACTGGGTTAACATCAAATGTCCCTGGGGTGGCAGCTTTTGCTACTGCTTCTATCCTGTCTCTTGCAGCTCTTTTCTGTATCCTCCTACTTTCTCTATACTCATTTCAAAGCCAAAGGTGGCTGTTGTGTGTATATACGCAACGACTTATCTTGCTCTCGTGTTCCTGAACTCGATTCTTCTGAATTCTCTACACTCTGGCTTCGGCTTTCCTGTCATTCTCTGACTAAATATATCTGTGCTGTTTACTTATCCCCTAATTCTACTGACTATCAAAAATTCTTCGACTGTCTTACTTCTACGATGGAACACATTCTATCCATTTCTCCTTTCTCAGAAATCTCCATTCTAGGAGATTTCAATGTTCACCATCACCTTTGGCTCTCCTCTCCTTTCACTGATCCACCTGGTGAACAAGCCTACATCGTTTCTGTCCTTAATGACCTAGAGCAGGTTGTACAGCACCCTACCCGTATCCCTGACCGCCTTGGAGAGAGCTCCAACATACTTGACCTCTTCCTCACAACTAATCCTTCTGCTTACTCTCCGTTGGGCTCCTCCGATCACAACCTTATCATCTTAACCTGTCCTATCACTCCGGTACGGCCTGTGGACCCTCCAGGGAAGCGTCGTCTGTGGCATTTTGGAGCCGCGGACTGGGAGGCCCTCAGGCAGTACTTCTTTGATTTTCCCTGGAATGATTATTGCTTCCATGGCCGTGAGCCATCTGAGTGTGCCTTGCGCATTACGGAGGTTATTCTCTTGGGCATGGAAGCATACATTCCTTTCTCATTTCCTTTGACTAACGCAAGAAAGCCTTGGTTTAATCACGCTTGTTCTAATGCTGTCCGCAGTAAGGAGAGGGCCTACAAAAGGTACTGGAGCCAACCCACCCCTGAATCACACCATCTTTACATTTCTGCCCGGAATTGTGCTAAGTCTGTTCTTCGCTCTGCTAAAAATATTTTCATCCGTATTAAATGCTCTCAACTCTCCAACTCGAATTCTTCCCGCTCCTTCTGGCACCTTGCCAAAAACCTTTCTAACAACTTTACCTCATCATCCTTCCCTCCTCTTTTCTACTCTGATGCTTGTGTAGCTATTTCTTCTACTGATAAAGCAAATCTCTTCGCACAGACTTTCTCCTCCAATTCCACCTTAGACGATTCCGGTGCTGTTCCTCCATCACTTCCCCCCTCTGACTTCCTCATGGTTGACATTATTCTTAAGCTGATGTATTTTCTGCCATCACTGGCCTCAGTACTAACAAAGCATATGAGCCTGATGGGGTCCCTCCTGTTGTTTTCAAGAACTGTGCTTCTGTGCTTACACCTTGCCTAGGCAGACTCTTTCGCCTTTGTCTGTCAACTTGTACCTTTCCTTCTTGCTGGAAGTTTGCTCTCATTCAGCCAGTCCCAAAGAAGGGTGACCACTCCCAACCCTCCAACTATCGTCCAATTGCTTTAACGTCTTGTATTTCAAAAGTCTTCGAGTCAATTCTCAATAGAAAAATTTTAAGGCATCTTTCCTATCACAAACTTCTTTCCGATCGTCAGTACAGGTTCCGTCAGGGACGCTCCACTGGCGATTTTCTCACCTACCTTTCAGACTCCTGGTCATCCTCCTTTCGGGACTTTGGCAAAAGCTTTGCCTTTGCGCTTGACATCTCAAAGGCTTTCGATCGAGTCTGGCATAAATCTTTAATTTCCAAACTGCCTTCCTACGGTTTCTATCCTTCTATCTGTGCCTTCATCACTAGCTTCCTTTCTGGTCGTTCTGTAGCCACTGTTGTAGACTGCCATCGTTCTTCTCCTAGATCTATCAACAGTGGTGTTCCTCAGGGCTCTGTCCTATCACCAACTCTCTTCCTTTTATTCATCAATGATCTTCTAAGCTGTACATCTAACCCTATCCACTCATACGCTGATGACTCCACCCTTCACCTTTCCATTTGGTTCCCGCAATGCCCATCTCAACAGTTACTTCAACAAACAAGGGATGAGGCTATGGCACACCTAATGTCTGACTTGGCTCATATCTCTGACTGGGGTAAAAATGATATGGTTGTTTTTAATGCATCTAAGACTCAGTTCTTGAACCTATCAACCCGACACAATCTTCGACAGGTATACCCACTAATGTTTAATAATATTCAGCGTAATCCTACATCATCCTTGAACATGCTTGGGGTTTCATTTACTCGGGACTTATCTTGAAAAGATCATATTACATCTCTTGTAAAATCTGCTTCCAAGAGATTGGGTGTGGTAAGCCGACTCCGCTCTTTCTTTACCCCTGCACAATTGTTGACTCTATACAGGGGTTTTATCCACCCCTGTGTGGAGTACAACTCTCATGTGTGGGGAGGCTCCCCACATACAGCTCTTCTCAATAGGGTGGAGTCAAAGGCTTTTCATCTCATTAACTCTCCTCCTCTTACTGACTCCCTTCAACCTCTGTCTCTTCGCCGCACTGTTGCATCTTTATCTCTTTTCTATCGCTACTTTAATGGTCACTGCTCCTCTGAACTGTCTGCTTGCATTCCTCCACCTCTACGACGGGCGCATAGCGCCCGTCTGGCAGCAAACTCTCATCCCTTTTCTGTCCAACTCTCTAATGCAAGAGTTAACCGTTACTCTCAGTCTTTCATTTATGCAACAGGTCAACTCTGGAACTGTCTCCCTCTGTCTGTATTTCCTGCTGCCTATGATCTCCAGTCTTTCAAACGCAGTGTGTCCAGGCATCTCAAAATGATCGGATCTTGAATTTGGCTCTCTATTGTATTTTGTTTTTCTCTTGGAGGGAACTGTTACTGCAGGCTTATGGCCTTTGGTTCCTTCTTCCTCGCATAAAAAAAAAAAAAAAAATGAATGAATAGAATTGTATAATGGTAGGCACAATAGAAAAGAAATTGTCATTGGCTTGAAGGTTGGAAGTAACACTGTAGTTTTACTGATATAGTTGGTTTGTTTTCATCTGACAAGGATTTGTAACCTCTTTCAGGTCGGCAGATGGCCAGAAGGCTAGAGGATAAATTTGACAAGTAATCAAGGAGGCTTTATTCTTGCCTAATGGCAAAGGCTCACCGTATTCCAGGCAACCGTAACTTGGTATTTAATTTGTGAGACTGGATCCCTTCCGTCAGATAAAACTTTTTTTTTTTTTTTTTTTTTTTTTTTAAGACATTATGCTAGACTTACTGTGCAGTACTGTAGTAGAAACTCATGTGCCATCCACTGTACCATGCACATATGAAATTCAGGTGTACTGTAATATTTTTATCTCCTGTCAGTGAGGTACTAGAGGGGTATGCTTCATGTGACGGTGACAGTATGACCTTGTTGCTCTACTGCTTGGTCATACTGTACAAACATCCATCATTTTCCTCCATCCTCCCAAAGGAGAGTGGTGGACTGCAGGAGAAGCGTAATTTCAGTCTGTAGTTCACTGGGTTAACATCAAATGAGCCTGGGGTGGCAGCTTTCGCTACTGCTTCTATCCTGTCTCTTGCAGCTCTTGGTGAGCTTGTTGGGTGCTTCGGTCTGACAGAACCCAACCATGGAAGTGACCCAGCAGGAATGGAGACACGGGCAAAATACAATCCCTCGAACCGTACATATGTGCTTAATGGCTCAAAGACATGGTTAGTACTGATACTTTGTTCATTTTAACTATAGTTCCTTCATTTTAACTTGGAATTTTTCATCTTCAGTTTATTTCATGTAGGCTGGCTCAGTGAGATATAAAGACAAGACTACGGCCTAACATCCATCCCATAGCACTTCTTCATGACAAGCACCATATTCTAGTGTTAATCTCTTATATTAGCCCACTATTCAAGTTGGAGAGAGGTCTAACTTATGCCTTGTTAAAGTGAGTACAGCAGATAAAAAAATTTGTCAAAATCGAATATTTATTTGCAGCAAGTGATTAGCTCTAGAATATGAAGCTAGTTAAGAAGTAGTGCTGTGAAATTAACATAGAGTCATAGTATGGTCTGATTCTGACCGTGAGATATGTGAAATATGATGCAAAAGAATGAAAATCTGCAAATTAAGGTGAATAAATTATAGGTGTGGGTATGTAGCTACTGCAGCAGTTGGCTTTGCACACAAGTGACATGGAATACCACTTTTTGTCACAGAGTGTTGGTATGCAGAACTTTTGCAGTGTAGAGTGAGAAGTGCATATTAGAATTCATGTTGGAGTTGCTTTGTTTGTTTAAAAGAGAATGTATCTGAAATGGAGGGAACTTTGACAGGATGTGAGCATATTTGACCACAGAAGGGCATACCATACTGCTGCACCCTCGTTTCCCGTTGAATCCAGTGATGTATTTTATGGTTTACTTATGTAACTACCAAATAATTTTTACTTGATTTAGGAAGGATCTTTGAGTTATGAAAGGGTTAATTAAGGATATATCCAAACCCTTCAGGTAAGAAATTACAGTATCTCCCAAACAATAAAAATCACATGTAACCTTTTAAAAAATGTCTTTGGAGTGAAGAGGTAAAATGTCCACCACTGGCTGGGATTGAACCATGTCAGGAGAATTGGTAGACACATGTGCTACTTAAGTTTTTAGTACCACTTATGGCTCAGTGAGGCTGGTCACCCTCACTGTAAGTGTTAGGACTCCTTAGTTTAGCCCAGGCACCTATGCGTGTGATTGGGCAATAAAGAATTGGATGATGGATGGTAACCTCTGAGTAATGAGCCAGAAGTACATCGCACTTATTGTCTCATACATCCCAGACTGTAATTATTGACTGACTCTTGTGGATGGGAAATCCTTACCTCTTGTTGGAAGAAGCACTGACAGAGCCTTTTTTCTCCAAACATCTCCAGACAGGACTACTAGCTCCCCAGTTGCAGACATTGTGGTGATGTGGGCATGTAATGAATCTGAAAGATGGTGTTGTCTGAGGTACAAGCACTAAGTCTTATGTCTTCCTACAACCCTAAACAGGATCACAAATTCTCCAATTGCTGACATTGTGGTGGTGTGGGCTCGCAACGAGTCTGAAAACGGTGCTATCCGAGGCTTCATCATAGAGAAGGGAACCCCAGGACTGGAGTGTCCAAAAATTGAGGGAAAGTTCTCACTACGTGCATCCACTACAGGAATGATTCTGATGGATGATGTTGTTGTGCCAGAAGAAAATATGCTGCCTGGGGTCAAGGGACTAAAGGTAAGATGTGGTTACTCTGTCCTATACAGTAAGTCCTCATTATGTATCACCTATATACAGTATATATATATATATATGGTAGGCGGGGGCACTCAACATCCACTCACTCGATGTAGTGCTGCCCTCGGGTGTCTGTCCTGATCTCTCCTCCATCTTCTTTTATCTTTCTTTCCCTCATTCTTTCCTCGTCCTTTTGCCTACGGGTGACTTTACACTCCCTCTTCTGTCTTTCATTCCTTCATTCTTTCCTCTTTCTTCTGCCTATGGGTGATTCTACACTGAGTGACAAGCCAAATGGTTTCCTGTACACCAGGAAACTATTTACTGTGCTGGGTGGTAACCATATAACCAAATTTTGGCACCTGGTGGTTTAGTGGGTAATTATTGTGCTCCAATCGGATTGAGCCGGTGAAGGTTTATATCCAAGGGGTGGTTGGGGTTTATTGCTCACGTAATGCCACTCAGGGATGAGTGAGGTTGGTCACTCTTATCTTAAATGTCAGGACCAGCCGCCTAGCCCTGGGCTTCTACCCTCTTCATGGGGCAACGTATGATTGGATGATGGATGGATGAATGGATATATATATATATCATCATCATCATCAGCATCAGCATCAGCCATTTGAGTACCCATTGCAGGACCAGCCTACCCTGACTGAAGTGGGGACGATACTGCCAATGTATCCACCAAGTGGCTTAGGCTGTTTGGTAGAGATTGTATGTAGGGTGAGAAGTGCTTGTAAGTGTGATTGTAGTGTCGTAGTGGATTTGGATGTGTGTGTAGTCTGTGAGCCAAGTGTAATCGGCCCGCGTAAGCCGACTGGGTGCAAGCATTCTTTACAGTATGCGACACTGGCCCAACCACAGCACCCCTTATGTCTGCCAAATCAGTACGTGGCCGGGTGAATACACCCTGGTTCACCGGTGTACAAAACACACACACACACACTACCACTGCCACAGAGGCTGCATATATATACATATATATATATATATGACAGTATTGTGATACCAACTCTAATGTATGGAAGTGAAGCTTGGACATTGTTGGAAGGACACAAGTCAGGAGTGAGAGCAGTGGAAATGAGATATTTATGAGGAGCCTGTTGAGTCACATGGAGAGAGGCTGACGAATGAGGATATAAAGGAGCGTTGTGGTGTGGATGTGGATGTGATAGGAAGCGTTATGAGGAACACACTGAGGTGGTTTGGCCATGTGGAGAGGATGGAGGGTGAGAGACATACGAAGAGAGTGTATGTGAGTGAGGTGGAGGGGGGAAGAGGGAGGGGGAGGCCGAGGATGAGATGGAGGGATGGGAAGGAGAGATATATGAGAGAGGGGTGTGTGAGTTGGGAGCAGGGCAATGAAATGGCGGGGGACAGGGCAACATGGAGGCGATTTGTTTGTGGCCACCCCAAACGGGATTGAGGTGTCTGGCAATAGATAGATAGATATATATATATATATATATCCAAGGGGTGATTGGGGTTTATTGCTCACATAATGCCACCCAGGGATGAGTGAGGCTGGTAACTCTCAACTTAAATGTCAGGACCAACTTACCTAGCCCCAGGCTCCTATACCCCTCATGGTGCAACATGGGATTGGATGACGGATATATATATATATATATATATATATATATATATATATATATATATATATATTGTACATACAGTATATGGCTTTAAATGATTTGTTAGTGTTCTGACAGAAATTCTTTTTAGTCTTACCATGCCAAAGAATTGTTTTTACCTTGCTTGATTTAGATTGCAACTTATTCCTGATTGTCCTTAAGCAGCAGTTCTGAAATTTCAAGTAGTTCTGTGTGAGGATTTGCTAATACCATAACTAACTCATGACCACAGACAAAACTGAAATGCACAAACATTTGGACATTTAATTATTGTTTTCCATTACATTTTCATAGATAAGGTTTCATCTTGTAAAGGTACAAGGAAGAGCATGTGCAGTATCACTGATTGAAACTTTTGGAAACTGTCATCACTTCTTTGAGTGACTGTACAATACATACCATAAAAATAAATAGGCTGAAATAATTTGGATGTACACTACAAGGGTGCCAAAGAACATCTTAGAAAGCTAGATTGAGGATGTTGGGGGGAGGACAGCCACATGTACTGTTAAAGAAAGAAAGAAAGAAGAAAAAAGAAACTGCATATCACATTCAGATCATTTCCATTTCTTTGCTCAGTTATGCTTACAGTCAGAAAAATGCCGGGTCTGAATGTAAGGGAGAAGGAAGAGGATAGAGATAGATGGAGTGAGATGAAGGTGACAATAATTAAACTGTTTTTACATTAACCTGGTCTAAAACTGCCATCTATCCATGCTGAGTTATAAACAGTAGGTTATCAGTAGAGTTTGATACTACTCTTGAAGTGATATGGAAGGGATGCAGTTACTGACTTGCATGATATAAGCTGCAGCAGGACAAATATTTGGGCAGTATAAGTAGGTTTTGTTCTGGTCATTCTCTGTTAGAGGGTTGCCAGAAAGGAGCAAGGCACTGGAGATGATGGTTACAGGTACTCCTCTTCTTAAGTAAATTTGAGTTATGTAAATATGGGGATACGTGAAAGCTTATTTCAAAGATAAAAATATAAAAATACGTACTCCACCTACAGTATTTAAAATGCGTGCCAAATCCTACATCATTAATGAGGTCCCAGGTGGTGTCTGTGCACTTCCCTCCACTCAGTTTGTTTTGGCAGTACATATGCCATTATTGCTGTAGCAGGAGGTACATGGTTGTGTTTTTTGTTATTTTAACCCTCAGTGTGTCCAAATAACAGAAGAGTAGTGGTGGTGGTGAAAGCAGCAGCCATAAATGACACACTATAATGATGAAAATAAAAGTGGTTGTCATTAAGAGAGTGGAGAGAGGAGAGAAAAGAGTGATGTGGCGCGTGTGTTTGGTCTGACGGTCTTATGTAAAAATTCGACTTACATTAGAGCTGCAGGAACCAGTTAATCATGTAAATTGAGGAACACTTGCATTATCAATCCGGTAGTAAGTGTACTGTGTCTCAGACTTTTCTTCGAGGATATTTCTCTACTACAGTGACTTCAGCATGTTCCTGCTACCTCCAGATAGTTAGGAATGATCACTGGTAATTAGGGATTAGTGAAGAAGATATGTGTATCCCCCTTCTTGAAAAGTCTCTCCTCAACTGAATACAGTAATCCCTCGATTATCCAGACGTCCATTAACCGGACCATCCGTTGTGGGGGTGCTGTGATTAGGCTGTTCAAAACCATTATTCATACATTTTTCCATTTGAGGAGTTTGGAGTCCAAGAGGTGAATACGCCAGGTTTCCCATTTTTGTTTTATGATGGATTCATAAACTTTAGTCCCCCCTCTGTCCGGGCAGTGAGGCAGGAAATGCAGATTCGCTTTTGTTCCACTAGGTATTCCCATTATTCTGAGACTTTTTTTTTTGCACATCAGCAGATGTTTGTGTTTGAGGGAGAATATACAACAGGCAAGTCTGCTCTCCATGCCTGGGTACAGTATCCAATCAGCGAGCCATATATCGTCCCCACCCACCCATGCCAGTCAGTGCCCATTTTGCCCTCCCTGCCAGACTCAGTCGCATACCTGCTCAACTTCTGACTGAAACTCTGCCATTTTGGTGTTATTTGCTTTAATTTTGTGCAGTATTTTGTCGACAAAACTGTGCAGAAATGTGTGGTGATGATGGTAAAAATGTCTCTGGACCCGCTGGGCATAGTTGCAAGCATGCACGTAACGTGTAACATTGGCATATGAACGTTGTAAAGAGGAAGTGTAACAGTGGTGAGGAATATATGTCGACAAAAGAAGCTTGTTCTCACCAGGAAAGTTGGTGAAAAGTTCAAGTATTTCTACTTTGACAAGGTAGGAAATGATAAACTGGAAGCTATTTTCAAGGCATTTTGGGATCGGCAGGAGGGGGGAAGTCGATGTGGATGACGACCTCCATGATTATTAATTAAGACAGTAACCCCCCTCTCATCAGGTAAGCTAAGAAGCGTGCATGGGAAGGTGTGTAATAATTTTTATGCCATGTATTTTCATTGCTGTTACTGTATCTGTCTTTTCTGATGTCTTTTTGATGACTTTCTTTTCCACAGAAATAATACATTTTTCAGGTATGCTTACTTTATTAGGGATGCACGGGCTTAGTATAGGGACATGCTAGTGAAACTGTACAGACGTAATCTAGACACGTTTACATAGTAACCTGCAAAGTTTCATAAAGATAGGTATAAAAATGTGGTTGTTGCGTGTTAGGTTGCCAGACTGTAATCACTCATACAGTATGGTATATCAAAATGTGATTTTGGCATATTTGCCTCTTGTATTCCAGACTCCTCATTTTATCTGAACAAAATGCTTTCATCCGGGTGAAAATTATCAGTGGTGGGCAGCGCAAATGAAGAAGGACCTTGCGCAAGCGCAATGCGCAATCCACAGTTCACTACCTTGCGCAAGTGCAAGCGCGCAATGTGACAAATATTTAGCTTGCACAGTGCCGCAAAGCACAAGTGCAAATGGTTTGCATGTATTTGTGGGAATTACTGTAAAATATTGAGATATTAAATAAAATAGCATACTTACTTTTATTTATTATTATTTTCTATTATTTGTAATTTCCACAAGTGCTCAATCTAATATTTAGCGTGCGCAGTGTCGCTAAGTGCTAGCGCAAACCATTTGCATATATTTGTGGGAATTACTGTAAAATATTGAGATATTTAAATAAATTAACATGCCTACTTTATTATTATTCTATCTGTCTATCTATTGCCAGACGCCTTAATCCCGTAAGGGGTGGCCACTGGCCACAAACAAGCAACAAATCGCCTCCATGTCACCCTGTCCCCCGCCATTTCATTGCTGTGCTCCCAGCTCACACCCCCTTCATATACTTCTCCACTCCATCCCCCCATCTCATCCTTGGCCTTCTCCTCCCTCTCCCCCCCTCCACCTCACCCACATACACTCTTCTCAATAGTCTCTCACTCTCCATCCTCTCCATATGACCAAACCACCTCAGTGTGTTTCTCCTAATGCTTCCTATCACATCCACATCCACACCATAATGATCTTTCACTTCCTCATTTGTCAGTCTGTCTCTCCATGTAACTCCACATGCTCCTCTCAGATAACTCATTTATTTCCACAGCTCTCAATCTTGACTTCTGTCCCTCCAACAAGATAAAGCTTCACTTCCATACATTAGAGTTGGTATCACAATACTGTCATGTAGTAACTTTTTCACTCGTGGAGATTCAAACAGAGCAGTGAGCAGGCTGTGAAGCAGAGGGACAGGGAAACAAAGGCTGTGTTGTTGCCAGTTTTACTTTTATTTGCATTTTCGCAAGACATTTTATTTAATAATTCAGTATAGATTTACAATAGCATGTGTAATTCCTTACAAAAATCATTAAAACATATTATTTAAATCAAAGGCTGTGGATATTTGATTTAAATAATATGTTTTAATGATTTTTGTAAGGATTTGCATATGCTACTCTTAAATAATTTTTAATTTATTATTATTTACTAATAATAATTTTAAAAATAGTAAAATATATTATCTCTCTTGAACATTTTAAGAAATGCTACTACCCTCTGTCCCTCCTGCCTCCCCCCAGCAGAACCCTCGCGACCTGCCCGAGCCTCCCCCATCCGTTGTCCAGACACACGGGAAGCTCCCAAGACCACGTGTCCCACAGGTGCGCAAGGCAGGTGTGCAAGCGCAACTAAATTCGCGCATGCGCACCTGCCTTTTCATGTGCGAAAGTGCAATTTTGCGCATGGACTTATACGGTGCGCAATGCACAAACGATATTCACCAGAGCGCACCTGCCCAGCACTGAAAATTATGGCCGTGTGAACATTTTTGCCCAGCAGGGCCATATTTTTTTCATGTTTTTTAGGCCTGTGGTGATTGCTTACCTGTGGTTTATGGGTCTGGTTGACCATAATTATTGCTTGGCTGTGGTTTATAGGTCAGCATGACAAGATAGTGTAAAACACCAGGAATAAGTGTTGTACCATGTACTGTAGTGGCCTTTTATAATGACTTTCAAAGTTAGTGTATGTACAAAGGGGGGGGGGGCAGGGGAGAAGTCCACTATCTGGACGTGCCTTTGGCTCAGTTGTGTCGGATAATAGAGGGATTACTGTAATACTGTCTGGAGGTAGGGAGAACATAGTAAAAGGTACTGTTGCAGTCCCCCTCAGTAACATATTTACAAGTTTCAAGCAACATCATTAAATCAAGAAACTATTTAGTAAGTTCTTAGTTACGTACTGTAATTTCCATGGTATGTCTCCTGTGAAGAGGCCTGTCTGGTTGTGTATAAACAAGCACAGTGCTGCCGTATAGACTGAAACTAAAAGCCTGCTTTTAAACTCAGCACTGGAAGGGACTGTACATCATCTTAGTGAAGGAGTTTGGGCATTCTCTGTCTTTATATCCATATTTTTGAATGACGACTAAATCCTTCCTTCCCAGGGCCCTTTCAGCTGTTTAAATAATGCTCGTTATGGCATTGCCTGGGGTGCTCTGGGAGCTGCTGAGTTCTGCTTGGATACAGCCCGACAGTACACCTTGGACCGCCACCAGTTTGGCCGACCCCTTGCAGCCAACCAGCTCATGCAGAAGAAAATGGCTGATGCACTCACAGAAATCTCATTGGGTCTGCAGGGTTGTGTTCATGTTGGAAGGCTAAAGGATGAGGGCAAGTAAGTGTTTTTGTTTTCCCTCAGCATCTGTTTAACCCCTTGAATCCATGAGACATACTTTTTACGTTGTTCTTACTGCTTACAGGTAATTTTATTCAACCTAGGAAACTCCTCATTTATAAAAGGAATTTACTAAGGCCAACAAGGAGCCTATGCATGGTGGCACTGTGCTCTGGATGGAGTGAAGCAGCTGCAGTATCCACTTGGGAGCCTACTCTCCTCTTATATCCCAACTTGCCATTATGGGAAGGACTATGACCTGACCCTGGTGAGGTGTTGTCTACTACAAGGGGATGCCGGATCCCTACACAGGACGGCCATACAGAAGCTGTTGTTTGCCTGTGGTTGACAGGTCTGCTTAGCCAGGCAGACTAGGATTAAACAACAACAGTAATAACAACTAGGCTCTGTGTAACCCCTCCTGTTCAAAAAGTCTGCCCTAATCTTAATGAAATTGTCAGATGGGGGAAAAAAAAAAAAAAAAAAGACATTCTCTATCTTAGCGAATTAAAATGATGGAGGAGTGGAAGACCTGATGATTCCACCCTTCCTCCTTGTATTGGTGCAGGGATGTATAGGGTGTTTGTACATTGCACCTCAAATCTAGAATAATATTTGTCTTGTGGGGACAGCTTAGTTTTTTAGTGACTGGAGCACAGATATTTTGGCTGCCCCTTGATCAGTCATACAATCATTGGACATAAAAAAAGGACACATTCTTTTAAATGTATTTCTATAACCCTGGTTTTGGCGGCTGAGTAGACCCATCATCAACACCAGTGCATCAAAAGTATTATGGAACATAGAAAATGATGCAGGGTAGACGTCAGTGATAGTGGTTGAACCATCCCTGCAACACATGAGACTTCCCTAGCCGGGAGACAAAGTGGTGCAGTATATGAACCATCCTGTACAGCATTATCCTTACTGCCTCACTCTCTGATGTTATGGCCCACTAGATCTGTCCACCTTGTGTGTGTATGAATATTTAATTTTTTCCATTAATGCATTGTGTTATGTTACTGCAGAAATAGAGGAAAAAATGCTTTTTAAAGCTAAGAATTGCGTGTGGATCTCACATGTTTTGTTCAGTTGTGATAATGATCATGATGGTTTTTCCAGAGCAGCACCAAAAATAGAGGAAGAAGTGCTTTTGAATTCTCTTAAGACCTTTTGAATATGCTGTGTTGTCGTAAGTAGTGATGATTATAGTGATGAGGGTGAGAATGATATTTTTTCCAGATCACCCTCTGAAATACAAAGAAATGCTTTTGAGTACTCAAAGAAGTGCTTTTAAATATTGTATATACTGTACATTACATTCAGTAGTGTGATGAGTAAGGATGGAAGTTTGGAGGATGAAGCACTTGAAAAGGTACAACAAGAAAGGTTGGTGGTTCTTTGAAAGCAGTGATAAAAAACAAGGGAGTGAGCATGGAAATAAAAAAGTCGCCACATGACAGTATTGTGATACCAACTCTAATATATGGAAGTGATGCTTGGATCTTGCTGGAAGGACACAAGTCAAGAGCGAGAGCTGTGGAAATGAGCCATTTGAGAGGAGTATGTGGAGTTACATGGTGAGACAGTCTGACTAATAAAGAAGTGAAGGAACGTTGTGGTATGGATGTGGATGTGAAGGAAAGCGTTAAGAGAAATACGTTGAGGTGATTTGGCCATGTGGAGAGGATGGAGAGCTAGAGACTAATGAGGAGAGAGTATGTGAATGAGGTGGAGGGAGGGAGAGGGAACAGGAGGCCAAGGATGAGGTGCAGGGATGGATTAGAGAGTTATATGGGAGAGGGGTGTGTGAGCTTGGTGCAGGGCAGTGAAATGGTGGGGGACTGGGTGACATGGAAGTGATTTGTTTGTGGCCACCCCTTATGGGATTAAGGTGTCTGGCAATAGATAGACAGATAGATATTCAGTAGTGATGATAGTGATGATGACGACTTTTGATCAACGCCAGAAACAGAGGAATAAATGCCTCTGAATACTGTAAGAGACTTGAATACAGTACTTCATATTTTATTCAGTAGAGATAATTATAGTGATAATGACAACAATGATGGTGACGTAATTTTTTACAGAGCCACCCCTGAAATGATCAGTCTCCTGAAACGCAACTCATGTGGCAAGGCGCTGGACATTGCCCGTACCTCCAGGGACATGCTGGGTGGCAATGGGATCTGTGACGAATACCACATCATCCGCCACGTCATGAACCTGGAAGCCGTCAACACATACGAAGGTACTGTCCAGACATCCATCCATCATCCAGTCCTTTTCTGCCCTCATCAGGAGTATAGGGACCCAGGGCTAGGCTACTAAATCCTGGCATTTAAGGCAAGGGTGATCAGTCTTACTTGCCCATGAATCTCATTATGTGAGCAGTAAACCCCAACCACACCACAGATGGAAATCCTTATAGGCATTATCTGGCTGGAATGCCTGAGCACAGATGTCATGTGGTTATAAGCTTACCACCCATCATAGTAAGGGAGCAGGGTGGCTCAGTGGTAGAGGGCACTTGACTCGAGATTGCAAGGCTGATATTTTGCTCCCCACTCGAGTAGCTGCTCTGCTGGGAAAGGTAATGCTCTCCCATCACATAGCAGGGCTATATGGTCTGTGAAGGTCTAGCCCAGGGAATTAATTCCTTCCAGCATAGTGAATTGTTTCCTGGGTTACAGGAAACATTTGGCTTATCACAGAGAGGGAAAGAGAAGAGAGAGAGAGAGAGAATAAATCCCCTGAGCTAGACCTTGATGGATCATACAGCCCTGATAGGGTGATGGGAGAGTGCTATCTTTCGTGGCAAGGCAGCTACACGGGTGGGACACGAACTCTCGACCTTGTGGTCTCGAGTCAAGCACTTTGCCACTAAGTCACCCTGCCCTGAGAGAGAGAAGGAGAGAGAGAGAGAGAGCTACATCAAATTAGTGGATGATGGGCATCCCCACCTACCATGAAGATGTATAGGTATACCCCGGTTTAACGATGCAATTGGTTTAGCAAAAACCTGTTGTTAGGTGGGGTATCATATCTCAGGGTAGATTTAACATGTAAAGCACATGTTGAAAGCCACATCCTGTTACTTTACATATTAAATCATCCCCAAGATACGATACCCTGCCTAACGATGGGTTTTTACCTAACCAATTGCATCGTTAAACCAGGGTATACCTGTAATGGGATGCATTTTTCATCCTTGGGTTTCCCCCAACCAAGTCCAAAACCCACCCAAATGAGTTCAAAAACAAGTTTAAAGCCAATCTAAATTTCCTAACAGCTGTAAAAGAAGCTAACGTAAGCCTAACACCTGTAAATAACTCGCTAAAACCAACAAATAAAATCTGAAAATCGTCAAATATAACTCTGGAAAAAATCAAGCTTAGTAAACTGTACCCCAAAATGACAATGTTCACCCCACCTATGGCTAAAACACATTAATCTGTCTAAAAACAGTTTATGAATCAACCTAAACACAGTTTTAGTCTAAAATATCATCAAAATTAGTAAAAAAAAAAAAAAAAAAAAAAAAATCGTTAAACAGGGGTTTGGCAGTTGTTAGGCGGGGTATGGTGGTACTTTTACTCCCATCATTAGGCCGGGGTATCGCATCTGGAGGTATCGTATATCGAGGTATACCTGCATATGGAAGGTCAGTTTTAGGTAAAGTAAGGAATATGCCAGAATGTGTATTGAGTGATGGACAGGGTGGTTTTAGGAGTGGTAGGGGATATTGTAAAGTGGATTGTTAGGTATGGTATTAATGACATATATGAATTAGGAAAAGCACGTGACTTGGCCAGTACAGAAAAACTAAAGAAAGTTTTACGATTTTGGTGAAACGTGAATGACTTAGTGAATAATTTAGTGTCAGGACTGTCGTGGGACATGCGTGTGTGATGTCCCTATGTGTTTAGTATATACCATTGTACCGACAGGGATATGAAAAATGTCCTCACTTGAGATGTAGAAAGGGGAATGGGGCTGGTGATGAATGACGATGGGTGAAGTAGCTTAAATATGATGTATGCTTACGCAGATGATGGTGTGTTCTAGCTAATATACTCGGTTCACACTAACTAATCTTAAAATCATCTCCTTGAATGCAGAGCAGTACCAAAAGACTTGCAATAAAATATGGTGCTAGTTGCACAGAAGTATGATGGAAAGGCTATAGATCCATAGTATTGTCTTGGTCTGTCATTGAGCTACCGGATATAGGCAACAAAAGGAAGAAAATCTCTGCCAAGTTAAAGTGAATTAACAACTGTAAACAGGAACTTTGTAGACTACTTCAGAGGTTTTTAAAATTGTCATTGTGATGTGCTGGTTTGGACATGTGGAGAGAATGGAGAATGAAAGACTGACTAAGAGGGTGTATGTAGGTGAGGTGGAGGGAGGGAGAGGGAGGGGTAGACCGAGGATGAGGTGGAGGGATGGAGTTGAGAGGTATATGAGGGAGGGGGGGGTGAGTTGGGGGGAGGGGAGTCAAATGGTGGGTGACAGAGTGACTTGGAGGCGTTTTGTCTGCGGCCACCCTTTGCGGGATTAGGGCGTCGGGCTATAGATAGATAGATAGATAGATATGCTGGTTAGTGGGTAAAGAATGGGTTAGTGAGTATCATTGCAGTAGTAGAAAAGAAGGGTGATGTGTTGTAGTTGTTGTTGATTAATCCTGGTCTGTCTAGCCAAGTAAGCCCATTGGCCACAGGTAAGCAACTGCTTCAGTGAGACTGTCCTATTGGTCAAGCAAAGTACATATACAGTGTAGAGAACCAGCATCCCCTTATGGTGGACAGCACCTCTCCAGGATCCTTCCCATGGCAAGGTGGAGGGAATTATGAGAAAGTTTGATCCACGGTGGTCATCGCAGCTGCTCCACCCAGGGTGTACAGCACCATCATGTGTAGGCTTCTTGTCCCTGCCTGATATAATGTATAACATGTTGGGGAGGAAAGTGATGGACCTACTTTAAGTGTGAAATAGTCATGTTGAAGAGTAGACAAACTTTTATGCTAGATCCACTTTTTGTTTTTTCCTCTCATTGCTACTATTATTTTTTCTTTTAAGGTACACATGATATCCATGCCCTCATCCTGGGCCGAGCCATCACTGGTCTACAGGCCTTCAGTGGCAAGTAATGGAAGCCCGCCATCCCAGACCTGTATGCTTCTGTTCCATGAAGTATTCGAGTCTTCCACAGCTGTCTCATCCTGTGTAGTAGTGGTAGTAGTAGTTGTAACTGCAGGCTTATCTAAACATAAACCTGGTGGACTGTAGGCAGAAGTTGCCCTCCTCCTGCAGTCCACCATCCTCCTTTTGGGGGGTAGGGTGGAAGGTAGTGGATCCTAGCATAATAAGGCAGAGGAGCAGCTCAGTTATATTGGTGCCACCACATGAAAGTATCTCTTTCTGTCACCCTCGCCCTGCTTAGAGATAAGTACAAGAGGTGTGCCATATGCCAAATAAAATAGTAGGTGGTAGGAAAAACATGACCTTTGTGCTGATAGAGCTAAGGAGACTGTTTGTACTCTCTCAGTGCAAGAGGATTATCATAAACTGAAATAGTAGTGTGGCAGTAGGAAGAATAAAAAGATGTATAGAGGAAAAATGCTTGCCAAGAAGCCTTTTGATGATGGAAAGAGGTAAGGTACATGAAACCTGCAATGTACATAGTGGTTCTTCAATTGCACTCAAACAGAAAGATGTCTGATGTGTGGGGTGGCTCATTCTGCCTGTGTGGGTATGAATTTGGCAGTAGGAGTAGTAAATGATTCGGGGTAAAATTGATAAAGATTGACTGAACCATTCCCACAACAGACAAGGAATCTCCTGTTGGATTGAAAGATGAGCATTATATATATTCGTATGGACCACCCTGTAGTGTGACTCATCATTCATTCATTCATTTATCAAATCCAGTTTTGCTTCATGAGGAGTGTAGGTGCCTGGAGCTAGGCAAGTTGGTCCTAACACTTAAGATGAGAGTGACCAGCCTCACTCATCCCTGAGTGGTATTACATGAGCAATAAACCCCAACCATCCCATGGATATAAACCTGCACTGGCCCAATCTGATTGGAGCAGCTTAATTGCCCATTAAACCACCAGGTGCCATAGTGCGACTCATTATTTAGTTAAATATAGTTCTGCAGTGTGACTGCAGGATATGATAATATTTTGTACTAGGTTATTAATACCAGTGTATAGTACACCTATACCCCTTTATCCGACGCATCAATAACCGGCACATCACTAGACCAAATCCAAGAAATAGGGGAACATTCCCACAATCCAAACAGTTTGAATGTCTGTTGCTTTGCTAGTCCTACACCCTGCCTCTCCAGTCTGACACCTCACCTCTCCCGGTCCTCTCGTCCTCCCTCCATCCCTCACCATACTCAGCACTGCCAGGCATGTCCCCCTCCCTGTTCCCCATCCCAGGTTGTTTCCCTCTCCATCCCTCCACCCTCCCCCACCCCCGCTTGTCTCCTATGTGTGTGTGTGTGTGAGAGAGAGAGAGTGAGATAGTGAGTGAGTGACTGAGAGTGAGTGAGGGAGTGAATGAGTGAGATAGTGGGGAGTCAGATGGGGGGGAGGAAGGAGTAGGGCTGTTTGACTGTCTTGCCTCCTTCCCCCACCTCTACTTGTCTCCCTCCCCATCCCCCCGCCATCCCCTACCCCGGCTTGGTGCACTGCCAGCAGCCTACTTGGCTGTTTAGTTGCCCTGAAGCGATGTTGAACACTGCATGTCCCACCAACCTTCCATCCTGTATGTGATGTTTGATGTACTATTTTTTTAGCAACAGTATTGCTTATGAGGATTATAACATTACCTATGGTGGTTCTGTGTCAGTCTGTTTTGACTGAGTAAGGTAGATGAGAGTTTGGGTTTAGGTCTGGCTTTTTTCAGTATCTTATGGGGAAAATTGCTTCGATATCCGACATACACGCTAACCGAACAATCCCACTGGTACACAGCACTGTTGTATATGGGTGTATGTGCCTTAAATTTATGCACATTAGTATATACCAGATATATTTGTAACTTGAAACCAAGGCTGCTGTGGTATAATAAATTTTATATGGTTCCTGTATTTCACTTTCATGTGATTTTCACAGCACCCGAGTAAATGGAAAATAAGTTGTCTTTGTAAATGACAGACTGTGTGGAGGTAATGTTATGCATATTATCATTATTATGTTGAAACATTTTGGTTATCCGGATCTTTAACACCACATTTTTCAAGGCTTAAACCAGTGATTTTTGTCTACATCTTGCCCTCCACACAGATTTTGCACCAAGACCATGATAGTGAATGTCTTAAGTCAAGGAGTAAAGTAATATAAAATGAGGAATCCTTGCTGCCAACCAAAATGCTTATGCAGGAGTTTTGTCTGTCCCAGGTTCAGCAGTAATAGCCACACACAAGTGCAGAAGGACAGAAGTGACTGATTGGAGAGCTTTATTTTTCTAGGGACCCTGTCTTACCACTTTCCACAATTATTCAGTATGAGGGAACAAAAGAACATTACTGTAATTAGTCCCAACAACTGACACTGCATGGTATTTGTTTTATTTTTTATTGTTTTGCACATGTGGGTGGTCATTGCTTTGACAGTGTATGTTGTCAAAGGAGAATACAAGTCATTGGTGAGCGGTACAGTATAACACTGGTGGATATCACTGTTGTTTACACATAAGAGCAAGGTGGCATATTTTAGCAATGGCATCTGTAAAGCAAGGTAGAGGCAAGTATATATGGCCATCAGATCAGTTATCAGTTTGTCTGTATTTATACTCTGTAGACATACGCCTTACTCCTGTAAGGGGTAGCCACAAATAAATTACTTCCCTATCTTCCTGTCCTATGCCATTTGGCTGCCGTCCTTGGTTTATAAGCATCACAGAAGTATACCTTTATATTGACTACTGTGCGGTGAGATTAAGTGCCTTGAACTTTTAGAAGGGAGAGGAAGAGGGTGACAAGCCACATCATGATTTTACCTTCTGATAATCCCTGTACAGTAAGTTCTTGTATGTTGCCATTTTGTTTCAAATAATTTTTATTTATTTAAATACAACAAATTAGCATATAACAAGATTGCCTTTTAAATTTTTATTGCATACAGCTAATTTAACTATTTTTCCAGTTTACAGTACTACCTGTATGATTTTATTATTATTTTTTTCTATGATAGACTCATTCTGGGTCAAAAGGCCTCCAGTATTATTTATGCACTGTATTCATATCATTAATTTATAACAAAGACTTCCTGCAGTTTTCTGTGCTACCATTATGCAAGGTGCTATTAGAATATATTTGTTATTTACTGTCAGCACAGCTCTGAACCAGAGAAGGGCTGGGGCTGTCCTCATTCCCTGTCTAGGCTCGGAGCTGTGTAGGCAGGTCCTGTTACATCTATGGTGTAGAGAGGCTGCTAGAGATTGAGTAGTGTGGAGACTTGCCATTAGGTGACAAAGGCAGATGCATGCAAGCATGCTGAAGCCTTCATAAATGAAATATATGAACTATTACTGTATATTAAATGTATAGGGCTGTATGTGTAGAATTATATTAGTATAAACCTTTTACTCTTTATTCTTGGCAGTTCTTGGCAGAAATTATTAACCAAGCATTACCTGTTATTTCAAAGCTGTTCTTAAACCTATCAGTCCAATTACATACTTATCATTTTTATCAGCCCCACCAATCAGAGTTTTATTGTCTCCAATACTGAGAAGGTTACTGAAAGTTATATGTAACCTCTCCAGTCCAATAAGTCCCTCCAAAGCTGAATATAGCTGTCCGGATATTGAAAAATAGAATGAAAAGCATGTATCGGAGTAAATGGGTTAAGCAGTATGGCCCAGGTAAAGCTTGTGTCAGTGTTGATGTCACTGTATTTGCCTGAAATCATAAAAGCTCAAATTTTAAGTATTTTAATAAGACTCATGGTAGTTTGCAAAGTGTATCTTTTAACAAATGGTTGTAGCTTTTTCAGTCCAATGGTGTGTTCTTTATTTCATTTGGTATCTCATATGACTTTATTAATTTTAGGAGTGACTTTTGAAATATGGAGGGTTATATACAGCTTTCAGTGATCCCATCATTACAAAAGATTTCCAACAAGATTAATAAATTCTCTCTCAGTATACTTTTGTTACAAAAACCAAAGTCTATATACTTTGACTAAATCTGCCTTCTCTCTATGTTGAGTGTTCAGACTTAATAATAGACTACTAGAAAAATTTGATGGTTGTCACAGATACATAGGGTTGTAGCAATGTCTTATTTTACCATCGAGCTACATGATAATATGCTGCAAAAGCATAACAGTCTGGGCCAGTTATTGTAAAAGAACTACAGTACAGCAAGAATCACCAACATAACATGTTACTCGATTCACAGAGTATGATGATAAGCAACAGTATGCCGAAATATTGTAGATGTAACATGTACAGCCATGCAGAAAAGTTCCCTGACACATCTGCATGTTGTGGCAATGCAAGGTGTTACTTGAACTATTTGTAATGGCAATATGAAGTAGGTAACAAAAGAGTATGAGATGGAGGGATACCCTTTGTCATCTGGGGAGGAGTGAGAAATATTGAAGGCAGAATACTATCATGATAGATGATTGTTGGTGAGCTTTTGCTCATGGCTGTACAGAATGAATAAATGAAATGCGGACAGTACTGGTAAGCAGCTTTGCATTATGAACGTGGTTATGTTTCTAGAAGAGAAGTTGATTCAGATTTTGTTGGTCGAGCCAGGAGGAAAATATGGAATTTAAAAAAAACAAGCAGTAACGGATGCCTTCTATACCGAGACAGGTACAGTGCTGGCCGAACAGGGAGCTGTTGACAAAAGTGTTAATGAGCAATACAGAGCTCTCGAGAACAATATCTTGAGTTCCTGATTCAGTGTGTGAATAGACAAGGGGCCCTGCCCCTTAGATGAGGTAACATGATGATGAGATGAGGACGAAGAAGCAATACTTAAGGAGAAATGAAGACTTTTACAAGAATGGAAGTGGAATGGTAAAGGAGAGGAATACTTGGCTGCCTGGTGTATGACTAGAGAGGGGGTATACAGGGCAAAATCTGCTTCTCAAGAGTCTTTTACTGGATAGCCTTAATAGTGCCAAAGGAAGAATGTGGTATTTAAGGTGGGAAATAAGATGAAGAGAGAAAACAGGGATGTTGTAGGCGAGCTGTTTGTGAAGAATGATGAAGGGAAGGCAGTGGTGGACAGAGGTTATTAAAGGCATGAAAGGATTTACCCTGCTGAAGAGTCTCTTGAATCTGCGGTGGAGTTTTGTTGTTTGGGGGACATGGTGTGTGTGTTGGAGGTGGAGCTGGAGCAAGATCTGTAAGGAGTGGTTTTAGGAAGTTCAGGGAGCTGTTGCCTCTCCTAACATTGAGATGGCTCTCCCTCTGTGCTAAGGGATCTTTTTATGCAGCATGTGTTAAGTAGTGTAGTACTGTATGGTGGCAAGACCTGGGCAGTAAAGGAAGAGACAACTGAGGCATTTAGAATGCCATTTGTTAATAAATGGGAAAACTCCTTCAAAGTCTGGTAACTCGCTGAACACGTACACCTGAGGAACTGAGACAGATATTGCATTGTTTTTTGTTTCTAAATGTAGTGCAAGGTCTCAGCTATAAAATCCTCTCATTCAAATAGAGAGAGAAACATTAAATTTTATTTCACATAAACAGTATACAGTACACTTTCATGCACACACACACGCATACAAACTCAATTACATCGCATACTCACATGCTCACATACGCATACAGGTATCTACACGTGCACATGTAGGCAATAATAGGCACACATGACAATAATTTTGGCAGTAATAATGGTAAAGATGATTACAGCAACATTCACCTTAAACACCTAGGACCACAAGGCATACAAGCACTCACTAACATATCAGACTACAGCTACTCTCACAACATAGTGCCCAACATCTGGAAGCATGGCAATATCATCACTATCCCTAAACCCAACAAAGACCCCACGTTACCCTCCTCACATCGCCCCATCACACTCCTCTGTACCCCCTCGAAAGTCACCAAACGACTGATACTACAACTAGTCACACCTCACATTCCCCTAGCCCAGTCACAACATGGCTTTAGGCCACTACTCTCCACAAACACCCTTCTTACAGACCTTACACAGAGAGTTTTTGATGGCATAAATTCAGCTAGGCCACCACACAGAAAACTCCTAGTCACACTAGACATTAGCAAAGCTTTTGATGCCATCCCCCGCCACAACCTCACAAACAAAATACTCAACACAAACATGCACAATAACACAAAAAGATGGCTGGGAAACTACTTAGCAGGCAGATGTGCACACGTAACATTTGCTGGTCAGTCTTCTAACATCAGAAACTTCACAAACGGCGTCCCCCAAGGATCTGTTTTGTCCCCTACACTCTTTAATCTATACATGCACGACGTACCCACACCCCACACACCACAGATACATATAGCTTCCTATGCAGATGATATAACACTTACATGTACACACCAAAATGCAAACACAGCTGCACACATCATTCAACCTTACCTCAACACACTACACGAATGGTTCACCACAAACAGGCTCAAAATAGCCCTAGCCAAATCTACAGTGACTCTTCTCACAAACTGGATGGCAGAACACAGTCACATCCCACACCTCACCATAAACAACACTCCCCTACCACACACACACACACACACACACACACAAATCCTTGGTGTAACATACAATACATCAATGTCATTTAAACAACACATCACAAACATTAAAAATAAAATAACACTAAGACTCAATGCTTTGAGGTCACTTGCCCATACAATATTCGGACACAACAAAGAAACCACCACCACAGTATACAAACAATATAATATATTGTTTGTATACTGTGGTGGTGGTTGAACGTATATTATACGTTCAGTGATGAATTATGCAAGCCCTGCCTGGGCTTCTAACCTGACCAAAACACACTACAACACTCTACAGACCATACAGAACAAGGCCCTAAAAATAATCACAGGCTGCACAGCTACTACACCCACAGACCACCTACATCAAGAAACCAAAGTCCTCAAAGTCAAGGATTACCTAGATATGAGAGGCACCCAGTTTCTTGCTGCAGCCTCCACAAACCCACAACATCCACTACAGTACATGGCAGCACATCCACCCACACCAAGGAACATCAAAACAACACCCAGGACACTATACCATACACAAATACTGTCATCTCTCCCCCCTCAGACCAGCTTCCAGAAACATATCCACACTCAGATCACTCGCCGCTCCATTCAGTCACTTGAAGACAACACACAGCTGCATGCACGGCCTCCTGACATCCACTCTTCTGAATCCTATCTTCCTCGTGAGGACAGGGTCCACCTGGCCAGGCAGAGATGTGGGCACCATCCAAGAAGAGGCTGGATGACTCCGTCGCTGATGCCTGTCCAGGATGCAACACAGCACCCCATACTATTAAGCACATTATGGAAGACTGCATTGCACACAATCACCTACGCCAACAACACAACATACACTCTATGAGAGCTCTGTGGGAAAGCCCGGTCTCGGTCATGGCCTTCCTAAGGGACTCGGGGCTGTTCGGCCAGACTGCCTATGGAACAACTACCACTACTACAATGACTTTGGTGACAATGAGTGTTCATAATGACAGTAAAATTGAGTTAGTAACGTGTGTGTGAAAGTGTAGCGTACACTGTTTATGTGAAATAAAACTTATTGTTTCTCTCTCTCTCTCTTTAAGTAAATATGTGTGAGTGTAGTATGTACTGTGTATGTGAAATAAAATTTAATGTTTCTCTGTCTATCTGTCTGTCTCTCCAAGTAAATGATAGGATTTACAGCTGAGACCTTCCACTACATTTAGAAACAAAAAGCAATGCAATATCTGTCTTATTTCCTGAGATGTACGTGTTTGAAAGTTGCCAGACTTTGGAGGCGTTTCTCATTATTTTAAAAAACGGCGCTTGGGATGTTATGATACTAAGGACCCCATTTGTAGGCTGAAACGTAGAGAAATGACAATTATTAGATGGATGTGTAGTGTGTCCTTGAATTTGAGGCCTGAGGGGGCTAGAATTGCAATTGAAGAGTTGAGAGGGAGGATGGGACTTGAATGTACCGGTGTTGTGATGAGGAAAGAAGGAAAAACAAAGAACTAGCACCAAGCCAGAAAATGGCTCTATGGCAATAAAGTAGAAGGCACCAGTGTTGACGCTGGTAAGAACATTGATAAATACTGCATTGACAGAGGTGGCATTTTTAGATGCAGTGTTTGCAGAATTGCTGTAA
This sequence comes from Coenobita brevimanus, assembly GCF_032717465.1. Classification (NCBI taxonomy): domain Eukaryota; kingdom Metazoa; phylum Arthropoda; class Malacostraca; order Decapoda; family Coenobitidae; genus Coenobita; species Coenobita brevimanus. The sequence goes on from NC_137060.1 coordinate 5,694,622, forward strand.
AGAGATTCAACATTGCAGATTCAAAGTATGTAGAGGGCAGTGGGATTACCAGCCTCCACCACCTTCTACCTTTTAGCCACCTCTTACAACATGCAGGGAATACAATACTGTACAAGGGTTGTATTCTTTCCCTGTACCCAGGAGATTCCCCTACCCCATGGAGAGTTATGATGAGGGGTAGATTGAGGCAGTTTGGGCAAGTTGATAGGATGGAGGATGATATTTGGGTGCAGGTGAGGTGTGAATGTCTAAGGAAGAGCTGTGAGAGGCATACCAAAAAAGACCTAGGATGAGATCACAGAACGTGACTTCAGGGATAAGAGACTGTATAGGGAGGCTACCAGAGATCTGCCATTAAATGACCAGGGCCAGCGCATGCAAGCACATTTTAAATGATAAGTGAGACCCAAACTGAGTTTCATCTATGGCAGTAGAAACATTTTTAAGACATTTTGTTGCTATCCCATATTCTGTTCACTTTAATTAGGTGTAGAATGCCATAACTTTCTGTCTTGAATGCTGAGTTGTAACAAGAGATTAGAATATGGTGGTAGTCACAAAGAAGTACAGCAAGTGGAGTGATAACTTTTCTGTTTGTGAAATACTGAAACTTTTGACTTGGAAATCGTGCTTGGCAAGGATGCTTCCCCTATTGGAAAGCATAGTGCTACTGATTGCAAGCCTAAGCCTTTTTTTTACAATAGGTTGTGGAACCCCTTCCTATCCCCACTGAATCCATGTTATATCAACCTTGGTATACGATATCGTTATGCGATGAGTTGCACTTGATGTAACTTCATTACATACCAAGGTGTGACTGTACTGAATAAAAACAATGTAAATAAGTCAGAAGACATTATTTCAGGTGTAATATTCAAAATAAATTGGTAATATAATGTGCTTTGAACCCTCTTATGCCACCCAGATTATGAGCCTATAAGTTGGTAAGAGCCCAAAAGTGAGAAGGGCTAGGCATTCACGGAAGTGCAGTCAGGATCAACAACGGAACCTCTATGAATAACTAATTGCTGTGCTATATGAGTTATGAGACTGTTTGCAACACATTCACCTTCTTGGTTTACCATTAGTGGTAGGTGGTGGTGACCATCATCCACTCACTTGATGTAGTGCTGCCTACTTCTTCCTTAGCTTTTATCATTCTTTTTCTGTGCCTGCCCCCCTCTCTTCTTATTTCTCCCGTCTTTCCTGTCACTTCTTATTGCTTTTCTTTCCTTTGCCGGTGGCTTTACATTGAGTGACAAGCCAAATGGTTTCCTGTAAGCCAGTAAACCATTTACAATGCTGGGTGGTAACCATATAACCAAACCATACGTATTCCCTACGTGTCAACAAGTGGGTTGGTGGAGGGTTAGTGCCCCTCCCCGTAAAACAAATAACTCAGAGTCAAATGGTCACCCCTTACGGGATTATGGCGTCTGGCAATAGATAGATAGATAGTTTACCATGCTTCCTTCATGCAGTTCTCTTGCAGCCTCTCAGTTGTTTTTGCTCTGTCAAATCCTTCACATATTGGCCACTTTTCTTTCTTGAGCCACTGTACTCTCCAGTTCCCTTGACTTTTTTTTTTTTTTCCTTTTTTTTCTTTTTTTTCCCCTGATACTATTATCACCAGCATCAATCTGACCCTTATTCCAACCTAAAGATGGTGTAAGATTGCATCATTATCATCATCATCATAACTGCAGCTTTAGTCAGTCCACTTCAGAACAAAGGCCTCTCCAATCTTTTCCTGTTAAGACCTAGTAGCTGCCGGCAAGTGCAATCCAATCCCAGCTAATATCCTCATCTTATCTCATCATCTTGCTCTCTGTCTGCTTCTTCCTTTCACTCCATCTCTGAGTTGCCAACCAGTTACCTTGATTATCTGTTAAAAGTTCAATGTGCAAAGATTTCATATTCTGAGGGAGCTTCCCTGCCCTAACCGCATTAATCACTAACAAACACCCTCGTCCTGAGCATTCTTAGGCCTGGGGTACTCTCTCTGATCTCCACAAAACCCAAGAAGTGGTCACTGAGTGTGTAACCTTACTTCATAATGTGTGTGTCCACTGTAAGAAGGCAGATTAAATAAGGAAATGCAAGCGTTTAGCACATCCTAAAAGTGTCAGTCTTCAACAAGATAGATAAGCAAATCTACTTGCTTCACTTTGTGTTCAGTCTTAGTTTTATTTTTTAAATTTTTCTTAAGGGAATTTCCTTGCACTGAGATCACCTGAATAAACGGGTGCCAGTTAAATCTTGTCACTGCATCACTTTTCCAAAAATTAACCAGGACAATGAAACCAAGCTTATTATTATAGTAAATATTATAGTAAATAAAGCATAATCAGTGAACAAAAAATACTGCTTTGAAAAATTTTATGTTACTAGAACAAAGGTATAATTATATACCTGCCTGAAAGCATATTTTTCCTTCTGTACCCAAATTATTAAAAATATATCTACAGGGTAATATCTATGGTATCTGCTGGCATATGGACACCAGTCTGGTATGTGTGGAAAACATAACCTGATTATGTTCACAAGAGCAGAGTCAGGGAAAGTAAGATACTGTACAGTACTATTATGATCAAAAGTTCACTTAACACTTCATTGCTGGCTGTGGAGATGCAAGTGTAATGGCAAATTTTTGTGATACCAGAATGAAACATCTGAGAATATGGGAAAAAAGGATACTCTGACATTCATTGAAGAATGGGAAATGTGGAAGTTAGGACACAACAGTGGCAGGGGACTGTTAGTACTTTTGTCTGAAATACTGTAGTACATTCACTTCTCAGCAGCATGTTAATGATTCTTCATAATACTGAATGGCAATTCCATTGCCAACACTTTATGGCTGACTGTGTGGAGAAAACCTGTAAGGTAAACTTAAAATTTTGAAAGCAGTGCGGTCAGAGAACTTATTTACTGCCTGAAAAGATGTACAATGTGAGCTGCATCTTCGCTGCAGAAGGGAACACCTGATGATCTGAATTTCATTGTAACAGTTTGATGATCATTCACAAGACCCAAAGACATGTCAAAAAACATTCATGCTAATACCATCTTAGAAGTTTCGAGTGAGACACCTTTTACTTGTATTAGTATGGACGGTGGGTATTAGTGTCAAGGTAAAGACTTTTTTTTTTTTTTTTTTAAATAAATCGGGGAAACCCACGGATAGACCTCAACGGATTGTATAGCCCCACTAGGTGATGGGAGAGCACTACCTCTCCCAGCAGGTCAGCTACCCAGGTAGGGCGCAAACTCTTGACCCTTTGGTCTCAAACCTACCCTGGGGTTTAAAAAAAAAAAAAAAAAAAAAAAAAAGACATATAAAGGTGTGTTGCATAATATGGGATGACTGCTGTGCTCAAGGAAACAGACTGTCATGTCTCTGCCCTGAGTTGGGGGAGAAAGTATCTTAAACAAGGAGAGAAGGAACTAAAGTGAACAGAGGTGGTTATATAGACTTCTTTATGGAGGTGTGTCATAGTGGACTGTTTTGTGAGAGGTGGATTGACAAGTTACAGCCACATTATTAAAAAGGAGTGAGTGAAAGTGTAAGGAAGTCTCTGCTGTTTGAGGGTGATTTATGGAACACCTGTTATTGATAGCTGTGATCAGCCTACATCTCACATTATACAGTGCTCGTCAGAAGTATTCAGCGTTGTCCGCCAGGCGCCCAATACTTATGGCCCAAAAAGAATCACCCATTTTGGGGGGTAAGAATTGAGCCACAAGTTTGAGCTCCGAGCATGACGTCACGGTAGCCTGAGGCCTTCTGATGCGCTGGTTGGTTCCCGCCTCAGTCGCCCACGGGCTGCCTGAGAGAGAGGAACTCCGCCGAGTGTCCCTCTCCAATTGCGCCATTTTTTACCGAGTGTCCCGCAGTGTTTTGGCCTTCAAAACTTTGTTATGGCACCTACCCGTGAACTATCGAGTGAAATCATATCCCAGATCATTGCTCTAAAGGAGGCAGGCCACCAGACAAAGGAAATTAGTGAATTGGTTGGTGTGGCACGATCGACAGTGCGTCGTTGGTGTGCGCGGTTTCGGGAGGAAAACAGTGGTGAAGTTCCCACAAAGAAACCGAGGTCTGGTAGGCCTAGGAAAACTTCCCCAAGGTCTGTTAATGTTTTAAAACGTGCAGTGGAGTTTAATCCTTGTGTGAGTGCAAGGAAAATTAAGGAGAGCAACCCAGAAGTGTTTGGTGAGGTGTCAGTGAGAACAGTGTCTCGTAGGGTGCATGAGCTTGGTTACACAAGTCACAGGCCTGTGAAAAAGCCTCTTCTCTCTAGCAGCCAGAGAATTCGTAGGCTTGCCTTTGCTAATAAATATCTAAATTGGGGTGAGGAGCAATGGTTGTCAGTGTTGTGGTCTGATGAGGCAACGTTTAGTGTTACCTGTAACAGAGGAGCATGCAAAGGTAGTGACCCACGGTATGTAGAAAGCACAGTTAAACATCCTGATTCACTCATGGTATGGGGTTGTTTTTCAGGGAAGGGTTTGGGGAAGCTTGTTGTACTTCCCAAGAACCTCAGAGTGAATCAGGATGTTTACCTGGAGCTTCTGTGTGATCATTTACCAGACTCCTTCGAGCTAACAGGTGCACGAGTGTTTCAGCAGGACGGTGCACCTGCTCACAAGGCCAAATCGGTCACCAATTGGCTTCGTGACTGCGAGGTATCATTCATGACAGACTGGCCAGGAAATAGCCCAGACCTCAACCCGATTGAAAACCTCTGGTACCTCGTAAAGAAGAGTCTCCAAGGGAAGGACGTGAGCTCTTTGCCTAAGCTGGAAGCCGCCATTCGTGACTCCTGGGACAAAATACCCCTCCAGCACCTCAGGAGCCTCGCCCTTTCACTTCCAAGACGTCTCAGGTCCGTGAAGAAACGTAAAGGCTACCCTACGAAGCACTAAAGGTAAATAAAATGCATTATTTATATGTTTTTTCAATGTTGAAAGGTTTGTTTCTCAGGAGGGACGCAGGGCGCCCCATACTTCTGACGAGCACTGTACAGTGTAATCAGATGATACAAAAAGATCAGACATGTTCTGTCATCATCATATGCTTTAGAAATTTATGTCAAAATCTGGGAGCTTGTCTACACCTTGACACTCTCAGTTTTGATAATATGATTGTTAGAAGAAGAACGCAATGTGGGTGACAAGTAGTAGCCTACTCCAAGTGTCAATTTTAACAGAAAGGCAGAGTTACAGGGAATCCCTTGACATGTTGTAAATCAAATACTAAGTCCTTTCGCCTCCCCTGTCTCCTTTTCATTGCTGGATTCACAGATACCTGAATGAGACAGTGGACAAAGATGCATATTATCACCCACAGATGAATGATAATAAGCACCTCAGTTAACACTGCATTACATTTACGTGTCTACTCCAGCAATTACCAGCAAATAGAGGCAGGAAAGGTGAATGGATTACAGTGTATGGTTGTATCATACCTACCTCAGGGCCTCAGCTGCTTCATGGATACATCAAAAGGGAATATTTGTGCCAACTCATACAGACTCTATACATCTGTACAATATGAAGTTATTGCACCTGCTGGTTTACCAACCACATATCCAGAAATGTAACATGGAACTTGATGCCAGCATCCTTCCCAATGATTTTTGCAATAATTCATAATTTTCTTGCATTCAAAACATGTGACTGTTTCCCTCCTGAAAAAATAAGAGAAAAGATATGATAAAAATTTCATTCCACCTTCAAAAAATAAAAAGTTAATACAATTATAATACCCTGTAGAAAGAAATCGATGCTGGAGAGGGACACCTTCAAGGGATGGTACTAATATAAGTGGATGGTTTCACTGCCCAATTATACAAACATCTCTCAGTTCCCTGCTTATCTCCCAAAACAAGGATGATCAACTGCTACAAGAGCACAGCTTAAGCTTACAGTCCAAAGGGTTCATGTTTCAGATGAACCTGGCACTACAACTACTACCACTATTACAAATAATCCTGTTCCATTTCTATGGTACATATGAGAGCTGCACTAACACATGGACCAAAATGACCCTGTATATCAGGAAATAAGTAGGTCAGAAAATGCTGTACTGATTCTGCACGTCTAACCTCTATGAAGTTGATCTTGCAAGGAAAGAAATGTGATTCTTCCAGCACATACCACAAGAAAAAGAGTTGCCAATGAAATTAAAATACAATTAAGGAATGAGGTGTGCTGCTGAAAGTATAGGGACTGTCATGTAGAAGTCTATGGCAGGTTACAGATGATGAATTTGGGTTTTTGAGGCACTTTTTTGTTTTTTCCCCACCAGTCAGACATGAGACAAATCAGAAACTCAGTGTGCAAATGCTTTATCCTGTGACTATTGTGATGGATATAAAGCAGTGAGTGGAAATATCAAGGGGGGATCCATAGGCATATGAACAGATAGGGTTAAATGTACAGCAAACATGGTCATGAATGAAAAGAAGAGAGCTGGTGCAAGGACAAAACCCTCAGAAATACCATTATTCTTAGCCTTAAAAGCAGAGCAATAGCTGTCAATGACACCAGCTATTGAACAACTGCAGAGAAAACTTGAGATGAGGTCACAGAGAAAGCAAGAGATATGGAAGGAGGGCAGTTTGCATATAAACTACAGTATTTGTGCTGGATACTAATGATGGCTATTATGTCTGGTACAACAGCAAAGATTTTAGCAAAATCCCAAAAGAAGAATGGACAAGAATCTGGAATGAATCCACGAACTGTAAATGCAACATCTCTAATGCAACCCATTCTAGTGGTCATAGAGGTTATAGGAAGAATGATGCATTAAAATCTTCCTGCTAATATGGGTAGTCACAATGCATTCAGATAACAAAGTGATTAAAGCAAGTGGGTGGTAGCTAATGATTTGAGTGTGGTCATCCATATTTAGGAAAGGCTAAATGAAAGCAAACGTTTGGCAAGATAGAAAGGTGTAAGTTGACGAATGAAGGCCAAATAGTTTACCAGTCAACGAGCCTTCACAGAAGCACAATTCTTGTGAACCGTATTCAGGATCCCATTTGGATTATATACCTTACAGTTGTACTGGGGTCAGTGAGAGCAAAATGTACATCCTGTGAAGAAAGCCTCATGCCAGCTATAAGGAAGTCAGAGTTAATGGCAATACTGAGCAAAGAGTTTACTTTCATCTGATCGGAAAAGAGGGAAAAGAAGGAATGAGGAAGTAAGTTGGCATGTTTTGGAAAAGGTGCAGGAAGGAGAGAGAAAAAGTTTTTACTGGAAAGTTCATTTGACCTAGAATAGAAAAAAAGTTTTTTGTTAAGGACTGATTACAAGCAGAAGAAGAAACTGTAACTCAGGGATAAGTTGATGATGGTCTCTCTCTCTCTTATTTTTTTTTAACAATTCCTTGTTCTGGACAGCATAAGAACAGGCATGATTCACCCATTCGACCCAGGGAAATTTTTTATCTTTACCATTACCCTCTCCTGACCATTTTAATCAGCTCAGGATAGACTGGATGTGTTAGATACATCCCTCGTAACCTCTAATACAAAAGACTTTTTCTAGGCTGAATAAAAATCATCTAGCTGCAAGAATAAACTAAAACGAACATCATTACTTCAAGGGGTTAATCGCTTTGCCACGATCTTAATCCCAGAAAGGGTGGCCACAAATGCCTCAAGGTCACTCTGTTCTCCACAATCAGGCTGCCCCCCTCTCTCCAACTTACATCCTCCTCACTCATATACCTCTCCATCCCATCCCTACATCTCATCCTCAATCTTATTAATACTTATTTCTGTGTTATTAATGCAATCCACGCCGGTATTCAAGACACTGATTACAGACGAGAACAGTAAGGACGTCACTGTCATCTCTGACGCCTTGCTCCCTCCTGGGAACCCCTCAACAGGGGCTTCAGGCTACAGTATCCTCACACACCATTCTCAGTCTCTCAAATACTCCCCTTCCTCTTTCACCTATATACATTCTCAGTAGACAATAATTCACACCTTGCTGAATACTCACATTGGCTATTTATTCTTCAGTGTTGTGTGTGCCTGTGTGCTTCTTGTATGTTATGGCAATTTCTTTCACTGTTGGTGTGAGTGCTTCCAACTGCAGCTTAATGTTCCCAGTCTCCTCACTTTCACCCTTGCTAGTCAGAGATTTGATCACCAGCTCTACAAAAATGTAAACAGAAATGTATTTACAGTGCATATGCAAATGTATAAGAAGTATTTACATGAAACACATGTGCAGATGTATCATATGAACATCAAAATTAAATATAGTATCATCAAAATCATCTTCCTATTACCCACAAACTGGTATGGTATGGGTAACAATGTAAATACAGAATCATCATCATCTCTTGAACCAATTATACCTAAATCAAGGGCCATGTAAGTCTATCTATCTATAGCCAGATGCCTTAATCCTAGAAGGGGTGGCCACAAACAAACTGCCTCTACGTTGCCCTGTCCCCTGGGACATAGAGGCGATTTGTTTGTGGCCACCTTACAGGATTAAGGAGTCTGGCTATAGATAAAAAGGTAGACAAATAGACTTACCTTGCCCTTGATTTAGGTATAAATGGCTCAAGTGAGGAAGAATGATGATGATGATTGGTGGATGGGGGCACCCATCATCCACTCACTCAATGTAGGGCTACTCCAGGCTGACTCTACATTGCATGACATGCCAAATGATTTCCTGCAAGCCAGGAAATCATTTAATATACTGGGTGGCAACCATACAACCAACCCATGTGTGTTCCCTACGTGTCAACAAGTGGGCTGGTGGAAGGTTAGTGCCATTCCCCTTAAAACGACTAACTAAAAAGACAAACAAAATCCGAGGTAAGTACACTGGTGAATTCGGTAAACCTTGTACATTTACTAATTATGCAAAATGATATACGGAATTGGTATAAAAGTTAATTTAGAAAAAAACATTTTTCTAGGGAAGCCACAGCTTCAGTTACGATGAATTAATGAGCTTGTATTCTATAACTGCTGGATTTAAATCTTCCATCTTATCTTGCATATCTCACTGATCAATCCATACTCTCCAGCCAACAAAATACATTTTTGATTTGCCAAAACAACAAATTTTCAAACCAACAATGTAGAAGGATGACTACTGTACATATAAAAATTAATTATACAGTATAAAAACATTATCTTGCACGGTGTTGGGCTTGTACTGAATACTACATCTACTTACCTACCTATCACAAGATGCCTTAATCCTATACAGGATACCCACAAATTAACTGCTTCCATATCATCCTGTCCTCTGCTATTAGACTGCTGTCCCTCCAACTCATCCCCCATCCCCATCTCATATAAATCTCTCCATCCAATCCCTCCATCTCATCCTCAGTCTCCCTTTCCCCCTCCATTTCACAAACATATACTGTTCTAGTCAGTCTCTCCACATGGCCAAACCATCTCAAGAGTATTTCTCCTATTCCACATTAACACCACAATGCTCCTTCACTTCCTTATTAATCTGCCTCTCCGTGCAACTCATGGTACACAAAGAATCTATCTATTATATCTAAAATCAACAAACTCAACTGAGCTAGTATAAGTAAGCATATACAAACTAGTGAGGGAAGTCAAGTGACTGACCCTGGTACTGATGGAGTGTGGAGAACTGGTCAGGTGGCAGGTGCATCTTAAGGAATGCCAAGATTTGTGGGACAAATTTGCCAGATGCTGTGAGGAGTGAGCCAGTGACTGCCTGGAACAGTAGAAGGCAAGCCAGGTGTAGTGTTAAGGGGGCATCCAGTGATCCCTCAACCTGCTCCAACAACGCTGCACGGTGACTCAACAGCACTTGTCTGGCAGGGACAGAAGTCACTGATAACTGTCAATCCTATCTTACTCCCTTTTGAGCATCGTGGCATGAAGATACATTACTGCAGTACAAAACATTTATGAGCAGGACAAATCTACATCCCTGGCAGCAGTTTATACGATGGAAAAACCTCTGACCACCACCAAGTTTTAAACTGAACCACATATGCCCACAGGCTTTTCTAACATAAGAGTGCCATCACCTGACAACCATGCTCATGTGGAAGTTTTTATGATCATAAAGTAGGCCAGACCTCACGCAATACCTTTATAATCACAGCATAACAAGGATTATAAACCGCATCATGTCAAAATGTCTTCTCAAGCACTGCTGCTTGTTCCTCAAAACTGGCACTATAAACTATTATGGAAACTTACAATTTTCCTGTAATATACTGCTGGCTTCTGCAAAAACAGGATTTTTTAAAAAAGTGACTTATATGAAGGGTATATAGTACTTACTGCACAAGGATTAGAAAACTATGTACTGTAAAGCAAGGGACAAAACTTCACCTACTGTAGTCTTTCTACCTTTATCTTCACCCAGGGTTTTTCACTTTGGCAGCTTGTTTCACATAGCTCAGTGGCAGAATATGACAATGCTATGGCTCCATAACACTTCTTCAGTTCTTCCTGACTACCATCATATTCTAGTCTATCTACTGTTCCATCTCGGTACTCAAAAAAAAGGCGAGATATCAATTTTTGGCCTTGCTAGAGTAAATAGGGTGTAATCCACAACACCTTACACATAAAGCATGTCATTTTCACATGGCATCATCATCATGGTGACTTATATGGGAAGGACGAGGTACCATCCAAAAACTTGGAAATAAAAAATGTGAAATAAGAAGAGCCATTAAAAGTATTCCCAATAAGATGGGCAGGACATCTATTCACTCACCATTCAAGCCCCTGGAATCTTGAGTCCAGCTTACAGGCCTAAATATCTGCAAATATTTTTAAGCATTTTTCCTCATACAGGTACATCCACTTTACTTACACCTGACACAATGAGTTACTCCAGCAAATATCAAATTAAACAAGGGGCACCCAACCCTTGTCTTGTGCTCCTCCATAAATAACTCATCTATTCAGCTCTATCCTTGTTATTTCCTTAGCCTCTTGATAGTGAAAACACACAAATAATGACCTGTCTTTCTTGTTGTCTTTCTTCTTGATGATGATGCCAGCTGCAGCAATGGCATCATCTACAGTCTTATTGAAGTCATCCAACTCAGACCCTGTTAATGCTTTATTTACACTTGTCAGTGGACCTTGGATGTCCTCAGCCAACTTTCCTATTATCTTCAATCGCATCTGGAAAGGAAAAAAAAAGGTATAAAATATTAGATTAGATTAAATTACAGTACAACTATATCTATGAATACCCATCCAATACATCCATCTATCAATCTACTGCCAGATGCCTCATCCTGTAATGGGTAACCACAAACAAACTGCCTCCATGTCACCCTGTCCTCTGTCATTTGGCTGCTCTCCCTCCAACTCACATCCCCATCTCTCATCTCTCTCACTCTATCCCTCTATCTCAGTCTTCTTTTCCTCCTCGTCCCCTCCATCTCATTCATGTACATTCGTTGAGTTAGTTTCTCATTCTTCATCCTCTCCACATGGCCAGGCCACATCCAAATATTTTTCTTTAACACTTTCAATCACATACAATAAAATGATGCTATACTGATGTTCGCTATGGTACAGCTGATGTTTTCTACAGACTAGAAGTTACACCAAGTACCAAAACCAGCTACTGTAATTACTTCCCAACATTTGAAGAAAACTGCTGAGAAAAAAATAAAATTCAAAAGTGTAATCTTAAATCACTCTCAACTTAAATGTTGGGACCAACTGCCTAGCCCCAGGCTCCCATGCTCCTCATGGGGCAATGTAGGATTGGATGATGGATGGATGAATACTGTCATGATTTTTAATAATGTTATAGTCTTAGCTTGGAAATGGAATTACTATACTTGTGGCTGGGCATCCTGTCTAAGTGTTGATTGCTGAGCTAGTTTTGGTACAGTACCAAGCTTGCAGCCACACTTCACTCTCAGGATAGCATTTCTCAGAGTAAGTGGTAGCCACCCACCTATATATGGTACTGTATGAGTTATAAATCATTAGGCATATCACCTCTTTTTGTGTGAGGTAGGCAGTACTGGATGGCTCATTCACAAAAATTACTATGGATGTACTACCAGTATGTGTTTAATCCTTACAGGGTAACCAAATGGTTACATGGGCTTCAGCTTAGTGTATGAACACACTGTTCTACAACTGTGCAGGCAGCAACAAAAGTCCTGTCATTTCTCCATGGACTCTAACAATTAAGTTAATAAATCAGCAGCAACTGACAATGATGACTGTAGTGGCTATGGATCACTGTCATCACTGTCACTAGCTTTTATAATATTGTACTGTATTGTTTATAGTGGCACTAACATCCTTGCATATGTCACCCTTAGTTACCTAATGGTGGCTCTTGATGCTGCTTGATCTCTGGCAGCCTCCTTATTCAGTCCTCTATCCCGGAGGCCACACTATGACCTCGTCCCAGGTCTATTTTAGTCCAACTCTCACAATCCTACCACTGACACACTTCTCACCTTCCACACCCAAATGTCATCCTCCATCCTCTCAACATGGCCACACCATCTCGATCTACCCCTCCTCATCACAACGTCAATACACATCAGACTAATTATCAAAGTCCATGATGACAAAAGGAGAGACAATACAACTTTAGTTGGCAATGGTACATTACAAAAAACTGCACCCTATACCACCATCATCATCATTATCATCATAACCATCCTCATGACGTCTTTTTCCACTTAAGGTTGGTTTGAGGTAGAGTTCACAAAGCACGGAAAGAGAAAACCATGACAGAACAAGTAAATGCATGCTCAATGAAATGGTCCACAGTCATTCACTCATATTTCCAGCCCCTAGATATGAATCCCAAATCATCTCACAGGCTTAATTACACATACATTTTTGGGAGGTACTTTTCTTTACAGATGCATACCCATATGTACATATTAATTTTTCTTTATATATGCACTTCACATTACAATATCTATCATACAGGGTCAGTCTGATTATTAACAAGTTAAAAAGGGGAAACAAACTCTCATTCTTTGTTCTCTGTACAAAATTCATTCAACCAACTTGATTCTCGGTCATTCCTTAGCCTCATCAACCTCCATACCTTGTTTTCTCAAACACTCCTTTACCAGCTCTATCCACAGTCTTCTTAGCTTACCACAATGTCTTCCAAATTCAGCCTCATTCACATAAACTCATTTCACCATCCTACTTATATCCACTCTCCCTACTACCTATGCAATCTCTTCAACTGTACACATTCCATGAAGTCACACTGTCTAGCATTCATAAAACTCAGACAACAACACAACATCTCAAGTGTGTTGGACTGTGGTTTGCCCTAGAGTAATCACCTGGTCAGTCAGAGGATATCATGACATTGTTCAGCAAAATAACTGAACTATTCTTATGATAATCCTCAACAATAATACAAAAACACATTTGGTGATAGCTATGGCAATATGACATAGCTACCTCTGGGATTAGTTCTACTTCACTGGGAATAACATTAGAGATGGTCAGGGCAAGGTAACAAAAATAATAATTGATGTAACACTACGATATTCCTCAACAATAGTACAGGGAAATACCTGGTCAGACCTACAACAACATGATATACCTCTGGAGTTAGTTCTGCTTCATTGGAAATATCAATAAGGCTGGTGTGGGCGAGGTAGGTAAGCACTTCAGACACCAACTCAGTACACTGGGTGCGCAGCAGATGACGTCGCAGCTGCACCTGTTTATCCTCTTCAAATACCTGCACAACACACAATAAATTAGGAATATTAAACTACTGTTGCTTCTACTGTTAGTGTTCTCAATACCTGCTCACCTTATCCATCTTACCTAAATGATGCAAGTTACACATTCTATACCCCTAAAATTCAATGCTAACACAATAAATCTCCTTTAACCCCTAAAGCACAGCTGTCGACAGCCGACCCCCCCCCCCCGTGTGGCGGGGTTGTATCGCGGTCTGAGTGCCTGTAGGAAAATATTTGCCAGAAATCAGAGATTAACTCTAGAACATTATAATTTTTATGGCACATAGTACTTACATTCAGCTTTCTCCAGAGACAGGTGTCGAGCCTTCGTGGACTACCCAAGGACTTGTGGAGACTTGCAAAGTTGGGTAACAAAATCTTCACTTTCACACCTCCAGCAACCCGGTTTCCCCTCTACCACAGCCTCATTGTGTCACAGTAAACTTTATACTACAACGTACAGGTAGTTTGGAATCCGTATTTGTACAATAAGCACTGATAATAAGGCTAAAATCAACGAAGCGTACGGCCGACATGCAGCGCGGCGGCGGTCTTCCCATCACTCAACAAACATTTCCATTTTCACAGCTAAAAACATGTATACTACATTATTTTCAATCATATTACTTCCCAAAAGATCACCGCGGCCCGCTTTTTATTCTGCCTTACGCCCGTCACTTTATTCTCGTTCCTGTCAGTCGCTTGCACTGACTCGGAAGAGCTAGAACTCACCATAATGTCTCTTTGAAAGCCTGCGGTAAACTGACGCTAAACAGGGGCAACAACGGAGGTCAGTAGTACAAAGGTAAAGTCTAATTGTAGCTAAAGGGTGGTGGTACTGATAGACAATACCAGCTGGAACATCCTTGCCCGCGTTTATTCAAAATTAACTCAAATCGCAAACGCAATGATCCGCCGTTATGTCCTTTTTGGCGAGCGTCACAAACGTGACGACCCGCGCTTCAGGGGTTAAGATGGACGCAGGAGCTGGAGACAGATGCCATCGCGCGGTGGTAATGTTATGATCAGGCAGAAGAGATGCCTGGTTATTCAAATATCCCTTAATTACCTCCCTATCCCCCAAAAGGAGGATGGTGGACTGCAGAAGGGAAGCTTTGGCTTATGGTCTAACAAGGTTCATATTCAGATCAACTTGGGTTTGCAACTGCTATTTCTGATGCTGCTGGCATACCCCTGATTTCTGTTAAAGTGAACAAGGAAAGTGAGATAGACATTACCATATTAAGTAAACGTATCCATAAGCAAGGCATTAAGTATGGGCCCAAAACCTTATCAATGTTTGCTTAGTTCCTCCATCTTTTGTTGCTGACTAATGAAACACCGTTTAAACTTTTTAAATAGTGAAAAGTGAAATGGTGCACACTTAGATGTCTAAATTCCAATACCATTTGATAAATGTGTTGTATGACACGCAAACTGTTAAGACAGTTAGGCTGCCATATGGAGGTTTTACTGTATTTTAATGCTGGAGAGGGATATCTTCATGTGGTAGCACCAATATGCCTGGGTGGCTCTGTTGCCTTTTTATACAAATGTCTCTTAATTCCTTCCCTATCTGCTTAAAAAGAAGGATGGCACATTGCAAGAGGAGAGTAGTTTCAGCCTGTAGTCCACTGGGTTCATGTTCAGATGTGGATAGGATTGCAACTACTAACCTACTACTGTACTGACGAAGAGAGTGTATGTGAGTGAGGTGGAGGGGGGAAGAGGGAGGGGGAGGCCGAGGATGAGATGGAGGGATGGGGTGGAGAGGGATATGAGAGAGGGGTGTGTGAGTTGGGAGCAGGGCAGTGAAATGGCGGGGGACAGGGCGACTTGGAGGCGATTTGTTTGTGACCACCCCAAACGGGATTGTGGCGTCTGGCAATAGATAGATAGATAGTAATCTAGTCTCCAATTAAAGAGGGGTAACTGCTCAAAACTGTCATTAAGACCACGAGATAATGCTGATCTGTGTGCAGTGTGTCAGAGAGAGCATACAGAGATTGTCAGGAGTGAAAGGACTGATCTCACTGAAGAGTCTCTTGAATGTATGGAGGTTTTGTTATTTGGCAGACGTTTTATGTGCTAGAGATGGAGCTGGAGCTAGTGCTGTGGCTCTGGTAAGGAGTAGTTGGGGGAAATTCACAGAGCTGTTGCCTCTCCTGACACTGAGATGGCTCTTCCTCCATGTTAAGGGATCTTTGTATGCGACATGTTACGAGTGATCTTTATATGCGATACATGTTAAGAGTGTAATTGTGTATGGCAGTGAGACCTGGGCAATAAAGGAAGAGGATATTCGTAAGTTCAAACATACAGATGTGACAATGATTAGATGGATGTATAGTGTGTCCTTGAATGCGAAGCCTGGGGAGGCTAGGTTTATGACTGAAGAGCTGAGAGGAAGGGTGGGACTGGAGTGTATTGGTGCTGTGATGGGGAAAGGCAGACTGATAAGGTCTGGACATGTAGAGAGGATGGAGGATGACAAGTGGGTGCGGAAAGTGAGAAGTGTGAACATCAGGAGTAAGGTTGTGAGAGGCAGACTGAAAAAGACCTGGGATGAGCTAATAGACTGTGACCTCAGAGATAAGTGACTGAACAGGGAGGCTGTCAGAGATCAAGCAAAATAGAGAGCTGCCATTAGGTGGCCAAGGATGATGCATGCATGTTGGAGCCTTTATAAACAATATGATATGATACAAACAAGTCCACTGGCCCCTGAGTTACACAATTGCAAGTTACATGGTACCCATTTACACAGCAACCAAAACTTTGAACTCAAACTCTAGCTGGCATAGTTTCTGAGGAACACAGGCTGATCTCAGCTGAAAACTTCAGAGATCTTCATTGTTCAACTAATCTTTGCCTTATTTCTCTGACTTCTCAGATGAATTATTGCCTGTACTTAAACAATATAGCTAACAAAAATAAAACATCTAGACAGATAATGGGAAAAATGTGTGTGTGTGTGGGTGAGAGAGAGAGAGAGAGAGAGAGAGAGACAGACAGACAGACAGACAGACAGAGGATGGGGGGGAGGGGGCTGATTTTTGTACTCTTGCAGCTTATCATATGCATCTCAACATCAGAAAAATTTCAATACAGTATTATGGCTCTGCATCTCCACGGCACTTCTTTGTGCCAGCATCATATTCTACTGTTAATCCACTGTTATAACTCAGTATTCAAGATGGAGAGGCGGTAATTTTGGACCATATTACAGTATATATAAAGGAGCGTTGTGGTGTGGATGTGGATGTGATAGGAAGCGTTAGGAGGAATACACTGAGGTGGTTTGGCCATGTGGAGAGGATGGAGGGTGAAAGACTGACGAAGAGAGTGTATGTGAGTGAGGTGGAGGCTGAGGATGAGATGGAGGGATGGGGTGGTGAGGTATATGAGAGAGGCGGGTGTGAGTTGGGAGCAGGGGAGTGAAATGGCAGGGGACAGGGCGACGTGGAGGCAATTTGTTTGTGGCCACCCCGAACGGGATTGAGGCATCTGGCAATAGATAGATAGATAGATAGATTAGAGTAAAAATGGCTCAGTATAGTCATTACCACAATAGGCACCACAACCTAAGACACAGTTCATATTAGTAATTCTGAAATAAATTCTGAACACCAATTGCAGTGTGTAAAGCGTACATATGTCTTGAAAACTTGATGGGAGGGAAGTCTTACTGGCAGCAACTTGTCTACTCTCAGTCTGAATGAAACACAAAAGGTAAATAAAGGATGATGAATAAAAGTTCAAGTTTTAACTCAGAACTCTGTCATAAACTTTCCATCCATTTTGAAATACTAACTACCCTACTCAGCTGATACTAAGAGTCATTTCCTTATGATATTTATTATATGAAGCAAGCTTGCATTAAATCCTCCTCTCCAAATGCTTATGTACTATTGTTGCGGCACACGACTCTGAGGTTGTCACTATCATGCCCTGGCAACCTACCCATCTACTGTGCTTCTGATTTTGTATCATATTATACATGAATCATATTATTATACACAATTATACTCGAATATTATTATACATGAAAACATCATACACGAATCACAGGCGTATCATACTGTACAGGAAATCAGAAGCACGGATG
Source organism: Coenobita brevimanus (assembly GCF_032717465.1). NCBI lineage: Eukaryota > Metazoa > Arthropoda > Malacostraca > Decapoda > Coenobitidae > Coenobita > Coenobita brevimanus. Next base: position 5,712,489 of record NC_137060.1, read on the forward strand.
ACGGGTAGGTTGCCAGGGTACGATAATGACAACCTCAGAGTCGTGCGCTGCAACTACAGTGAGTGTTGACAAGGGATTTGTCAGGATACAAATAATTCAGTAGATAAAGCTGATGGAGATCCACTTTAGGCTGGAACTGCTGATTCTTCAAAATAAGCATCACCTTAGTAAAAGGGTAAATTCTTTTCTAGCAAAGCTGACACTGCTGATCCAAACTCAATACGAAGAGACAATAGTGACCGAGGTGTTACGGAGAGATGCCTTTCCATGGCGGATCCAGTATCACTTAATAGGTTCACAGCCTAGTTATGCAAGCATCTTACAACTATATCCCTATCCCCTGAAAGGAGAATGGAGATCTACAGGGTTCATGTCCAGAAATGTCTGAGGCCACTGCCATAAAAACACAGTAAGTGGTGCTGACCTTAATACTTTTCTCACTGAGCCTGATAGTGGTAAGGAGTGCAGCGACCTTGTCCTGCAGCTGCTGGTGTGTCTTTCTTCCGGCTTCACCACCAGAGCTGAGGGTGGCCAGGAACACCCCTCGTGCCACCTCCTGGAACTGATGTGTCAGGGGCCTCAACAGGTCATTACTTAAATCCTCAATCACTTCTTCAGGCACATCCTCCAGGTCTTCAAATTTACCTATCTCAGCCTGTAGCTCCTCCAGCTTCATGAACTCAACCTGTGGGGAGTAAGGTTCATCATGGTATTAGAAAGAGTACAATGATAGACAGATAGGGAGACTGATAATGTAAAAGTCTGGGGGTGTCTTTCCCCAGACTGACTATTTTCTGGTTGGGAAGTTAAACAGAAGCTACTTAGGTATAATTGTTGTTGCTGTTGCTCAACCCTGGTCCATCTGGCCATGCAGACCCATCAATCACAGGTAAGCAACTGCTTCTGTGGGCCATCCTACAGGTACAGTACAGTATATACACATGCAGAGATCCAGCACCCCCTTGACTGATGGCCCCTTGCCAGGGTGGGACCAAAGTGCTTCCCCATGGTAAGGTGCAAGGATATAAGAAGAGGTTTGACTCCTAGGTAGGCACAACTGCTCCTTTCCTCCACCCAAGGTAAAAAGCACCATCACATGTAGGCTCCTTGTCAGAGCCAGTGAGGGATAATAAAGCTGTTGACAGTGAGATGTGTGTACTGCAGTAAAATTTCCTTATAAGTGATACACTACTAAGAAAATGTGAGGGGAAAAAAAAAAAAAATAGAACTGTACCTCCTTTTAAGTGGCTAAAGTTTTAACCTGGTGGATTGTGCATGAGTAATCCATGCAAGCAGGTCCCTTTAGCTCATTAAAATACAGACAATGTATTAATCATACCTCTCACCTGACCCCAACTAGACTACAGATATGCTTCCTAAGGGTATAGCCTACTGTATAGAGTTGTGTTTCCCAACTTTTCCGGCTGTGACCCTGAACACAGATTTTTTTTTTTTTTGCCTGGTGACCTTCAGAGTGGAAATATAATTTCAGTCAGTGCCGTTTCTAGCCTTTTGGGGATCCTATGCGAAATGCTGTTTGGGGGCCCCTATTTTGTGAAGCTATGGTGGGGGTATTCCAAACCCTCCAAGGTGGTCCAGGGGCACGCCTTTAACATTTAAAATGCATCAATCTGGTGCACTTTAAGAGGAAAAGAGGCTAGATCTGTGAAAAACTCTTAACATCTTTTTTTCTCCCAAATTCAAATAAAACATTTCAAGTTGACCACAGCAATTTAAACTTATAGAAAATGATAATAAATGGGAACACTGAGGCTCCCCTACAGGATTTACTGAATCGCATTATAACATCTCCCAAATGTGCATAAATGAGAAAGATGCTGCATTTTCCTTAAAATGTTTACTTTAAATCTTAAGAAATGTTAAACTTGTTAAGGAATCAAAATTTAAGCAAACATTGCAACTGATAATACCAAACATACAAAAATATCCCTCTCCCCCTCCAAAAAAAATAATAAATTAGGCCATTACACAGAATGAACATAAAATAAATTAGGCCATTGTATGGAACAAACATAATGACACTCACATAACATAATGACACACTGGGAGCATTTGAATAAAAGTATGACTCAAGAAATATTCGTACATAAGCGTCTATCTATCTATCTATCTATAGCCCGACACCCTAATCTCGCAAAGGGTGGCCGCAGACAAAACGCCTCCAAGTCGCTCTGTCACCCACCATTTGACTACCCTCCCCCCAACTCACTCCCCTCTCCCTCATATACCTCTCAACTCCTTCCCTCCACCTCATCCTCGGTCTACCCCTCCCTCTCCCTCCCTCCACCTCACCTACATACACCCTCTTAGTCAGTCTTTCACACTCCATTCTCTCCACATGTCCAAACCACCTCAGTGTATTTCTCCTAATCTTCTCAACCACATCCACATCCACCCCACAACGCTCCTTCACTTCTTCATTCGTCAACCTGTCCCTCCAAGTCACTCCACATGCTCCTCTCAAGTAACTCATTTCCACTGCTCTCACTCTTGACTTGTTCCCCTCTTGCAAGGTCCACGCCTCGCTTCCATACGTCAGGGTAGGGATCACAATACTATCATGCAGTGACTTCTTAACTTCCATACTCACCCCCCTATTTCTCTATTTCTCACATAAGTGTAAAACCGATAAATCTTCATCCTTTGAAGTATATACCCAACACTGCAGAACATTAGAACATCAATTTTGTGACCTCATTATTAGGCATGGGATTCACCTTAAATGAATGAGAAAAATTTGTACATCATATTTTTATAGGGGGAAAAAAAAAAAAGAAAAAGAAAAAAAGTGAGCATTCTGCATTGCCCTCAAAATAAAATAGGAAATTAAAAATTCTGGCGGTATCTAGTGTCTGTGTCTTACTGCGAACGCTCCTATATCAGGAGATTCTGACTGAAAATTTCAGAAGAAATGAGTACAATTTCGGAAGTTTCTTATTTAAATACATTACTGTACTTACATTACTCACTTTATGGCACTTACAATAATTGGCGGGTCTACAGTACCCCCTACAAAATTTATTTCATGAATATCAAGTGACTCAACACACATTTTAATGTAAAAAAAAAGCCAATAATGGCATTTCAGGGGCCCCCTGATGGCTTTGGGGGCCCTATGCAACCGTGTAATTCGCATATACAGTAGAACCCCGGAATTCGTACACAATTTGTTCCTGGAGGCTGTATGAGTTGTGAATTGTTCGAAAACCGAATCATTTTTTTCCATAAGAAACAATGTAATTTGCATTAATCCGTTTTTTAGTATGGATGAAACGGTAAATTTCGCCATACTGTAATGAATGGAAAGATCGGAGACACGGGTTCCACTTTCAAACTTTGCAATGATTTCTTTTTTCAGCTCAATTGTTGTTCTCACTGCTTTACTTTTAGCTCCAGCTGACTCACTAATCTTCTTAGGGTCCATGATTATGTACAATTGTCTAACGAAAATACGTGATTCATCACAAAGTTTAATCGAGCCTGTATAACCGATGCACAGCTGGCGGATGACAAAGCCAGACTGGCGACCATGTGGAACCTACGACGCCACATCTCTTAGTGCAAATAACAGGTCACCGTATGAAAACTGGAGCGATTTTTGGGCGAAAAAGCTGTACGAAAACCGAGTTGTACGAGCAGAGAGGCGTCCGAATTCCGGGGTTCCACTGTAGTAAGAAACGGCATTGATTTCAGTGTTTCTTCTTTTGGTTTTATCCATTAAAATTTACTGGATAAAATGAAATGGACAGGTTAAAGTAAAAGTCTGTAAAATGTATTGAATAAATTTTACTGAATTTTACTTTAATAATCAATAAATTTTGGTATTTCTTATACTGACTGATGAAAATGAAAGGCACAACTTCATGTACAGTAAATTTAATTTATTGCAAATTAAGTAGGCAAAGAAAAACAAACCTTTGACTGGTAACTATGATGCTGCTTCATGAGTGAGCCCTTCTGACTCTTAGTTCTTTGATGATAAATTTAGAAAAGAAAAATTGTGGTTACCATGATGCTTTTCTATTATAACACGAATGAAAAGAATTTGATAATTTCTTTCTTCAAATGGACTTCTGTACAAAAACTGAAAAGGAGGAAAACATTTAGGGGCTACCGTGATGTTTCAAACTTGTGGTGTAAATATATTTACACTATTTTGTACTTTAACAATTTATTTTTATTTTTATTTTTTTCATACCATCCCAAGACCCTCAGGAGCAACCATGCGACCCTCATTTGGGTTGCAACCATGGATTTGGGAACCACTGGTATAGAGGTTAGGCTGACATAAGACTGTGACATTAAAGAGGAACGGAAATGTGGAAAAAGTCTCACCATGATTGACTCCAACTTGACAATTAAAATCCTTCTGTGACCCCAATTAGACTATAAATATGCTTCTTAAAGGAACAGGCATAAAATGGTGACACACACACACACACACACACACACACACACACACACACACACACACACACACACACCCTCACTGGCTCAGTGGTAGCGTTCTCGCTTGCCATCTGGTAGATGAGAGTTCGCGCCTCGCTCAGGTTGCGAAAAGTTTCACTGACGAAGTGGGTGGTTACTGTCCCCCTCGAGCAAGGGGATGGGTGTGTGCGTGTGTGAAGGTCACAGCCTTGCCCTTAGATCGGACTATATGAGCTCTCAGCTCCATTCCGGGAGGGTAAAAGTTGACGATCACGACCATCAAGTGATCCTGACCGACCCGGTGAATTACACACATACACACACACACAAAAAGGAAGAACTTCTCCATCACAGACTTCAACTTGCCAACTAAAAACCCTCTGTAACCCTAACTCCTCTATAGAGGTCCTAGGTACTGGCATTAAACCCCTCAAATTCTTGAAAAAAGTCAAGATGGTAGCCAAGATGCCAGCCCAGATATCACAATGTGGATAGTTTAAAAGTAGTCTGTAGCACCTTGCAGTTTGGCACCACTTACAGGCACTGTTAAGGTCTGTTTAAGAGAAGGTACAATAGTATGTACCTAGAAATACTAAAGAACACAGCAGTGAGGGAAGCTTTTACTGAGATGTATATATGGATGACAAGATGTGTTGAAATTTGTGGTGTTAACCTGCCGTGTCCTGGCAGATTTTTCACCAATGACCTCCCCCAGTCACAGCAATTTTTTTTTTTTTTTTCTTCTTCTAAAACCTCCGCTTTTTATGAGAAACATCGAAAATTTAGAGAGAGTGCTTACCTGAGCTCAGAAATGTCTGGTACAGGAGACCCAACCCTCACCTGGTACTGTGCTCTATCGAGCCCAGCTCCAGAGAAGATGTTTTCTATGGGAGGGGTAACTATTCCAAACCACTCAGACTAGGTAGATAATTATTTATTTGGTACGGATTTATATGCAGTACAAGAGTATATTGGTTTTCACACAGTAATATAGGCGATATAAACGTTGTTTCACTCACCAAACACATTAACATACCGCACCTTTTTTGGCAACGTCACCTGCTCATCACTTCTGCACGTTTCTTCCTCTAACACCACGTAAACTTTGTCCTCCATATTGTCATCGATTGGGGAATCACTCTCGCCTTGAATTTTGTACTGTGGCGTGACATGTCTTTACTGGCCAGTCACTGGTAATAGGTGAGTTGCCGAGACAATGGTGTGCGGAGGTGGGGGAAAGGGGAGGTGATGTGAGGTAAGACACTGTCCCTGCCTGGCCTCGGGTAGAGGAAGGTGTCCTGCATATACGTACCAAAAATCACATGCGAAATTGAAATATGTGCAAATGACGGATCTTGCAACTGCAGCACGTTTATAAACGTCAGCGGGAGTCACAGTGACAAAACGTTCGGGCACATATGTACGTCAACGGGACGCAGCGGGTTAATAAGCAGTATGATACTCGGAAGGAGTTTTCCCAACAAGTCACTAATTTAACATGTGGCTAGACAAGGGGCTTGCCAAGCCAACACAGTGTCATAATAGTGGAATGAGAGGTTGATCCAGTCATAGAAAAAGATAGGTGACAGTCAATGGAGATATGAGTGATAAGTTTTCTGTGAATTCTGGCATGCATCAGGAGTCAGTCTTAGGTCTCTTAATGCTTGTCATGGTGTTCGAAGCTCCCTTATGTGACTACAGAACTGGACTTCCATGGAGGATGTTGTATACTGGTGACTTAGTATTGACTATAGAGAATAAAGGGAGATAGAGGAAAGATTTAAGAAGTGATGAGATGAAATGGACACAAGGGTTTGAAGTGATGCTATCCAGGACTGGAGGAAATACTGTCAAAGGAGAGGAAGTGTGGCCACGTATAGTTTGTCACAAGGGTGTGGGAAGCATCTTCATCTTGTGCAGTATTTGTGATAACTGCATGCTTAAAATAAATAGTGGTATTTAAGGTAGGCAGCAAAATAATACTGATTTCTGTGTGAATTTTCAGGGAGAGCACATACAGATTGAGAGGCATGACAGATCTGATCTTGCTGGACTGTCTTTTGAGCATGTGGAGGAGTTTTGTTATTTGGGGGACATGTTACATGCTGGAGGTGGGGCCAGAGCTAGCTCAATGGTTAGGGTAAGGAGTGGCTGGAGGAAGTTCAGGAAGCTGCTGCCTTTCCTAACATTGAGAGGGCTCTACCTCCATACCAAGGGACCTTTGTATGGGCAGGTGTTACTAGTGTAATGCTGTGAGGTAGTGAGACATGGGCAACAAACAAAGAGGATATTCATGGGCTCAAATGTACAGAAATGACAATGATTATATGGATGTGTAGTACGTCTTCGAATGTGAAGCCCGCGGCTAGGATTATGACTGACGAGTTGAGGGGAAGGCTGGGACTAGAATATATTGGTGTTGTGAAGAGGTTGTGTAGACCAAGATGGTTTGGGCATGTTGACAGATGCAAAATGACAAGTGGGTGCAGAAGGTGAGAAGTGTGAACATCAAGGGTAGAGCTGCAAGAAGCAGACCCACACAGACTTAGGACAAGGTCATAAAGTGTTCACTTTGATTTCCTTCATTTATAAAGGTTCCAACATGCTTGCTGCGTCGGCCTTGGTCACCCAATGGCAGCTCTCCATGCTATTCGATCTGTGGCGACCTCCCTATTCAGTCCCTTATCCATTAGATCATATTCTATGACTTCATCCCAGATCTTTTCCAGTCTGTCTCATGCAATTTTACTCCCAGTGTTCACACTTTTCAATTTCTGCACCCAACTGTCATCCCCCACCCTCTCCACATGCCAGAACCATCTCAATCTACTTCTCATCACAACACCAATATACTTCAGTTCCATCCTTCTTCCCAACTCTTCCATCATAAACCTAGTCCCCCCAAGAAATCACATTCAAGGATGCACTGCACATCCACCTTATCACTGTCATTTCTGTATGTATGAGCTTATGAATATCCTCTTCCTGTACTGCCCAGGTTTCATGACGGTACCATACAGCATTACATTACTAACACATGCCGCATTCAAAGATCCTTAAGTACAGATGAAGAGCCCTCTCAATGTCAGGAGAAGAAATAACTCTCTGAACTTCTTCCAACCACTCCTCACTCTAGCCACAGACCTAGCTCCAGCCCTAACTCCAGCACATAACGTCTTCCACGTAACAAAACTTCCACAATCGCAAAGGACTCACCAGCTAGATCAATCCTTTCATGCCTAACAATCTCCACATGCTCTACCTAACACACCACACACGTGAAATTAGCATTATCTGACAGCCTACCTCTAATACCACTACATATCTTATGTACCCACTTATCACAAACACTGCACAAGATGGAATTACTTCCCACGAATTTGTGGCAAACCACACATGGCCACTCTCCCTCTTCTTTGAAAGTATTATCACCAACCCTAGATACCATCATCTTTGTTTTAACTGCATTTACTCTCAAGCCTTTGTGACCCATACCATCTTTCCAATTCCTAAATCTTTCCTCTGCCTCCCTTTCATTCTCTACAATCAACATAAAATCGTCTCCCATGGGAGTCCATTTCTGGAGTCATGTGAGAAGGCTTCATGCACCATGATAAACAATAAGGGGCTCAAGACTGACCCCTGATGTACATCAACATTCACAGAAAATGCATCACTCAAATTTCCATTCACTCTCGCTTGGATGCGTGCACCCACATACATTGCCATAACCACTCAAACCAGCCACTCCTCGATCCCAGGTTTTCTCATTGTCCACTTCACCACGTCCCTAGGGACTCTGTTAAAGACCTTCTCAAAATCAACAAAAACAAACTACATATCCCTTTTCTGTCCTACATATTTTTCTTTAAGCAGTAGAACAATGAACATGGCATCAATGGTCCCTTTGCCAAGCACGAACCCAAACTACATCTCATTAATATTCACTCTTTCTCTGATCATACCATCTACAACCCTCTCCACTACCTTCATTATCTGGTCCAAAAATTTTATACCTCTATAATTTCCTCTTTCCAGGACATTACCCTTTCCCTAGTACACATTCATAATCACACTCTTCAGCCAATTATCTGGGACAACACACTCATATATAACTGTTTTTATCAAATCAGTAACTAAACCCACTCCTATATCTCTTGAGGCCTTCAACATTTCAGCAGTCAACCTAGACACACCTGCCAACTTCCAAAACTACATCCTACCTACTACCCTGCTCACAGTAACAGCACAAATCAAGGGCCAAGGGTCAAACACTGGATCCACTAACACCAAACCTTTCCTGTTCCAGTCAAACTCCTCACTCTGCAATCAGTTTTTATGCCCACTCCAGATGTCTTTCCTCACTGTACACCACTACCTTTCCTTCATCATTCTTCACACACTGCTCACCTATGATATCCCTGTTTTCCCTCTTAATCTGCTTTGCCACCCGAAATATCATATTCTTCCTTTCCACACTATTTATGTTACCCAGTAAAAGTCTCTGAGACTCAGATTTTGCCCTGTTTACCTCTTTTCTAGCCCAGCGCTTGGCAGCCAAGAATTCCTCTTTGTTACCACCCCTTTTCCATTCATGGAGAAGCCATCATCTCTCCTTAACCGCAGCATCTACACCCTCATCCCACCACCATGTTACTTTATGTCTTGGTGGGACCCCTTGACAATCCAAACACTGAATCAGTAACTCTCAGGGATTGTTCTTGAGAGCTCTGTTCATTAACGCTTCTGTCAACAGCTCCCTGTTCATCCACTACTCTGCTCACCTCACTATACAAGGTATCCCTCGCTGCTTGGTCTTACAATTTCCAAATTTTCCTCCTAGGTGCATAGGTCCTCTTTTTCACCACCTACTCCTTAAGTACCATGTCACATATCAGTAATGTGTGATGCTGCACACACTCAGGAATATGGGATTAAATAGGGTGGCTGCCAGAGATAAAGCAGCTTAGAATGCTGCCATTAGGTGACCAAACCCGATGCATGCAAGTATGCTGGAGTCTTAATAAACAATACAGTATGATATGACATGATCACCATCATCACTCCACCTTTTTTTCACAAACATCGGTGGGGGTGAGGTATAATAATAATAATCTACTCACTCGATGTACTGTTGCTTGTAGGCGTCTACCTCTCTGCCATCCTTCTTTCCTGCCATCCTCTTCTGTTTTTCTTTCCTTTATTTTTCCTTGTCCTTCTGCCTATGGGTGACTTTACATTCCCTCTTCTGTCTTTCTTTCCTTCAATCTTTCCTCTTCCTTCAGCCTGTGGGTTACTCTACACTGAGTGACAAGCCAAATGGTTTCCTGTACACCTTGAAACCATTTATTTCACTGGGTGGTGACCATATAACCAAATTTTGGCATCTGGTGGCTTAGTGGGTAATTATGGTCCTCCAATCAGATTGAGCCAGTGAAGGTTTATATTCAAGGGGTGGTTGGGGTTTATGGCTCACGTAATGCCACTCAGGGATGAGTGAGGCTGATCTCTCTCATCTTAAATGCCAGGACCAACTTGCCTAGCCCAGGGCTCCTACGCTCTTCATGGGGCAATGTAGGATTGAATAACAAATGAATGAATAATAATAATAATAATAATAATAATAACAATAATAATAATAATGATCCATCCATCCACCATCCAATCCTACTTTGCCCCATGAGGAGCATTGCAGCCCAGGACTAGGCAAGTTGGTCCTGACATTTAAGATGAGAGTGACCAGCCTCACTCATCCCTCAGTGGCATTAAATGACCAATATACCCCAAGCACCCCTTGGATATAAACCCACACAGGCTCAATCCGATTGGAGCGCCTCAATTACCCACTAAACCACCAGATGCCATAATTGGTTATATGATTACCACCTAGCGTAGTAAATGGTTTCCTGGAGTGCAGAAAACTATTTGGCTTGTCACTTAGTGTAGAGTCAACCACACACAGAGGGAAAAGGAAAGAGTGAAGAAAATAAAGCCACAAGGAGGAGTTTCACCCACAGGCAGAAGGAAAAGGAAAGAATGAAGGAATGAAAGACAGAAGCAGACGGAAGGAAGAGAGGAAAGGTCAGACACCCAAAGCAGCACTACATCGAGTGAGTGGATGGTGAGCACCTCCACCTACAATAATAATACCGGTAATAATAATAAAAATGATTATGTGTGTGTGGATGAAAGGATTCGAAGATGTGTAATGGATGCAAGAGTTTATAGAGGTTGGGGGAGTGGACTTTCTGACCACTACTTGGAGGTGGCCAGAATTAGAATTCAAGTAAGATGGAGGAATAGAAGAAGGGAAAGACGAGAGGAAGGAGTAGTTGCAAGGAGAGTGGAAAGGTTACAAGAGGATGAGAAAAAGGCAGAGTATAAGAGAGAAGTGGAGGAACGATTGGGCAAATATGAACTGGAGCAGATGGGAGACGTGGAAGGTGTGTGTAGGATATTTATAGAAGAAATATGTGCAGCATGTGAGGTGGTGTGTGGAAGGAAGAGAAGACTGAGGGGGGTGCAAGGAACAGCGTGGTGGACTGAAGAGGTGAAACAGGCTGTGGCACAAAATAAGAAAGCATACAATGAATGGATGAGAAATAGGGGCGTGGAAGAAGTTGAGAGGCGGAAGAGAGAGTTATATGTAGAAAGAAAGAGAGGTGAAAAGATTAGTAAGAGAAAGTAAGAAGAGAGTGGATGAGAGATTTGGAAGGAATTTGAGTGTAAAGTGGAGGGACTGTAAGAAAATGTTCTGGAAAGAGGTGAAAAGAGTAACACAGGGTGGAAGTGAAGTTAGCAGGGGAGTGAAAGATAAAAATGGTGGATTACTAGTGGAGACGGGAGAAAAAGTGAGCAGATGGAGAGAACACTTTAAGGAATTGTTGAACATAGAGGATGGAAGTAATGCGAGTATAAGTGGCTGGGGAATGGCTGGGAGAAGGAGGGAAGTGAGAAGACAGGAAGAAATCAGTAGGACAGAAGTTGTGGAAGCAATGAAGAAAGTTAAATCGGGGAAAGCCCAAGGAATTGATGGAGTGTGTGGTGAAATGCTGAAGCATGGGGGAGAGATAGTAGTAGAATGGATGTGGAAGATGTGCAGAGTGGCCTGGGAGGAAGGTAGAGTCCCGGAGGATTGGAAGTCAGGTATAATTATTCCCTTGTACAAAGGAAAAGGGGAAAAGGAAGTGTGTGGTAATCATAGGGGCATTTGTCTTCTTAGTATAATAGGAAAAGTGTATGGTAGGATACTTATTGACAGAGTTAGAGAAAGAACAGAGAAATTAGTTGGAGAAGAACAGGGAGGCTTTAGGAAGGGAAGAGGTTGTGTAGATCAGATATTCATTCTTAGATCTTTAGTGGAAAAGTTTCTAAAGAAGGGAAAGAAGTTGTATGCGGCTTTCATGGATTTGGAGAAAGCATATGACAGGGTGGATAGACAAGGATTGTGGAAAGTGTTAAGAATATATGGAGTAGATGGGAAGTTGTTGAATGCTGTGAAGAGTATGTACGATGGTGCAAAGGCTGCAGTGCGTGTGGATGGTGAACTAAGTGAATTTTTCTCTTTGAAAGTTGGGTTGAAACAGGGATGTGTCATGTCTCCATGGTTGTTCAATCTGTACATGGATGGGGTAATAAAAGAGGTACAAGGTAGGGTAGTGGATGTTGGAGTGTCCCTGGTGAGAGAGGATAGTGTTTGGAAACTCCCTGCACTGTTGTTTGCAGATGATACTGTGCTGTTGAGTGAAGACGAAAGGGAGCTGCAAGGCTTGGTGGATGAGTTTGGGAGTGTGTGTAAGAAACGGAATCTAAAGGTGAATGTAGGGAAGAGTAAAGTGATGGTCTTTGAGAGAGGTGAAGTCAGTGAATGTACAGCGAGGTTGGATGGTGAGGAATTGGAAAATGTGAGTACGTTTAAGTACTTGGGTAGTGTGATGAGTAAGGATGGAGGTTTGGAGGGTGAAGTGCTTGAAAGGGTACAGCAGGGAAGAAAGGTTGCTGGTTCTTTGAAAGCAGTGATAAGAAGCATGGAAGTGAGCATGGAAGTGAAAAAGTTACTACATGACAGTATTGTGATACCAACACTAACGAACGGAAGTGAAGTTTGGACGTTGTTGGAAGTACACAAGTCAAGAGTGAGAGCAGTGGAAATGAGTTATTTAAGAGGAGCCTGTGGAGTCACATGGAGAGACAGGCTGACAAATGAGGATATAAAGGAGCGTTGTGGTGTGGATGTGGATGCGATAGGAAGCGTTATGAGCAACGCAATGAGGTGGTCTGGCCATGTGGAGAGGATGGAGGGTGAAAGACTTATGAAGAGAGTGTATGTGAGTGAGGTGGAGGGGGGAAGAGGGAGGGGGAGGCCGAGGATGAGATGGAGGGATGGGGTGGAGAGGTATATGAGAGAGGGGGGTGTGAGTTGGGAGCAGGGCAGTGAAATGGCGGGGAACAGAGCGACTTGGAGGCGATTTGTTTGTGGCCACCCCAAACGGGATTGAGGCATCTGGCAATAGATAGATAGATAGACAGAATCCTTTTCATTTACCTTCAGTCTAATGGCAAAGGCAAACAAGAGTGAAAAGTATCTTTTGATACCTTAGAATAACTGGGTAAAGCAGTACAGGTGTACCCCTGTGTAATGATGCAACTGATTAAGTAAAGACCCATCGCAATGCGAGGTATCGTATATTAGGGCAGATTTAACATGTGAAGTATAGAGATGCGTTTCTAAGCCTTGAGTTTCCCCCTCAACCAAGTCCTAAACCTACCCAAATGAGTCCAAAAAACAAATTTTTAGCTCACCTAAACCTCCAAATTGCTTTAAAATAAGCTAAATTAAGCCCAAAAGCAGTTTATAACTCACCTAAACCCAGAAATACAATCTGAAAATCGTCAAATATAAGTCTGGAAAAATCAAACTTAGTAAGCTGTACCCCAACATGACAATGTTCACCCCACCTATGACTAAAACTCAATTAATATAAGTCTAAAAACAGTTGTTTATAAATCAACCTAAACACAAAATTTAAGTTTAAAATATCATCAAAATCAGCTTTAAAAAATCTAAACCCACTCTTAAACTGGGGTTTGGGCATCGTTAGGCAGGGTATGGTGGTATTTCTACCCCCATCGCTAAGCCAGGGTATTGCATCTAGGGGTACCTATACTGCATTTAACGATATTCATAGCTGATAACAGAACCAAAGAGCTCTAACACGTCATTAAATATTACATTGTAGGTACAACTCCTTTTCAGTTTACCTTAACCCTCTCGCAAATGATAAGTTTCGGTAAGTTTTCCGGCACATGACTTTATCTGCGAAGCCGCCCAGCCCGGCTGCCCGAGAGCGGCAAATAACACGTATTCTCTCCTTATTTTCGCCATCCAAACATCAATATACTGCCATGAAACCTATGTCATCTTATTCGTCGATGTTTGTTCTAGCTGATAAGCACCACAAAAAAACAGGAAAACACGAATAAAACAACATTAGGCGGCCATGAATAAAATTTTGCTACGTCACGTTCACTTCCTAACATCACCATTCGAATGTTTTCCATCATACAGGAAAATGTTATTAGAAGTTTTGATAGAGAATTTCATCAGCTTTCTAAAGAGACAAATCCGGTGCTGATATGATTTGTAGTTTTCGAGAAAATAGCCAAAAACTGAAAGCCATTTTTGAAAAAAAATCAAGGAGCTCTAATATGGAAATTTTCTCGCACATGTTATGTTTTATTGCATAATATTATGCAGAATTTCACCAGCTTTCTAATGAGCACCTCTTGGTTTCCATATGCCTCATAGTTCTCGAGTAAATCGCCAAAAACGACTGGGAACTCACGTCCGTACGTCACTTTCGTGATGTGCGCACAGCATATGCAATATTCCCGCCTACGTAACAACAAATTCTTATCATAGATATTACATTGTTATGTCGTGTACGTAGGTAGAATTTACTGCTCTTTATCATGGTTCTTATAGGAAATCGATATGTCCAATAGTTTTCAAGTAATTGGCCGACAAAGTGAGATTACTCCTCCCAGCGCTTTCAACTTTACCGAAAGTCTGTTCCCCCAACTTTTCCAACAGAAAATGCTATCAGTGGCTTATATTCTGCAAATGAACATACGTAGAATTTACTGCTCTTTATCATGGTTCTTACGGGAAATTGATACATCCAATAGTTTTGGAGTAATTGGATGACAAATGTAGAATACTCTTCCCCACCCGCATGCGAGATAAAAAACACTCTTTCTCTTCCTCACCCACGGCTACATATTTTCGCTTGTTACGTTTTATTATTTTCTTTTTTTACTCAAGGTATACAAGTAAAATATCATAAGGTTTTTGATAGTGCTGTCAGAAACTTGACATGACCACTAGTCTTTTTGCTAGGTTCTGACAAAGAAGCTGAACTTTCTTCCATCTCATATGTGTGTATGTAAAAAACATTATATATTTGTGTAAAAAATATTGAACTATAGAATGGGAGTGCGTTAGTGGACATTTGTGCTGGGAGGGGGTTGGTGATAGCCAATACCCTCTTCAGGCATAAAATGATCCACAGGTATACATGGCAAGTGATGAGAAGGGTGGGTGGTGAACTGAATGAAAGGAAGGCAATGATTGATTATGTGTGTGTGGATGAAAGGATGTGAAGATGTGTAATGGATGCAAGAGCTTATAGAGGTTGGGGGAGTGGACTTTCTGACCACTACTTGGTGGTGGCCAGAATTAGAATTCAAGTAAGATGGAGGAATAGAAGAAGGGAAAGAGAGGAAGGAGTAGTTGCAAGGAGAGTGGAAAGGTTACAAGAGGATGAGAAAAAGGCAGAGTATAAGAGAGAAGTGGAGGAACGATTGGGCAAATATGAACTGGAGCAGATGGAAGACGTGGAAGGTGTGTGTAGGATATTTACAGAAGAAATATGTGCAGCATGTGAGGTGGTGTGTGGAAGGAAGAGAAGACGGAGGGGGGTGCAAGGAACAGTGTGGTGGAATGAAGAGGTGAGACAGGCTGTGGCACAAAATAAGAAAGCATACGATGAATGGATGAGAAATAGGGGCGTGGAAGAAGTTGAGAGGCGGACGAGAGAGTTATATGTAGAAAGAAAGAGAGAGGTGAAAAGATTAGTAAGAGAGAGTAAGAAGAGAGTGGATGAGAGATTTGGAAGGAATTTGAGTGTAAAGTGGAGGGACTGTAAGAAAATGTTCTTGAAAGAGGTGAAAAGAGTAACACAGGGTGGAAGTGAAGTTAGCAGGGGAGTGAAAGATAAAAATGGTAGATTACTAGTGGAGAAGGGAGAAAAAGTTAGCAGATGGAGAGAACACTTTAAGGAATTGTTGAACATAGAGGATGGAAGTAATGCGGGTATAAGTGGCTGGGGAATGGCTGGGAGAAGGAGGGAGGTGAGAAGACAGGAAGAAATCAGTAGGATAGAAGTTGTGGAAGCAATGAAGAAAGTTAAATCGGGGAAAGCCCAAGGAATTGATGGAGTGTGTGGTGAAATGCTGAAGCATGGGGGAGAGATAGTAGTAGAATGGATGTGGAAGATGTGCAGATTGGCCTGGGAGGAAGGTAGAGTCCCGGAGGATTGGAAGTCAGGTATAATTATTCCCTTGTACAAAGGAAAAGGGGAAAAGGAAGTGTGTGGTAATCATAGGGGCATTTGTCTTCTTAGTATAATAGGAAGAGTGTATGGTAGGATACTTATTGACAGAGTTAGAGAAAGAACAGAGAAATTAGTTGGAGAAGAACAGGGAGGCTTTAGGAAGGGAAGAGGTTGTGTAGATCAGATATTCATTCTTAGATCTTTAGTGGAAAAGTTTCTAGAGAAGGGAAAGAAGTTGTATGTGGCTTTCATGGAGTAGGAGAAAGCATATGACAGGGTGGATAGACAAGGTTTGTGAAAAGTGTTAAGAATATATGGAGTAGATGGGATGTTGTTGAATGCTGTGAAGAGTATGTACGATGGTGCGAAGGCTGCAGTGCGTGTGGATGGTGAACTAAGTGAATTTTTCTCTTTGAAAGTTGGGTTGAAACAGGGATGTGTCATGTCTCCATGGTTGTTCAATCTGTACATGGATCGGGTAATACAAGAGGTACAAGGTAGGGTAGTGGATGTTGGAGTGGCCCTGGTGAGAGAGGATAGTGTTTGGAAACTCCCTGTACTGTTGTTTGCAGATGATACTGTGTTGTTGAGTGAAGACGAAGGGAAGCTGCAAGGCTTGGTGGATGAGTTTGGGAGAGTGTGTAAGAAACGGAATCTAAAGGTGAATGTAGGGAAAAGTAAAGTGATGGTCTTTGAGAGAGGTGAAGTCAATGAATGTACAGCGAGGTTGGATGGTGAGGAATTGGAAAATGCGAGTACATTTAAGTACTTGGGTAGTGTGATGAGTAAGGATGGAGGTTTGGAGGGTGAAGTGCTTGAAAGGGTACAGCAGGGAAGAAAGGTTGCTGGTTCTTTGAAAGCAGTGATAAGAAACAGGGAAGTGAGCATGGAAGTGAAAAAGTTACTACATGACAGTATTGTGATACCAACTCTAACGTATGGAAGTGAAGCTTGGACGTTGTTGGAAGGACACAAGTGAAGAGTGAGAGCAGTGGAAATGAGTTATTTAAGAGGAGCCTGTGGAGTCACATGGAGAGACAGGCTGACGAATGAGGATATAAAGGAGCGTTGTGGTGTGGATGTGGATGTGATAGGAAGTGTTATGAGGAACACACTGAGGTGATTTGGCCATGTAGAGAGGATGGAGGGTGAATGACTGATGAAGAGAGTGTATGTGAGTGAGGTGGAGGGGGGAAGAGGGAGGGGGAGGCCGAGGATCAGATGGAGGGAGGGGGAGGCCGAGGATCAGATGGAGGGAGGGGGAGGCCGAGGATGAGATGGAGGGATGGGGTGGAGAGGTATATGAGAGAGGGGGGTGTGAGTCGGGAGCAGGGCAGTGAAATGGCGGGGGACAGGGCGACTTGGAGGCGATTTGTTTGTGGCCACCCCAAATGGGATTGAGGCATCTGGCAATAGAGAGATAGACAGATAGAAATGGTCACTTCTCCTCTGAACTGTCTGCTTGAATTCCTCCACCTCTACGACGGGCGCGTAGCACCCGTCTGGCAGCAAACTCTCATCCCTTTTCTGTCCAACTCTCTAATGCAAGAGTTAACCATTACTCCCAGTCTTTCATTTATGCAACAGGTCAGCTCTGGAACTGTCTCCCTCTGTCTGTATTTCCTGCTGCCTATGATCTCCAGTCTTTCAAACGTAGTGTGTCCAGGCATCTCAAAATGATCGGATCTTGAATTTGGCTCTCTATTGTATATTGTTTTTCTCTTGGAGGGAACTGTTACTGTGGGCTCATGGCCTTTGGTTCCTTCTTCCTCGCATTAAAAAAAAAAAAAAAAAAAAAAAGTCAATAAACAGATCAACAAAATACAGATAACTCACTTCCTCCAGTGGTGTTGAGATGCTGGCAGTAG
This sequence comes from Coenobita brevimanus, assembly GCF_032717465.1. Classification (NCBI taxonomy): domain Eukaryota; kingdom Metazoa; phylum Arthropoda; class Malacostraca; order Decapoda; family Coenobitidae; genus Coenobita; species Coenobita brevimanus. The sequence goes on from NC_137060.1 coordinate 5,730,421, forward strand.
CTTGAAGGTGAGTGTGTGAGCGTGTGCGTGTGTGGGTGAGCGTGTGCGTGTGTGGGTGAGCGTGTGCGTGTGTGGGTGAGCGTGTATGTGTGGGTGGGCATGTGCATGTGGGTGAGCGTGTGAGTGTGGGTGAGTGTGTGTGTGTGTGTGTGTGTGTGTGTGTCTGTGGCTGTGGTGTGTTTTCTTCTCTCCTTGCGATACATTTGCCTAAAACACATGCGATCCACACAATAGATTTCTCCATGAACATTCGCTGCACAACATACGTATGTATATGTGGCTGTGGCATATTTCTTGTCTCTGACACTTGCACTTTGTTTTAGCAAAGTCAGTGAATGCATGAAATATTTCTCTGTGAACACTCACTGCGATTGTATTGTATTGGAACACACAACACTCCTTCACGAACACCCACAGCATGTTTGATGTATATTTCACACAATTCCATACACATTTTCACTATCAGAATCACAATAATTCCATCACTAAACACCTCTAATTCTTCCTTCCCGACTATAAAAACTGTACATGATGCCTGCCCCATTCCACACTATGGTACCATAATTTCACCAAGCCAGCCACAATATCTTTCACACAAAATACACTTTAGGCACTGGCTTCATTATATACGTATTTGTAATCACGCCATGGGCCTTGGGGAGGGCGAGAGGCGAAACCCCGCAACAGTGAACATGCATATCGGCTCGTAGGCCTAATGCTTCATAACGGACACAATTCCTTTTCGTGACATATATCTATGTTCCATCGACAATATCACATACAAATATGCTCATAAATATTGCATTATCACACTGAGTCCATAGTGGCTTCAGCTCAGGAAGGAGGGGGAGAATTAGTAGGAGTTTAAAGGGACTGAAGACACAACGCAACCCACCGCCTGGCTGCTTGGAAGAGACTGAGGTATAATGCTATGTGCTGGGCCCAATGAGGTAGCTCAGTGTTGCCAATGCCTTACCACTGGAAAGCGCTATACTCGTTACAATGCGTCAAAATTTGACACGATTTCGCCAGAAACTTAATTTTTGGCTCATTTTTTTGTGCTTAGGAATGCAATTCAAGTGACTGAACAAATTGAGAAAATCCACATTGCACGCGAATCACGTGACTGTGCCTGAGAGGGTTAATAAGCCATTACATTAACAGCTTAAGTAAAAATGGCAGCATTACTGTTAAAAGATTTAAAAACACGGATAATTCAAATTTCTCCACACACTGCATGGAAATTTTATCACTTAGTAAATCAAACAAATGCAGTAAAAGACAATTATAATTTTTACAGCAGATACCTTACTTTTTCGTGGAAATATTATAAAATACTGTGTTTCTATAGTGTACTTTATAGTTAGTTCTATTTTCAAACATGGCATCAGCATATGTATATCATATACAACTTTGTGAACACAGTGGAAATATTTTACAATGAATAATACTTCAAAAGAATCAACCAGACTAGGGTCCTACTCAAACTCCATTTAATGAGGGCTTCTATCTATCTACCATCCAATCCTTTTTTTTCTAAATTAGGAGCAAATGTGCTGAGGGTTAGGCAAGTTATTCTAACATTTAAGGAGAAAGTGACTAAGTATTGCCCCTGAATGTCATTATATAAAAAATAAACCCCAATCTTTCCTCAGATGTAAACTTTTATGGAATACTGTAATACAAAAAGGTCTTTACTGTCTTTACCATTTTACTGTTGTGCTCAGACTTGTGAGTGTTGTCTTCATCATCTGAGTCTGGTGTGGGATGCTTACGTCCCTTGAGCTTGTTCTTGGTAGCCTTGGTTTTAGTCTCGCGGCCTTGGGTCCCACCTCCTGCCTTGCCCCCAGCAGCCTTCCTCCGCCGATCCTCTTTCTTGTTTCGTCCCCCATCATCATCCATCTTCACCTTACCCTTGCTCACCTGTAAAGAACAAAAGTAAAAATCATAATAACAACAATTATTTGGGGGCTGCATGCTGACTGCCTGCCAAAATATGTTGCTGACTATGGTACAAGCTACGTGTACCTACAAACCAAATTTAAAGAAAATTAGCAAAACTCTTGGGAATTCAGTCACTGCATTTCACAAAATGCCAAACCATATTAAGAAGTTATGATAGCCGGCATTTGGTCAGCTTTGATCAAATCTTCACCAAAAATAATATTCTGCACATCCACATAGCTGCGATTTCCTGAATGTCAGGTGAAAATTCGTCTAAAACTTTTTGAGATATTTTGGCAACAGAAACATACAGTGCTCGTCAGAAGTATTCAGCGTTGTCCGCCAGGCGCGCAATACTTATGGCCCAAAAGGAATCACCCATTCTGGGGGGTAAGAATTGAGCCACAAGTTTGAGCTCCGAGCATGACGTCACGGTAGCCTGGGGCCTTCCGACGCGCTGGTTGGTTCCCGCCTCAGTCGCCCACGGGCTGCCTGAGAGAGAGGAACTCCGCCGAGTGTCCCTCTCAAATTGCGCCATTTTTTACCGAGTGTCCCGCAGTTTTCTGGCCTTCACAACTTTGTTATGGCACCTACCCGTGAACTATCGAGTGAAATCATATCCCAGATCATTGCTCTAAAGGAGGCAGGCCACCAGACAAAGGAAATTAGTGAATTGGTTGGTGTGGCACGATCGACAGTGCGTCGTTGGTGTGCGCGGTTTCGGGAGGAAAACAGTGGTGCAGTTCCCACAAAGAAACCGCGGTCTGGTAGGCCTAGGAAAACTTCCCCAAGGTCTGTTAATGTTTTAAAACGTGCAGTGGAGTTTAATCCTCGTGTGAGTGCAAGGAAAATTAAGGAGAGCAACCCGGAAGTGTTTGGTGAGGTGTCAGTGAGAACAGTGTCTCGTAGGGTGCATGAGCTTGGTTACACAAGTCACAGGCCTGTGAAAAAGCCTCTTCTCACCAAGAGCCAGAGAATTCGTAGGCTTTCCTTTGCTAATAAATATCTAACCTGGGGTGAGGAGCAATGGTTGTCAGTGTTGTGGTCTGATGAGGCAACGTTTAGTGTTACCTGTAACAGAGGAGCACGTGTGTATCGACGCAAAGGTAGTGACCCACTTGACCCACGGTATGTAGAAAGCACAGTTAAACATCCTGATTCACTCATGGTATGGGGTTGTTTCTCAGGGAAGGGTTTGGGGAAGCTTGTTGTACTTCCCAAGAACATCAGAGTGAATCAGGATGTTTACCTGGAGCTTCTGTGTGATCATTTACCAGACTCCTTCGAGCTAACAGGTGCACGAGTGTTTCAGCAGGACGGTGCACCTGCTCACAAGGCCAAATCGGTCACCAATTGGCTTCGTGACTGCGAGGTATCATTCATGACAGACTGGCCAGGAAATAGCCCAGACCTCAACCCCATTGAAAACCTCTGGTACCTCGTAAAGAAGAGTCTCCAAGGGAAAGACGTGAGCTCTCTGCCTAAGTTGGAAGCTGCCATTCGTGACTCCTGGGACAAAATACCCCTCCAGCACCTCAGGAGCCTCGCCCTTTCACTTCCAAGACGTCTCAGATCCGTGAAGAAACGTAAAGGCTACCCTACGAAGCACTAAAGGTATATAAAATGCATTATTTATATGTTTTTTCAATGTTGAAAGGTTTGTTTCTCAGGAGGGACGCAGGGCGCTCTATACTTCTGACAAGCACTGTACACACACACAGACAAAAACAATATTGCCTCTCCTTGATAAAGGTGGGTGATAATGATAATCATCATCACTCAAGCCCCCTGAATCCTGGGTCTATCTGATATGCCAAAAAACTTTCACCACATTCTGTAGCTTCACATAAACATATCTGATGGGGTCATAATAATAATAACAATAATAATAACCTCAACCATCACTGCCACCACCACGACTACGAACATAATCACCATCCTACATTTGGATGGAGTAAGGTATTATGCAGAAAACAATGAAAGAGAAATCACTAAAGTGAGAGAACTATCATCAGCATCTCTAGTGAAATTGGGCAAACACTCATCTAAACACCATTCAAGTCCCCAGCTCCTGCCACCACATCACATGCCCAGCCATCTACATTTTTTCCCTCTACACCTGCCAGATAAGGCTAACTTCTCAACTATCACTACTGTAATTCTAATACTTTGTACCTGTGTTATGTGGCTTGAACCCATCATTTTTTTATGTAAAAAAGAACCAAAGACTCAAATACTCCCAAACTTGCTTATTCCTAAGAAAGTTGGAAAAAAAAAAAAAAAAGCCAACAATCAGTACTGGTTCTGTGTCCATTGGAAGATGCCTGGACACATGCAAGTACTTATTCTGCACTTCTTAGTAACTAGATTGCACTGCATTTTTTCTCAGAGAAAAATGTAATGCTGCCTTCTTCTTCCTCACCTTATCTCATTCTATCTCTGTCTGCCCTCCTCTCTTCCTACTTCCCCCTTTCCTTCATGTTTTTGCATGACCCTTCCACTTCAGGCAGCTCTACTCTGAGTGAAAAGCCTAAAGGTCTCCTGTAACCCAGGAAACCATTTACAAAGCTGAGTGGTAACCATACAATGGGGTGATGCGGTGCCTGCTATAGTGCTCCTGCTGACTGGGTGAAGACATAAATGCGGCATTCATCCAGGAACCAAAGCTCCACACCTTTCCCTGTATCTAGTTGTCTAAAGGTGCTGTCGACTGCGAGGGAACATCAGCTCACCGCACAGGACTGTTTTGCAAGGGCAGTTACTTGTCTGTAGCTGATGAGTCTGCTCAGTCAGACAAACAACAATTCTGTTCAGTGGTGCCAACATGGAGACTCCATGCAATGGCACTTTGCACCCTAGGTAGAGCAAATCTGCTGTGGTGACCACCTGGGAGCCAATCTTCTTCATAGTTCCCTGCATCTTGTCACGGGAAAGGATCCTGGTCCAACCTGATGAGGTACTGTCTATCAAAACGGGGTGCCAGTTCTCTTCACAGTGTATGTACTGTACTGTACCTGTAGATGGCCCAACAGAACCAGACCTGGCTCAGCCAGACAGACCAGGATTATGCAACAGGAGCAACAACAACTCTGTTGAGTGCAGTTACATTTTTCACTCAGTCTTTTGTCTGGAAATGAGTATTTATCATCATAAGTGGGCTGCTTTACAAATTCTATACCAAAAAAAACCTTCTTGCCAGCCAGTACCACATCCTTCCTCCAACTGATGAACCAGAAAACAATAACAATATGAAAACATGAGGTTGGCTCTACTTGTTGTATTAAGTTGTAGTTGTAATAGTAGTTGTAGTCCCAGGTTCCTCTGAAATGTGAACCTGGTGGACCAATGAATGAAGCTACATTTCTGCAGTCCACCACCCTCCTTTTGGGAGCAAAGGAATGAGGGACATATGTTTAACCAAGCAGTTCCACAGCCCACTCAAATTGGTGCCACCATGAGAAGGCGTCCCTTTTCACCACCCTGTAGATGTTAAGAGCACACATAACTACTACTTACTTCTTGCATAACATAAGCAAAATCAAAGTAAATGATAAATATCAGAGAGCTTATGGTAGCACAAAAACTAATGACTTAAATTCAAGATACTCCATACATGAAGGATGGAAGACAGTCAGTCAGAACAAGGCAGTAGTTGTGACAAATTATTTGCACCAATGTTTGCTCCAAATACACAAAATAATGTAAGCCAGATGGACAAAAGGGAATTCCCAAACGTCATAGTTGATATGCAAGGAGAAGAGTTAAAAGTAAGGTAATCATTATTTCTGGCACCTTCTCCCCTCCTGGGAACCCTGGACAGGGGATGGCACAATTAATGGTAAAATAACGTACAGTGATGGTGCAAGTGTGTAAACAGAGGCTCATACTGTATTAAGATCATATTACCTCAAAATGCTTTACCTGGAAATATGCCAGCAAAGCTCCCACAATGATCAACACTGGAGGTGGTTTTGTGTGCATTGCTACATGGTACACTTACACATCCTACACTTCAGACCGGTTGGCTGATGAGAAATGCTATCCCACCATATCCTGTAGTGTTTAGTGGTAGTGTAGTTGCAAACGGTGTTACTTCATTTTCTTTATGGTGTCAATACCATCCAACCATTTACTGATCATCTAATCCTTATTTAACCCTGTCAGAAGTGTCGAAGCCTGGGGCTGGGCCATGCAGTCCCAACACATAAGACAAGAGTGACCAGCCTTGATTATTCAAGTGGCATCTAGTGAGCAATAAACCCCACCCACCCCTTGAATTTTAAAACTACAGTATTATGGGTCCCATCCAGTTGCAGCCCCTTAACCCTGCAGATCGCCAGATGTTATCTCATTATAAGACTACAACCCAACGTAGTAAACAGTAAGTGTTTTCCTGGGTTACAGGAAACCATTTGACTTGTCATTCAGGGCAGAGTCACCTGAAGGCAGCATGACATCAAGTGAGTGGATGTTGGGTGCTTTCACCTACCACACAGTGACCCCAACTACCACAGTACAGTCATAATGACAACAGCTGCTCCCATAATACCCAATTCAAGGCTAAGCAGCCTGAGGCTCTGCTACCACGGTTGGGGAAATTATTTTACTCACTGGCCTCAATGGTTCTATTCACTTTATTCTTGACATCTGCTGATTATTTTAGTCATCTAAAAATAGACTCTTCAAACTGGAGGGGTTAAATATTGCCTTGACAAACCCTGTCCATATGAGAGGCCTTTCCTGTGTTAAATAGAACTTTCTGGTAACGGCAAAATATTATCACACAGATTCAAGGGGTTACAAGTACACTATATGATTAATCTATGCTTCTGGTGGCAATACATGACAGAAACCTCAGGTCACTTGGAGATTTGAACCTAAGCAAAAATGACAAGCCCATCACTATGACTAGAGTTTTAAACCACTTAATTACCAAAGGGTGATAAAAGAACAACTTCAAAAAATAAATCATATAAACACATTGACAACATCCTAGCTTACCCACCATCTACTCGTACCAACTGTCCTCATTATAAATCAGGGATGTGTACCAAAATATCAAATCTTTTTACAAACAACAAGTTATGAAAATTTGGGGACATTAAAAAAATCAGCTTTACAGGTAGCTACCATATGAAACTTTAACATGCAATTTTCTATGAATTAGTACCGGCATCAATACCCCCCCAAAAAAAAAAAAAAAAAAAAAAAAAAAAAAAAAAAAACTTACTGAGGACTTACTGCACTTACTACATGCAAGAAACAAGCAATTTCTGCCTCACCTGTTCTTTAAAAGCACCCTTTTCAACAGCAATCTTGGCTCGCTGTGGCATGAGCTGTGTGAGGCGTTCATTGAGTCTTGTGATGAGCACCTCGCTGACCACCACCGTGCCCCCCACCAGTCGCCCCCCTGCAGCACCCCGACGCCCTCCACCCTCACCGCGACGCTTCAAGCACAACTCCACCAGCTCACCAACCTCCTCCATGCTGAACACACTGGGGCACAATGGCTAGAAAGATAAAGTTTGATAAAAGTACGAAACACTCAATTATTCGCCGTCACAATATCCAGCCTAGTGCAATATTCGGTGCTGTTGGCTCAGCTCTATTAACCCCTGAGGTCCTAAATGGCCCTGTGTGGGTTTGCATTACTTTGACACCCTGGCCTAAAAAGCCTGGTAGAGCAATCGCAATAAAAAAATGCATTCAAATTTTTCCACTTCTTACTTGATGTAACCTACTCCACGACCATCCCAGCTACAAGTTGCGGTAGGGCTCCAGCCCACCAACAGAGTGGGGGGGGTGAGCCCCCCCCTGCCCTGTCTCTCCCTCAGCCTACCCCCTCAGTCGATGCCTTATGTGACATATCCCACTTTTTCTACCCTTCCTACTGCCACTAGAGCATAGAGATGAGGTTTGGCTGTAGCAGTGACTCCCCTCCTGCCCCCCCCCCCTCCTCCACTCATCTTACACCCCTGGCTTGGCTGCCGAGACATGTATCCCTCGCCACTTCTCCTTCCTACTCAAATGTGCAGATAAAGGTGATATTTCCACACTCTACACTCCCTCCCTCTGGAAATTCCCCAACCTCCCTCCACCTTCCTCCTTTCCTCCTGTTACTCCTCTACACCCTCGCATTGACGCATCAAATGAGGATTCATTTCCCGACTTTATTGCACTTTATAAACCTAAACTAAGACACCTATTGTATGTATAGTATATATAGTTTGGAAGGAATGAGAGAGTGTTTTTGATCGGTGATATTAATGGTAAAGTTGGGAATGTGAAGGTGGATGGAATAGTTGGTGAGTGGGGTGTGCCTGCTGAGACAGATGAGAATGGGAGTGCGTTAGTGGACATTTGTGCTGGGAGGGGGTTGGTGATAGCCAATACCCTCTTCAGGCATAAATTGATCCACAGGTATACATGGCGAGTGACGAGAAGGGTGGGTGGTGAACTGAATGAAAGGAAGGCAATGATTGATTATGTGTGTGTGGATGAAAGGATGCGAAGATGTGCAATGGATGCAACAGCTTATAGAGGTTGGGGGAGTGGACTTTCTGACCACTACTTGGTGGTGGCCAGAATTAGGATTCAAGTAAGATGGAGGAATAGAAGAAGGGAAAGACGAGAGGAAGGAGTAGTTGCAAGGAGAGTGGAAAGGTTACAAGAGGATGAGAAAAAGGCAGAGTATAAGAGAGAAGTGGAGGAACGATTCGGCAAATATGAACTGGAGCAGATGGGAGACGTGGAAGGTGTGTGTAGGATATTTACAGAAGAAATATGTGCAGCATGTGAGGTGGTGTGTGGAAGGAAGAGAAGACGGAGGGGGGTGCAAGGAACAGCGTGGTGGAATGAAGAGGTGAGACAGGCTGTGGCACAAGAGAAGAAAGCATACAATGAATGGATGAGAAATAGGGGCGTGGAAGAAGTTGAGGGGCGGAAGAGAGAGTTATATGTAGAAAGAAAGAGAGAGGTGAAAAGATTAGTAAGAGAGAGTAAGAAGAGAGTGGATGAGGAATTTGGAAGGAATTTGAGTGTAAAGTGGAGGGACTGTAAGAAAATGTTCTTGAAAGAGGTGAAACGAGTAACACAGGGTGGAAGTGAAGTTAACAGGGGAGTGAAAGATAAAAATGGTAGATTACTAGTGGAGAAGGGAGAAAAAGTTAGCAGAAGGAGAGAACACTTTAAGGAATTGTTGAACATAGAGGATGGAAGTAATGCGAGTATAAGTGGCTGGGGAATGGCTGGGAGAAGGAGGGAGGTGAGAAGACAGGAAGAAATCAGTAGGATAGAAGTTGTGGAAGCAATGAAGAAAGTTAAATCGGGGAAAGCCCAAGGAATTGATGGAGTGTGTGGTGAAATGCCGAAGCATGGGGGAGAGATAGTAGTAGAATGGATGTGGAAGATGTGCAGATTGGCCTTGGAGGAAGGTAGAGTCCCGGAGGATTAGAAGTCAGGTATAATTATTCCCTTGTACAAAGGACAAGGGGAAAAAGAAGTGTGTGGTAATCATAGGGGCATTTGTCTTCTTAGTATAATAGGAAAAGTGTATGGTAGGATACTTACTGACAGAGTTAGAGAAAGAACAGAGAAATTAGTTGGAGAAGAACAGGGAGGCTTTAGGAAGGGAAGAGGTTGTGTAGATCAGATATTCATTCCTAGATCTTTAGTGGAAAAGTTTCTAGAGAAGGGAAAGAAGTTGTATGCGGCTTTCATGGATCTGGAGAAAACATATGACAGGGTGGATAGACAAGGATTGTGGAAAGTGTTAAGAATACATGGAGTAGATGGGAAGTTGTTGAATGCTGAGAAGAGTATGTACGATGGTGCGAAGGCTGCAGTGCGTGTGGATGGTGAACTAAGTGAATTTTTCTCTTTGAAAGTTGGGTTGAAACAGGGATGTGTCATGTCTCCATGGTTGTTCAATCTGTACATGGATGGGGTAATAAAAGAGGTACAAGGTAAGGTAGTGGATGTTGGAGTGGCCCTGGTGAGAGAGGATAGTGTTTGGAAACTCCCTGTAATGTTGTTTGCAGATGATACTGTGTTGTTGAGTAAAGACGAAGGGGAGCTGCAAGGCTTGGTGGATGAGTTTGGGAGAGTGTGTAAGAAACGGAATCTAAAGGTGAATGTAGGGAAGAGTAAAGTGATGGTCTTTGAGAAAGGTGAAGTCAGTGAATGTACAGCGAGGTTGGATGGTGAGGAATTGGAAAATGTGAGTACGTTTAAGTACTTGGGTAGTGTGATGAGTAAGGTTGGAGGTTTGGAGGGTGAAGTGCTTGAAAGGGTACAGCAGGGAAGAAAGGTTGCTGGTTCCTTGAAAGCAGTGATAAGAAACAGGGAAGTGAGCATGGAAGTGAAAAAGTTACTACATGACAGTATTGTGATACCAACTCTAACGTATGGAAGTGAAGCTTGGACGCTGTTGGAAGGACACAAGTCAAGAGTGGGAGCAGTGGAAATGAGTTATTTAAGAGGAGCCTGTGGAGTCACATGGAGAGGCAGGCTGACGAATGAGGATATAAAGGAGCGTTGTGGTGTGGATGTGGATGTGACAGGAAGCGTTATGAGGAACACACTGAGGTGGTTTGGCCATGCAGAGAGGATGGAGGGTGAAACACTGACGAAGAGAGTGTATGTGAGTAAGGTGGAGGGGGGAAGAGGGAGGGGGAGGCCAAGGATGAGATGGAGAGGTATATGAGAGAGGGGGGTGTGAGTTGGGAGCAGGGCAGTGAAATGGCGGGTGACAGGGCGACTTGGAGGCGATTTGTTTGTGGCCACCCAAAACGGGATTGAGGCGTCTGGCAATAGATAGATAGATATATAGACGTATAGTAATATATGTGTATGTTATTAGCCCAATGTAATGTATATTACTGGAAATTTACCATGCATTACCATATTTTTCTGTGGGTTACCACTGCTTTTTACACCTTTAGCGTTGTAATTACTGTACAGTATTTGTTTTCCTACGGTAAGTGAAACATTTTTGCACATATAAAGCTGTGTTAAACCTTTATGTTGCAGACATATCATGATATTTTATTATATTATCATGTTTGCAGTATTGAGTTCATTGATGAATGTATTTCTATTTTTTGCATGAAAATTTTTTTTCCAGGAATGTTTTTTAGGATATGATATTTTTCGTTCGGGGTTAGTTAGGCAATGTTCATTCATGCTTAGGAACATTATTCACCTTGAATATCATGAGTTTTAACAGGTGAGTCACCGTAATGTGGTCATTTTCTGTGACGTACTGCCTCTCGCCAGGCTGGGAATGGTAACTATTATTTTCTTTGCTGTGCTGTTGTGCAAGAACTACTCGGTCAAGCTGGACAAGACTTACATCTTCGGGTGTGTAAATTCTTGCTCTTGAAATATTGGCCATAATTTTGACATTTACAGTACAGTGAACTCTCACATTTGGCGAGTTTTTATTTGGCGAATTCACTTTTGGCAATGGGATGGGATTGTACACAACATTCTAAATTGGCAACAGAAATCTCACATTTGGAAAGATGTTTATAATAAAAATATATTTTATGCCAATTAATTTCAACAGTTTTTTATTAATCTGAATTAATTTCAACAAAATTTAGTTTGTACTGTGAAATTCAAGTCTCGTCTTCTCAAACCTCTTGAAGTAGCCAGATTGTGCTACAAGTAGTGAATTGGGCTACTTTTGGAAGCCTGTGCTACTAAATTTTGAATTTCTCTCTCTCTCTCTCTATACTGTACATAATTGCGTTGGGCTACTTTATACCGAAATTCGCTACTTTTGAGGCCTTTTTCCGCTACGTTTGGTCACAAGACTCTGGCAACCCTGGTTCCAAGACATCTTTGTCTACACTTCTCTGCCAGCCACCATCATGTGCAGTACACTTCTCTGCCAACCATCATGTGTGCAGCATTTTGTCTGTGTTTTATTGTGATTCCTACCTGTGCTGAGGGCTTGAGAACACATAATGGATGATGAAACACAGAAATGTGGAATGGGTGACCTTGGCAGACCACCAACTATAGCATCCACGTACCATACACCATGTGTACATAAAGCCCATCATTTTATTTTCTTATGTGAGTTTTTCTGTTTTGTATTGTTTCTTAGCTAAAATAAATTAAATTCAATCATGTTATGTGTGTTTATAACATGATTTACACCCAGTAATGTTGTAATATATGTGGAAATCAGTCCAGTCATGCATTCCCAGAACCAATTTATTTTTTTCCCATTAGTTATTCAGTTCAGATTTGACGAATTCCAGTTTGGCGTTTTTTTTTTCGCACCTATTACTCGCCAAATGTGAGAGTTCGCTGTACTTGGAAAAAAAAAAAAAAAAAAAAAAATGAGGTGGGGGGGGGGGGCAAATTGCGGACTTTAGGGGTTAAAGCAATATCCAGTGAAATTATGCAATCTCCGAGGCCAAAGCGAGAAGCAACCACAGGTTCTATGCATATCAACTGGCATACCAACTGGCTTGTACATGGTAACCAACCGGCGCTTGGGAAAACCCTATAATGTGTCAGCCAATGAGAACATCCACAACGCATCAGTCAAATTAAAATTCATTTGGGGAGCGGCCCCCATCCGGTGCGCCAAGCCTACTGTTGTTCTCTCATTCTCTCTCTCATGGATTTCATTGGGTGAAGACATATCTATGCGCACTGCTCTTGTGACCACGCAGTTGCAAAACCCTTGTGCTGTGACTTACAGTACTTTGTGCCCTCCTATGCCTTGCTCGCTGTTGTTGCAAAGCTTGTGGCCTAGTGCTTTATTATGATTCTGGAATTCCTGTATTGTACATGTAATTACTGCCACTAGACCACACAGGATTAGGTGCAATGTACTGTACTGCATGGTGCACAACTCTACCCTCCACTGATGCCAACACTGGGTGAGTACACTACACTATATACTGCATTACTGTTCTGTATCAATACTTTATTGTATTTTGTTTAATTTTTCATCTCTTACTCATGAAAAAGTTTTTAGGTCAGAGGGTTGAGGAAAGCAAGATGCATAAATCCATTGAAAAATGGCACAATCTTCATCGGCGAAAAATGTGTGGTACCCGTACAGTTTTCTATCTAACAAACCAACCACTAACGTGCCCGCAATATCTCAGAGTATCTTGGCAAGTCCATTCTCTTAAATATTATTCATAAAAACATGGAAAAATAAACTAAAGTAATAAATCTTGGATATTTATTGGTGAACTGATGATTTAGAAAGAAGTGTTGTACAGTAGAATTACCACGACTCCCTTGCTTACAGTAGTAGTACTAGTAGTAGTTGTTCCCTAGGCAGTCTGGGCAAACAGCCCCAAGTCCCTTAGGAAGGCAATGGCCAAGACCGGGCTTTCCCACAGAGCTCTCAAAGAGTGTATGTTGTGTTGTTGGTGTAGGTGATTGTGTGCAATGCAGACTTCCATAATGTGCTTAATAGTATGGGGTGCTGTGTTGCATCCTGGACAGGCATCAACGACGGAGTCATCCAGCCTCTTCTGGTAGCTTAAGAGGGCTGGATGGTGCCACATCTCACCCTGGCCAGATGGACCCTGTCCTCACAAGGGAGATAGGATTCAAAAGGGTGGATGTCAGGAGTCTTTAGGTGACTGAATGGAGTGGCAAGTGATCTGAGTGTGGATATGCTTCTGGAAGCTGGCCTGAGGTGGGCGAGGGGGGAGAGATGACAGTATTTGTGTATGGTATCGTGTGCTGGGTGTTGTTTTGATGTTCCTTGGTGTGGGTGGATGTGCTGCCATGTACTGTAGTGGATGTTGTGGGTTTGTGGAGGCTGCAGCAAGAAACTGGGTGCCTCTCATGTCTAGGTGATCCTTGACTTTGAGGGCTTTGGTTTCTTGATATACTTGGTCTGTGGGTGTAGTAGCTGTGCATCCTGTGATTATTTTTAGGGCCTTGTTCTGTATGGTCTGCAGAGTGTTGTAGTCTGTTTTGGTGAGGTAAGGAGCCCTGGCAGAGCTTGCATAATTCATCAATGAATGTATGTATTGTTTGTATACTGTGGTGGTGGTTTCTTTGTTGTGTCCGAATGTTGTATGAGCAAGTGACGTCAAGGCACTGAGTCTTGGTGTTATTTTATTTTTAATATTTGTGATGTGTTGTTTAAATGACATTGATGTATGTTACACCAAGGATTTTGGGGGGGGGGGTGCATGTGTGTGTGTGGTAGGGAAGTGTTGTTTATGGTGAGGTGTAGGATGTGACTGTGTTCTGCTGTCCAGTTTGTGAGAAGGGTCACTGTAGATTTGGCTGGGGCTATTTTGAGCCTGTTTGTGATGAACCATTCATGTAGTGTGTTGAGGTAAGGTTGGAGGATGTGTGCAGCTGTGTTGGCGTTTTGGTGCGTACATGTAAGTGTTATATCATCTGCATAGGAAGCTATGTATATCTGTCATGTGTGGGGTGTGAGTATGTCATGCATGTATGGGGTAAAGAGTGTAAAGGACAAAACAGATCCTTGCGGGACGCCATTTGTGAAGTGTCTGATGTTAGAAGACTGACCGGCAAATGTTACGTGTGCACATCTGCCTGCTAAGTATTTTGCCAGCCATCTTTTTGTGTTAATATGCATGTTTGTGTTTTTTGTTTGTGAGGTTGTGGCAGGGGATGGCATCAAAAGCTTTGCTGAAGTCTAGTGTGATCAGGAGTGTTCTGTGTGGTGGCCTAGCTGAATTCATGCCATCAAAAACTCTCTGTGTAAGGTCTGTAAGAAGGGTGTTTGTGGGGTGTAGTGGCCTAAAGCCATGTTGTGACTGGGCTAGGGGAATGTGATGTGTGACTAGTTGTAGTACCAGTTGTTCAGTGTCTTTAGAGAGGGTGCAGAGGAGTGTGATGGGGCGTTGTGAGGAGGGTAATGTGGGGTTTTTGTTGGGTTTAGGGATAGTAATGATAATGCCATGCTTCCAGATGTTGGGTATTAAGTTGTGTGAGCAGCTGTAGTTTGACATGTTGGTGAGTGCATGCCTTGTGGTCCAAGCTGTTTGAGGTGAATGTTGCTTATGTTGTCTGGTCCACAGGAAGATGAGTGCTTAAGGTTGTTAAATATGTGCCAGGGCTCTTGTTTAGCGAGCCACAGCTTGCAAATGCGAGCATTTTTTCCTTTCGGCGAACAAATTTTACATGCAAGTTGCCTTTTGGCGGGGAGAAAATACATCCACTTCAAAACCCAGTAAACTACAAAATAAGTAAATCTCACTTAAATGAACAAAAAAGCACGTTGTGATCGATTATTAAGTCTTTCCTTGTCGCCACTGTGAATGTTTAAAAACAGACAATGTGTAAATAATTAAATAAATATACAGTATTATTTTTATTGCTTGTAAAATATTTCGGCTCGTAGTCAGATTGGCTACTAAAAATTTATTTGGCTCATAAATCTGAAACCTTAGGAGCCAGATGGCTCGCAACCTTTGGCAGTTAGCAAAGGCCCTCTGTGCTTCGTCTGGTTGTAAGTGAAAGGTGCGTAGTCTGGGTCTGTGGGGAACTGTCTCTTATGTTGGATGATATGTCGGTCTTCGGGACAGGGGTTTAGATGGCTGACTTGTGAAAAGTGATTGATAAGAGTGTTTACTTGTTGTTTGTTTGAGGGTATGGTGTCTGTTGCTGTGATGGCAGCATGTGATTGTGTGGTGTTGCTGTTGGAAAGTGTGATGCTGTTTAGTGTTTTGTAGAGTCTGCTGATGTTTGTTTTGTGGTCAAGTGTTTGGAGGTAACTTTTCCAGTTTAGTGTTTGCTGTTCTGATATTTTATCGTTTATTTGAGTGTTGAGTTCTTGTATTTGTTGTACGGTGTCTTGTGTATGGGGTGTTGGGGTGTGTCACAGTGTGTCCCATTGTCTGATGAGGCCTTGAATTTCTGGTGTGAAGTTGGGGTTGTGTCTCCTTCTGTTGCCTCTAGGGATTTGTCTTTTGTCTGTGTTTTGTATAACTGTACTGAAAGTGTGCATAGCAGTGTTGATGTTTGTGATGGGTGCACTGTTTAGTGTTTCAAAATGTTCTGTTTCAGTTACAAAGGCCTCCCAGTTGGCTCTCTTATTAATTAGTGTATGTGTGTTTGTGGCCAGCTGGGGTGATTCTTACAGTTGTGTATATTACGGCCCACCAATTTATTCCTTCCCTGACTGCCGTCACTCCACCCCTTATTTGCCACTCAGCTGTTTTGCAGATAATACAATAAACACATACAAATTACATGGCAAAATAAATTAAAGAAATAAATCTTCAGCATTTATTGGTGAACTGATGATTAGGAGAAAATTGTTGTACAGTATAGTAGAATTATCATGAGTCCCTTGCTCATAGTTACAGTATGAATCTGGCTGCGGTCTGCCAATTTATTCCTTACCTGACTGCCATACTCCACCCCTCACTCGCCACTTAATTGGTTTGCAGATAATAGTAAATACGTATGAACTGCAAGCACAGTAATTTTATCCAACAAAGCAAACCTTCATATCTATCAGCTACATTTTACCTTCTCTGCCAGTACAAATGCATTCTAAGATGATGTATACATTCATCTTAGAATACATCTGAGGAATAAGTTGACAGGCCATGGATGTACACAACTGTGAGCAAGTCTATCTACCTACCTATCTATCTATCTATAGCCCGACGCCCTAATCCCGCAAAGGGTGGCCGCAGACAAAACGCCTCCAAGTCACTCTGTCACCCACCATTTGACTCCCCTCCCCCCAGCTCACCCCCCCCTCCCTCATATACCTCTCAACTCCATCCCTCCACCTCATCCTCGGTCTACCCCTCCCTCTCCCTCCCTCCACCTCACCTACATACACCCTCTTAGTCAGTCTTTCATTCTCCATCCTCTCCACATGTCCAAACCACCTCAGTGTATTTCTCCTAATCTTTTCAACCACATCCACATCTACCCCACAACGTTCCTTCACTTCTTCATTCGTCAACCTGTCCCTCCACGTCACTCCACATGCTCCTCTCAAGTAACTCATTTCCACTGCTCTCACTCTTGACTTGTTCCCTTCTTGCAAGGTCCACGCCTCGCTTCCATACGTCAGGGTAGGGATCACAATACCATCATGCAGTGACTTCTTAACTTCCATACTCACCTCCCTATTTCTCATCACTGCTTTCAGTGTACCAACAACCTTCCTTCCCTGCTGTACCCTTTCATTTACTTCATCCCCCAAAGTTCCATCCTTACTCATCACACTACGCAAGTACTTGAATGCACTCACATTCTCCATATCCTCACCATCCAACCTCACTGCACACTCAGTGACTTCATTCCTCTCAAACACCATAACTTTACTTTTGTTTACATTAACTTTCAGCTTCCTCCTCCTACACACTGTCCCAAATTCATTCACCAAACCTTGCAACTCCCATTCATCTTCACTCAACAATACTGTATCATCAGCAAACAGCAACACCGGAAGCTTCCAAATCTCACCCTCATTCATTAGGGCCACCCCCACATCCACTGCCCTACCTTGAACCTCCTTTATTGTATTATCTGCAAAACAGCTGTGAGCAAGTGAATCATGATAATTCTACTGCACAACACTTCTTTCCTGATCATCAGGGACCAATAAATGATCATGATTTATTTCTTTAGTTTATTTTTCCATGCAATTCATATGTATTTACTGCATTGTCTGCAAAACAGCTGAGTGTCAAGTGAGGGGTGGAGTAATGGCAGTCAGGTAAGGAAATATTGGTGGGCTGCAGCCATATGCACAACTGTGAGCAACGGAGTCATGATACTTCTACTGTATGACACTCCTTACCAAACCATCAGTTCACCAATAAGTGCTCAAGATTTATTTCTTTAGTTTATTTTTCCATCCACCCATCCATCATCCAATCCTACATTGCCCCATGAGGAGCGTAAGAGCCCGGGGCTAGGCAGTTGGTCAAGACATTTAAGATGAGAGTGATCAGCCACACTCATCCCTGAGTGGCATTACATGAGCAATTAACTCCAACCATCCCTTGGATACCTTCATGGGCTCAATCTGATTGGAGTGCAATAATTACCCACTAAACCACCAAGTGCCAAAATTTGGTTATATGGTTACCACCCAGCATAGTAAATGGTTTCCTGGTGTTCAGGAAACCATTTGGCTTGTCACTCAGTGTAGAGTCACCCACAGGCAAAAGGAAGAGGAAAGAATGAAGGAAAGAAAGACAGAAAGGGAGTGTAAAGTCACCCATAGGCAGAAGGACAAGGAAAGAATGAAAGAAAGAAAGACAGAAGAGGATAGAAGGAAAGAAGGATGGAGGAGAGGAAAGGGCAGACACCCAACAGCAGCACTGCACCAAGTGAGTGCATCCATGTTTTACAAATAACAAATAATGTTTAACAAAATGAACATACCGTGTGCACTTTGCACCACTACAAGACCCTGCGATCATGTGTGTTACATCTACAGGGTGTGTTTAAGAGGAGGTTAACCCACGGATTGTGCAATTATCTTTTTTTATCTCACCCCGTGGTGTGCAAAAAATGAAAAAATATATATATATAGTTTTTGTTTATTATAAACTTGAAGATAAACATCCAGGACATCATCTGATAAAAAAAACAAACTCTCTCTCTCTCTGTCTTTGCGTGGGATCATGTTTATGTTTGCATTGGGGAGTAGTGAAAAAAATTATTTTTTTCTTTTTTTAAATTTTTGTTTACTATAAACTTGAAGACAGAAACCCAGGGCATCATCTGGTGAAAAAAAAAAATCGCTCTCTCTCCGTATTTGTGTAGCACCATGTGTAAGTTTGTACAGGGGTGCAGTAATTAGCGGTGATGCACGGCCAGCACAGCCTGAGCTGTGGCTCGCAATCCACGGGTTAAGTTTCAAATGGCACTGTTTGTGTGGCCCTGAATATGAGTGGTATTGTAAGCACCACAATGTCATAGCCTATGTACAAGTGCTCGTGGGCCCTTCGGGCCCCTCGCACTAGCTCTTGAGGAGGGCTTTCGCACTGCTATAACATATTTTAGTTATAGCTGTGGGAAAAAATTCTACGGAGATCCTGTGCTGGGCGCCGAGAGTGGTGTTTTTTGGTCAAAATGTGATCGCTCATTGAATATAGTAAAAGTTTTTCAATCATGATGAGAACAAGTTTTTTCACATCAGCGAATCCAATGATAGACTACGTGTGTGTGGATGAGCGAATGAGAAGACAAGTGTTGGATGCAAGGGTGTGGAGAGGGTGGGGGAATGGAGTCTCGGACCATCACTTAGTGATGGCCAAGGTAGAGCTGCAAAGAAAGTGGTTGAGGAGGCGAAGGGGAAGACAGGAGGAAGCAGCTCCTGTGAGAAGAGTGGAGAAATTGCAAGATAGTGAGAAGAGGACAGAGTATAAGAGCATAGTGGAAGAAAGATTGGGAAGGTATGAGCTAGAGCAGATGGAAGGGGTGGAAGACGTATGTAAGATATTCACGGAAGAGATAAGCGCAGCGTGTGAGGCGGTTTGTGGAGTGAGGAGGAGATGCAAGGGTGTGCAAGGGACAGCATGGTGGAATGATGAGGTGAAACGAGCTGTGGAACAAAAGAAGAAGGCATATGGTGAATGGTTGGCGAGTAGAGGTAGGGGAGAAGATGAGAGAGAGAAGAGAGAGGTATATGTGAGCAGGAGAAGGGAGGTTAAGAGACTGGTGAAGGAGAGTAAGAAGAAAGTGGATGAAGAGTTTGGGAGGAATCTGAGTGTGAAATGGAGGGAGAGTAAGAAATTGTTTTGGAAGGAGGTAAAGAAAGTAAGGCAGTGTGAAAGGGGAAATAGTAGGGGAGTGAAAGATAGGAATAATAGATTGTTGGTGGAGAAGAGAGAGAAATTGAGGAGATGGAAGGAGCACTTTGAGGATTTGTTGAATGTAGAGAGTGAGACCAGTGTGAGTATAAGTGGTTGGGGAATGGCTGGGAGAAGAAGAGATGAGAGGAGGGAGGAAGAGATCAGTAGGTCGGAAGTAGTGGAAGCGATGAAGAAGATTAAGCTGGGAAAGGCCCCAGGAATTGATGGAGTGTGTGGTGAAATGCTTAGGTATGGGGGTGAGACTGTTGTGGAGTGGATATGGAAGTTGTGTAGATTGGCTTGGGAAGAGGGAAGGGTTCCAGAGGACTGGAAATCAGGTATAATTGTTCCTCTGTACAAAGGAAAAGGGGAGAGAGAAGTATGTGGTAACCATAGGGGTATTTGCCTTCTTAGTGTGACTGGTAAAATATATGGTAGAATACTCATTGATAGGGTTAGGCATATGACAGAGGAGCTAGTTGGAGAAGAACAAGGGGGATTTAGGAAGGGAAAAGGGTGTGTAGATCAGATATTTGTTCTAAGATGTTTAGTGGAGAAGTATCTAGAGAAGGGAAGGAAAGTGTACGCTGCCTTCATGGACTTGGAGAAAGCTTATGACAGAATAGATAGGAAAGGTATGTGGAAGGTATTAAGAATGTATGGAGTGGAGGCGCAAATTGTTGAGTGCTGTGAAGAGTATGTACGAGGGAGCTAGGGCTACGGTGCGAGTGGATGGTGAGCTGAGTGAGTTCTTTGATCTCAATGTGGGACTGAAACAGGGGTGTGTAATGTCTCCATGGCTGTTTAATATATATATGGATGGGGTCGTAAAGGAGGTACAAGGTAGGGCAGTGGATGTGGGGTTGGCCCTAATGAATGAGGGTGAGATTTGGAAGCTTCCGGTGTTGCTGTTTGCTGATGATACAGTATTGTTGAGTGAAGATGAATGGGAGTTGCAAGGTTTGGTGAATGAATTTGGGACAGTGTGTAGGAGGAGGAAGCTGAAAGTTAATGTAAACAAAAGTAAAGTTATGGTGTTTGAGAGGAATGAAGTCACAGAGTGTGCAGTGAGGTTGGATGGTGAGGATATGGAGAATGTGAGTGCATTCAAGTACTTGGGTAGTGTGATGAGTAAGGATGGAACTTTGGGGGATGAAGTACGTGAAAGGGTACAGCAGGGAAGGAAGGTTGTTGGCACACTGAAAGCAGTGATGAGAAATAGGGAGGTGAGTATGGAAGTTAAGAAATCACTGCATGATGGTATTGTGATCCCTACCCTGACGTATGGAAGCGAGGCGTGGACCTTGCAAGAGGGGAACAAGTCAAGATTGAGAGCAGTGGAAATGAGTTACTTGAGAGGAGCATGTGGAGTGACATGGAGGGACAGGTTGACGAATGAAGAAGTGAAGGAACGTTGTGGGGTAGATGTGGATGTGGTTGAAAAGATTAGGAGAAATACACTGAGGTGGTTTGGACATGTGGAGAGGATGGAGAATGAAAGACTGACTAAGAGGGTGTATGTAGGTGAGGTGGAGGGAGGGAGAGGGAGGGGTAGACCGAGGATGAGGTGGAGGGATGGAGTTGAGAGGTATATGAGGGAGGGGGGGGTGAGTTGGGGGGAGGGGAGTCAAATGGTGTGTGACAGAGTGACTTGGAGGCGTTTTGTCTGTGGCCACCCTTTGCGGGATTAGGGCGTCGGGCTATAGATAGATACATAGAATATTTTACGATTTTTGTGCCAATTTTGGTGTGATTTGAATGTGTAGTTTCGGCTGCCCAAAACACACACACACACACACACACACACACACACACACACACACACACAGCTAATGCTATAGTATATTAGATACGAATATATATCACGTATCCAGGAAAAATAAGCAACCAGGAAGATAAATTCCCCCAACTTCATAGGTACCTGGGATTGTACTGAACAGTAATACTGTACTGTATCACTACTGTATTGCATTTCATGCTTAGCTTTCATCTTTTTTTCATAGGAAAGTTTTTATGATAGAGGGTCTAGATGGATAGTAAGACAATATCCCGCTCGAAGCTGAATGTTGAGCAGATGGGGGGGCGGGGGGTTTATTATGCAATATCCAGAATTTCACTATATTTGGTGTAGGGCTTGACTGAATTACAATGGATAATTGAGAATTTAGTGTATAAGTAACCACTTCACTATGATGATTTTTAAAAAATTCCTGCTACCTTCAGATGGGTTTATTCAGGCAACTGGAAACTTTTCATGGCTACAGGGGTTAATAGAGTCTGATTCTAATGTCTTTACTACTAGCCATCCCTCCAAAGGTAAGGAAAATCATCCGGAGGTAATGAGAACAAAATAAAAAGACATCAGTAGACTGAAAGGGTTAACCACTTCACTCCCATGACAGAGCAACATTTACTCTTGCTGTTACCAGACCCCTGTTCATTATTAAACTTAAGAGGCCACTAGCATAGTAACGGGGTTATTCAGGACTAAATCTTGCTTTTGCTCTTCAAAAATGTCTCTCCCAAGCTTAGTACAATGTAATCCTCTGGAGATAATAAGAATAAACAGAGGAACGTCACTGAATTCAGGGTGCTAAATTTAAGCATCTAGGGAGAGTAAGGATTTTAACTTTCAAGTCACTAAATCCAGCGAGACAAAGTATAGTCCTTTCACCTTTACTTGGCCAAGATTTTTGTCCGTTCGTAGCTTATTTCATGCAGCTCACTATCAGATAAAGACACCGCTACAGCTTTACCCAGTTTCCAGAGCTCTTCTTTGTGACCTGCATTATAATTTTGGGCTTATCTATTGATGCAAGTCAGCATTAGAATATGGACAAATGGCAATTTTAGGCTAAGTTAAGGTAAAGAGTTCAGTAAAAGTTCCAGCCCCAGGCTCATCTGGAAGTGAACTCAGTGGACTGCAGGAAAGTAATGCTGTTGCAGCAAACATCTTCCTGAGAAGTAGGGGGAAGCAAAGGGACAGCTGCACATCAGGCCTGGTCCTTCATCCAGGAGCATCAGTGCCAGAAGCTAACTAACTTGTGAGGGAATACTTGGTGCTAGACGGCTGGTTGGACAGTGACTTTGTATATCTATAAGGGGAAAGGACAGCATTGGCGACTATGGGGAGTCAGAAGTTGTCAGACCCGATGATGAAAGCTGCTGAGAGGGTGTGGGAGAATTTGATTTCAGAGAAAGTGAAAACTGATGAGATGCAACTTAATTTTATGCCAGGCTGGGTCACAACAGATATCATTATTGTCTGGCAAATATAGAAAAGTTCTTGAGAGAAAGCAGTGAACTCTACTTGGCTCTTTGTGGAACTGGAGAAGATATATATTTGACAGGGTGGTGAGATAGAGTGTGCAATGGGCAATGAAGAAATTGCAAACTGGAAGAGTAGCATCAACTTATGGTAATAAAAATGTATGTTGGTTTAAGAACATGTGGGAGTGAGGCATTCAACAGAGCCATGGACACCACAGCTTCAGCCTTTTTAAGGTCTGAGATAAGTCTCCACAACTCCACAAAATGTGGATGGTGGGCAAAGTGAAGGGGTCACCATTCTTTGTTATGTGTGTTTGTGCTGAACAAGCATAGAGAAAAAATAAAAGAGCAATGGCCAAACTAGCCTGTGGCAGGGCTAAAATAGTCCAGAAACAAAAAAAGTACTCACATAAATATCAACCCAAGATCCACTGATAATAGCATCATCAATGGCAGCATCCACCTGGTCTCTGAGGCCAGGCCCAACACACACTCCTCCCACGTAGGTCAAGTCCTTGTCCTTAAAGCGTCGCCGAACGTAACCTTCAGGATCACTGATGTTCAGACCTCGCAGTGCCTCAAACTCTGTCACAGCAAGCCCAAATAAACTCAGTCATCACCTAAAGTCTAGGATGTGTGCAAGCAAAATGATACAGTGCTTTAGGCATGCTTACCATTCATGAATAAAGGGTTTAAAGCATGAGTGCAGGCAAGGGAGAGAGACCCGAGGGGTCTATGATCTCTTTATTAAAGAATTAGCTGAACAGAAAGGCAGTTATTTTGTAATTAATTTATATTTTCCTTTACCCATTCAGCTGTTAGCTAATGATCGGTGGTTGTTTTGCTGACTATTTAACACCAGATACATTTTTATTAAACCACTGTATATACTATTATACTACTTTCCAAGCAAAACTTCAGGTCCCCCCCTCACAATAAAATCTTGCTGCCACCCCTAGTTTTAAGGACAGAACTTGCTCATTTTTGACTCTGAAACAACTTCATAATGAACTGACAGATACTTAAACTGAAGATATGCATAATTCATCAACAATTTAATCACAGAACTTTACATGGAACAATTTTAAATGAGAAATTACTGTAGATTCAAAATTGAAGTTTTGCAGGGGCACACCTGGGGGGGGGCCAAGGGGGCCATGGCCTCCCCCAGCAATTTCCTTCCTTGTAAGAAACGAAGTAAATAAAAGTGACTTGCATTAGATTTTTTTTTTTCTGGCCACAATTTTCATTTTTATGGCCCCCCCCCAAAAAAAAAATATTCCTGGGTGCGCCCCTGAAGTTTTGTATTCCATTATAATAAATCTGGTTAATATGATTACCTATACCACTAACCATTTATTTACAAATGATACAGCAACGTATTCATCAACATACTTTCTTAACGTACCATATAACAGCGAGGAATAGAAATGACTTTTCTGAACCTACAACTCTTTGTACTCTACCAAAAACTTACATTTGTTGTGCACATGTTTGTACATGCTACACAGGTTGTCCACAAAGTCCTGTGTGTTTATGAACAACTTAACATAATGAAATGTGGTTTTTCCATATGGAGGAGAAACTCTTTGAAGTTTCAAGGCACTTTTTTCCTTATGGAGGAGTAACTCTTAAAGTTTCAAGAATTACTCTTTCACATACAAATGCTGCATCTCAGTATGTTAGGACGTTTACATGCAACAGATTTTTGTAAACCTAACTGAACTTTCTGGACACCCTGCATTTATTCCACTGACTGATATTACCATTAGTATAGTCAGCTTGTTTTCACCTGATGGAACTTGGTTACTCTCACATCATTAACACAAATTTGTGGTTGCATTAAATCTGATGAGCATTATTTATGAGGCAGGAATGAGTCTCACTGGTTACTAGCCAAACTTCCTTTCCAATCTGATTGTACGTGGCCATCATTTCTGCTGAAAGGGGTTATAGATTTTTGTCAGGTGAAAACAAACTGATTATACTTACAACTCTGTATCAATGTTTGTATGGTACTTAACATTTTGGTCAATGGGGTGAAAACCAGCCAAGGAGCAAAATTATACTGTGATAAGTGGGTGTATAAGAGATGTAGTGGTATTAGCGGCAGACTGCGAGATAATTCTAATTTCATGTGTGCAGTGTGTCGGGGAGAGCATACGGAGATTATCGGGCGTGACAGGAGTGATCTTGTTGGTGAGTCTTTTGTGTGTGTGGAAGAGTTTTGTTACTTGGAAGACATGTTATGTGATGGAGATGGGGTTGGAGCTATCTCTGTGACCAGGGTAAGGAGTGGTTAGAAGAAGTTCAGGGAGCTGCGGCCTCTCCTGATACTGAGAGGGCTCTTCCTCCATGCTAAGAGATCTTTGTGTATGGCACGTGTAAGGAGTGTAATGCTGTATGGTTGTGAGACTTGGGCTGTAGAGGGAGAGGACACTTGCAGGTTCAAATGTATAGAAATAACAATGATTGGGTGGATGTGCAGTGCATCCTTGAATGTGAGACCTGGGGGGGCTGGGTTTATGATGGAAGAGTTAAGAGGAAGGATGGGACTGGAGTGTATTGTTGCTGTTTTGAGGAGAAGCAGACTGATAGTTTGGGCATGTAGCGAGGATGGGGAATGACAAGTGCGTGCAGAAACTGAGAATTGTGAATGATGGGGGAAGGGTTGCAAGAGGCAAACCGAAAAAGACCTGGGACGAGGCCATAGATATTGCATCAGGGTTAAGGGATTTAATAAGGAGGCTGCCAGAGATTGAGCAGCAGGGAGAGCTGCCATTAGGTGACCTAGGCCAATGCATGCAAGCATACTGGAGCCTTTATAAATTAAACAAAATGAACTCTGTCTACTTTAACTTGTGAACTGTAAAAAGGATTAATACTGGATTGTGCTGGTTAGAAGGATGTTGTACAGAGGAGTTATGACAAGGGTTTTGCACCTCTGTGTTTCCCAGCAGTAATGGTTGTTGGCTTAATTCTGACTGACATGTAAAATGACACGCATCAGTGTAAATGTTTAGGCCTGTGAGCTGAAGTCACAATTCCTGGACCCTGAATCATGACTGAATGAACTTTGGCCTGTTTCACTCAGCTGACTTTTCATAAATCTCCTTCTATCAGATTTTTTCCTGCTCTTCGGACCTTACCTCACCCCATCCTTACGTGGGAAGAGTTGTGGATGATGATGATGATGATGATGATGATGATGATGATGATGATGATGATGATGCTGAGATATTTATGATGATGATGGACAATACAATATGATGCTAGTCACAGTGTTATGGAAAAGTAGTTTACTTTCCCACTGAGCTATTGGAAATTAACTGCAAAATGATGATACTCACTGTCAAATTAACCAGTGGAATGTGCCATTACCCCCCCCCCACATGAATCCCCTCAAAGTGTGCAAAAGATGACCAAAAATTAACTTTTCTTTACTGAAGCTATGCATTACTGTAGTGATAATTACCGCCCTCCCTCTAATCCTCGGTCTTCCCCTCGCTCACACATTCTCACAGACAATCTCTTACTGTCCATTCTCTCTACATGGCCAAGTCATCTCAAGGTAATATAATGTTTTCCAGTACATCTATAGCAACACCAAATTGCTCATTCACATCCTCATTCAATTTAATGTTCTATGTCTGTCTACAGCCAGATGCCATTATCTTACAAGGGGTAGCAACACACAAATCCCCTACATGTCACCCTGCTTTCTGCCATTAGGCAGCTGCCCTCCCTTCAACTCACAACCTACCTCGTCACATATTTCTCCACTCCATTCCTTCATCTCACTCATGTACACTGACAGTAATCTTATATACTTTGTTGTTGTTGCATAACCTCCAGTATGTCTGGCCTTACAAACCCATCAATCACTGGCAAGCAACTGCTTCTGCAGGGCTGTCCCATGCTGTAAACCAATGTTCCTTTGTGGCTTGCCACGGTGGGGCGAGGGGAGTGTGTGGTGGTTTGGTTCCTGAATAGACACTGAATTTGTGACTCTTCCTTCGCCCAGTTAACAGGGGCACCATATTAGGCTTCACATCACACTGTTATTTGGTTACATGGTTAGCACCCAGTACTATATATGGTTTCCTAGGCTAAGGGAAAACCATTAGGCCTGTCACTCAGTGACGAGCCACCTGAAGTGGAAAGAAAAAAAACAAAAAGTGACAGGATGGCTGGGAGAAATAGGAAGAAAAGATGGCAGACAAGGAAAAACAACATTATAAAGGTGAAGGAGAAAACAGGCAGCACTACAGCAAGTGAGTGGATGATGGTCACCACCATCAATAGCCATATACATTTAGTACTATCACAGTTTGGCTCAGTGCCATACAAGAGGATACCGAGCTGTAATGTACTGATTAAATCACCAAGGCTGGCATTATGAAATCTCCAAAGCCAATTCAAAATGATCCAAAAATCCACACTGACCCAAGTATCCATTCTGCTTGAAGAAGTTATCGAGCCATTCATTCTGGGTGCGTGAGTGGATGTTGGGGATGTACGACGCTCCGTGGGCCTGCCTGTTGCCCGTCAGCACCCCACACACCCGGCCCTTGGATATCAACTTCTCTGCAACACCTGCAGAATGGAAGATACAGATGTTTTTGAGGCTCTGTGTTCATCTGAATGTGAACCTAGTGGGCTGCAGGATGAAGCTGCCTTTTTTTTGCAATCCACCATCCTCTGACCCTTGGCAACATTGTGTTTCATCAGCTGAAACGTGTAGGCACACAAATAATGTATAGAAAACTTTCCAATAATTTGTACTGTACGGCTGGTAAGTCTGAACTGTACTGTATAATATCATAGTCACTCTCTCTCTTTCTCTCATGTACACACACACGCATGCATGCAAGCACGCACACACGCACACACACACACACACACACATGCATGGAATGATGATGAATACCAGGAGGTGTTGTCAGACATGGCTAGTTATTTACAGAAAATAGTTGAGAAAAGCAGCAATATAATTTTGAAGGGTGACTTTAATTATAAAAGGTGAACTGGGAGGAATGGGACTCAGGAGGCAGCGAAGATTCGTGGGGCACTATATCGTTAAATATAACAATGAACAATGTGACGATGCAATGGGTCGAAAAAGAGACACAGTTCTGAGGTGATGACACACCAGCAAGATTAGACTTACTGTTTACCAAAAAAAATGATGTAACAGAATCTTTGAAATATTTATGTTCTATTGGAAAAAGTGATCATGTGGTCATTGAGTTCCAGATGATAATAGGGAACATGGAGCCAAGAGACGAGCTTTACAGGGAGGGTAGATACAACTTTGGGAAAGCAAATTTTACAGGATTGAGAAAATTTTTTTGAAAATGTGGACTGAAGAAAATTCAGAGAAACAAGAGAGATCCAGAGGAAGTGGGATATCATTCTAGACCTCTATAATTTGGGAGTGGAAAAATTTGTACCAAGAGTAAGGGGGAAAGAAAACAGGAAAAAGGAGTGGTTTAATAGAAGGTGTATGATAGCAAAAAAAAAAAGAGAGAGACACAGTGTGGAACAACTGGAGAAAGAGAGGTAACAACAGAACAAAGGAAGAATATAAAAGAACTAGACATGAATACACAAGAATTCCTAGAGAGGAAGAAAGGAATTTTGAAAAAGGTGTAACAGCCAAATGTAAGGATGAACACAAACTGTTTTACAGATTTGTCAATGGCAAACTGAAACAAATAGGAATCACCAAACTGAAAGTAGAAGGAGAGGTCTATAAAGATGCGGCAAAACCAGCTGAAATAATGAACAAATGTTTCCAATTGGCTTTCACTAATGAAAAGGAGTTTGTGGAAGGGGAGGGAGTGACCAGAAATGTAGTGATAAAAGATGCAGGGCAGTACTCCCGAGGTGGATGGAAAGCTGATGACAGGGAGAGCAGGAGCTCCCGTTTCATCAGCCCTCAGGACTAGGTCCTGACCATCCCCCTTTGCTGAACTTTCTCAGTGTCTCAGTAACACAAGAGAGTAGGCCAGCATGCTCTCCAATACAAGTTTCTCTAACTATCTACACCAAACTACATGCACAGTACACACTACACTTCCTTTTCCAAAATTCAAAAATAAATTATGGTGTCTGAACACCCAGCCTCGGAGTCCCCAGGGGGGAAGACCATAAATGCCTCCACCTTCCGCCCCTCTCCCGGTGACGACTTGAGCTGCCTGGAACCACTGCCTGATTCACTTCTTCTTCATTTCTGCAACATTCGTGTCCTTTCCTCTAACTTTCGCTCTGTTGAGCACCACCTCTCTTCCTCTAAACCTCACCTTCTCTTTCTAACTGAGACTCAGCTGTCTGAGGCACCTGACAACAAACCCTTTTCTGTACCCTCCTACTTTCTCTATACTCATTTCAAAGCCAAAGGTGGCTGTTGTGTATATATACGCAACGACTTATCTTGCTCTCGTGTTCCTGAACTTGATTCTTCTGAATTCTCTACACTCCGGCTTCAGCTATCCTGTCATTCTCTGACTAAATATACCTGCGCTGTTTACTTATCCCCTAACTCTACTGACTATCAAAAATTCTTCGACTATCTTACTTCGACGATGGAACACATTCTATCCATTTCTCCTGTCTCTGAAATCTATAATTTTGGCTCTCCTCTCCTTTCAGTGATCCACCTGGTGAACAAGCCTACATCTTTACTATCCTTAATGACCTAGAGCAGCTTGTACAGCACCCTACCCGTATCCCTGACCGCCTTGGAGAGAGCTCCAACATACTTCACCTCTTCCTTACAACTAATTCTTCTGCTTACACTGTTAATCTTTTCTCTCTGTTGGGCTCCTCCAATCACAACCTTATCACCTTAACCTGTCCTATCGATCCGGTATGGCCTGTGGACCCTCCAAAGAAACGTCGTCTGTGGCACTTTGGAGCTGCGGATTGGGAGGCCCTCAGACAGTACTTCTTTGATTTTCCCTGGAATGATTATTGCTTCCATGGCCGGGAGCCATCTGAGTGTGCCTCGCACATTATGGAGGTTATTCTCTCAGGCATGGAAGCATACATTCCTTTCTCATATCCTCTGACTAATGCAAAATCGCCTTGGTTTAATCACGCTTGTTCTAATGCTGTCCACAACAAGGAGAGGGACTATAAAAGGTACCAAAGCCAACCCACCCCTGAATCACATCTTGCTTATGTTTCTGCCCGAAATCATGTTAAGTCTGTTCTTCGCTCTGCTAAAAATAATTTCATCCGTGCTAAATGCTCTCAACTCTCCAACTCGAATTCCTCCCACTCCTTCTCGTACCTTGCCAAAAACCTTTCTGACAACTTTACCTCATCATCCTTCCTCTCTCTTTTCTACTCTGATGGTTCTGTAGCTATCTCTTCTATTGATAAAGCAGATCTCTTCACAGACTTTCTCCTCCATTTCCACCTTAGACGATTCCGGTGCTATTCCTCCTTCGCTTTCCCCCTCTGACTTCCTCATGGTTGACATTAAAATTTCTTCAGTTGATATATTTTCTGCCATCACAGGCCTCAATACTAACAAGGCATATGGGCCTGATGGAGTCCCTTCTGTTGTTCTCAAGAACTGTGCTTCTGTGCTTACACCCTGCCTAGGCAAACTCTTTCGTCTTTGTCTATCTACTTGTACCTTTCCTTCTTGCTGGAAGTTTGCTCTCATTCTGCCAGTCCCAAAGAAGGGTGACCACTCCCAACCCTCTAACTATCGTCCAATTGCTTTAACATCCTGTACCACAAAAGTTTTTGAGTTAATTCTTAACAGAAAAATTTTAAAGCATCTTGCCTATCACAACCTTCTTTCTGATCGTCAGTATGGGTTCCGTCAGGGACGCTCCACTGGCGATCTTCTCACCTACCTTTCAGACTCTTGATTATCCTCCTTTTGGGACTTTGACGAAAGCTTTGCCATTGCACTTGACATCTCAAAGGCTTTTGATCGAGTCTGGCACAAATCTTTAATTTCCAAACTACCCTCTTATGGTTTCTATTCTTCAATCTGTGCTTTCATCTCTAGCTTCCTTTCTGGTCGTTCTATAGCTGCTGTTGTAGACAGCCATTGTTCTTCACCTAGATCTATCAACAGTGGTGTTCCTCAGGGCTCTGTCCTATCACCAACTCTCTTCCTTTCATTCATCAATGACCTAAGCTGTACATCTAACCCTATCCACTCGTATGCTCATGATTCCATCCTTCACCTTTCCATTCGGTTCCCGCAACGTCCATCTCAGCTCTTACTTCAACAAACAAGGGATGAGGCTATGGCACACCTAATGTCTGACTTAGCTTGTATCTCTGACTGGGGTAAAAATAATCTTGTTTTTTTTAATGCATCAAATACTCAGTTTTTACACCTATCAACCCGACAAAATCTTACACAGGTGTACTCACTAATGTTTAATAATACTCAGCTTACTCCTCCATCATCCTTGAACATGCATGGGGTTTCATTCACTCGAGACTTATCTTGGAAAGATCATATTACATCTCTTGTAAAATCTGCTTCCAAGAGATTAGGTGTGCTATGCCAACTCCGTTCCTTTTTTTATCCCTGCACAACTGTTGACTCTATACAAGGGTTTTATCCGATCCTGTGTGGAGTACAACTTGCATGTGTGGGGAGGTTCTCCACATACAGCTCTTCTCAACAGGTTGGAGTCAAAGGCTTTTCGTCTCATTAACTCTCCTCCTCTTACTGGCTCCATTCAACCTCTGTCTCTTCGCCGCACTGTTGCATCTTTATCTCTTTTCTATCGCTACTTCAATGGTCGCTGCTCCTCTGAACTGTCTGCATGCATTCCTCCACCTCTACGATGGGCGCGTAGCACCCGCCGAGCAGCAAACTCTCATCCCTTTTCTGTCCAACTCTCTAATGCAAGAGTTAACTGTTACCCCTAGTCCTTCATTTATGCAACAGGAAAACTCTGGAACTGTCTCCCTCTGTCTGTATTTCCTGCTTCCTATGGTCTCCAGTCTTTCACACGCAGTGTCCAGGCATCTCGAAATGATCGGATCTTGAATTTGGCTCTCTCTTGTATTTTTTCTTCTCTTGGAGGGAACAGTTTTTGTGGGCTCATGGCCTTTGGTTCCTTCTTCCTAGCATAAAAAAAAAAAAAAAAAAACTGGTGGATAAGATTCACAGTTTAATTGTGTTCTCTGGATGGGAGGAAAGTGCATCAAGAATGGAAGAGGGCAAATGTGGTACCAATTTATAAGGGAGGAAACAGGGAAGAACCCCTGAATTATAGACCAGTGTTCCTAACCAGCATGGTCGCAAAATTGTGCAAGAGAATCCAGACAGAGATGGATAAAATATCTGGAAGAGATGAATATTTTGGCTGAAAGTCAGTTTGGATTCAGAAGTGGAAGGTCATGTGTTTCCAACTTGTTGAGCTTTTACTCAGGAACAATTGACGTGCTACAGGAGAGAGACAGTTGGGTGGATTGTGTGTATTTAGATTTGGAGAAGGCCTTCGACAAGGTACCCCATAAGAGCCTAATCTGGAAACTAGAGCATATAGGAGGACTGAAAGGAAACCTCCTGGAATGGATGAGAGACTTTTTGAGAGACAGACAAATGAGGACAGTAATAAAGGATAGGATGTCTGGATGGAGGGAAGTAACAAGTGGAGTTCCACAAAGCTCAGTGTTGGCGCCAGTAATGTTCCTGATTTACGAAAACGATATGGTAGATGGAGTGAACAGTTATGCAAGTCTGTTTGCTGATGATGCAAAGATCTTGAGGAAGGTAGAGGTTGAGGAGGATTGTAAAATACTGCAGGAGGATCTGGACAGGATACATGATTGGAGCCTGATGTGGGAAATGAAATTCAACGCAAAGAAATGTAAAATATTGGAAATGGGTAAAAATACCAAGAGGCCATCACTGAATTGTTTGATGGGTAATGAACCAATCACAAAAGTGAGAGAAGAGAAAGATTTGGGAGTGCTGGTCTAGGATAGTCCGTCACCTGAAAAACATATTAACAAGCTAGTTAGAGAGACGTATAAACTCCTGACTAACATAAGAGTAGCATTTCATTATATGGATGAGGAGATGATGAAAAAATTGATAGTGGCCATGATCCGCCCCAGGTTAGAATATGCAGCAGTAGTGTGGTCCCCACACAAAAAGAAAGATATAAACAAGATTGAGAGAATACAAAGAACAGCAACCAAGATGGTCCCCAGTCCGGCAGATCTGCTGTACAGAGAGAGGCTGGAAAAGCTGGATTTGCCTTCCTTAGAGGAAAGGAGAAAGAGGGGCGACATGATTGCAGTGTTCAGGACCATGATAAAATTGACAGAGAAGATCTGTTTGTATGGGATAAGAGAGTAATAAGAGGACAGAATGAAACTGAAGAAGCGATGCTGCTTGATGGACATTAAGAAATATAGTTTTCCTTACTGATGTATAGACTTGTGGAATAGCCTGGACAAAGAGATCATCCACTCTAAAAACTTAAACGAGTTTAAAGCAAAATTTGACTTAACCCTCTCAGGCACAGTCACGCGAATCGCGTTTCATGTGGATTTTCTCAATTTGCTCAGTCACGCGAATCGCGTTTATAAGCACCAAAAAATTCGCCAAAAATTAAGTTTCTGGCGGATTTGCGTCAAATTTTGACGTGTCTAAGCGATGGTAGCGCTTTCCAATGGTAGAGCATTGGCAACACTGAGCTGCCTGGCAGGGCCCAACACGGACTGAGAAACCTCAGTCTCTTCCAAGCAGCCAGGCGGTGAGGTTGCATTGTGTGTACTGTCCCTTTAAACTCCTACTAATTCTCCTCCTCCTGCCCGAGCCAAAGCCCCAATGGACTCAGTGTGATAATGCATTATTTTTGAGCATATTTGGATGTGATATTGTCGATGGAACATAGATATATGTCACGAAATGGAATTGTATCCGTTATCAGGTGTAAAGCTTACTGGCGATATGCGTGTTCACTGTGGCGGGGTTTCGCCTCTCGCCCTCCTCAAGGCCCTATGGCGTGAATACAAATACATATATAATGAAGCCAACACCCAAACTGTTTTTTGTGTGAAAGGTATTGTGGCTGGCTTGGTGAATATATGGAACTAGTTAGCATTGTGGACGCCATGAACCATAGTGTGGAATGGGGCAGGCATCACGTACAGTTTTTATAGTCGGGAAGGGAGAATTAGAGGTGTTTAGGGATGGAATTATTGTGATTCTGATAATGACAATGTGTATGGAATTGTGTGAAATATACGTCAAACATGCTGCGGGTGTTCGTGGAGTGTGGTGTGTGCCAATACAATAGAGTTGCTTCGTACTCTCCCGGCGAAGGATGCTGCATCACAGTCACGTTGAACCGTAGTAAGGAAGGGAGTAATTGCGGAGGTTAGATTGGATTCATGGTGGTAGTTATGTATTTGTGTATGAGATTGTGTCAAGTGTAAGTGAAATGTGCCACATATCCTCATGACGGCATAAATTACGGTGCATTGCGTAGGTGAGTGGTACCTTAGCGGCAGGTGTGCTGTGAAAGGTAGCAATGCCAAGGAACGAGGGACGTCATTGAACAGGTACTGTACCTTGGTCAGACATTCTGTGATAAATTATACTTTATGTAAAATATACGTGAACTGTGCCACAAGTGTTAGTTTAGGTGCGTGACGTAGGTGAGCAGTACCTTAGCGGCAGTTGTACTGTGAAAGGTAATGATGGCAAGGAATGAGGGACATCACTGAACAGGTACTGTACCTTGGTCAGACATTTAGTGATAAATTATACTTTATGTAAAATATACGTGAACTGTGCCGCGAGTGTTAGTTTAGGTGCGTGGCGTAGGTGAGCGGTACCTTAGTGGCAGGTGTGCTGTGAAAGGTAACGACGCCACGGAACGAGGGTCGTCACTGAACAGGTACTGTACCTTGCAACGCTGGGCAACCATGGATGTCAGTGGACAGGTAGTGTACCTTTCAAAAACAATTGTTGAAATTTATGATTCTTATCTAAAATGTTTATGATATGTGCCACGAGTGTTCGTGGGAAATATTGTATCATGTGTTGGGGGAATGTTTGGGGAAGGAGGGTAAAATGTGTCTGTCTATATATATATATATATATATATATATATATATAGATAGATATATATATATATATATATATATATATAGATAGATAGATAGATATATACATATATATATATATATATATATATATATATATATATATATATATATATATATATATATATATATATATATATATATATATATACACTTATATATATACATGTATACATATATATATATACCTATTTATATATTATTTATATACATATATATATACACACACACACACACACACACACACATATATATATATATATACATATACAGTACCCTCGCGTCCAGCACGCGTTAGTCCAGCACGATTCGAGTCCAGCACGGTTATGAATCTCCCAAGCATCCGGCACTACTGGATGAGATCCCGCCTCCACAACTACCCTCTCTTTATGCAAGTGATGAGTGGAAGGCGTTTCAGGGTGATCCTGAAACACTTCCATGCATTCAGTTCGCTTGCGATACCCCAGGACAATGAAGACCGCTCATCAGGGTTCGCACGGTGATGCAGTACCTTCTTCAGTGGTTCCAGAACACCTACTTCCCCGAGGAACACCTCAGCCTGGATGAGGGCTCACTGCCGTGGAAGGGGCGCCTAAGCTTCCGCGTGTACAACTCAATGAAGCCCTCAAAGTATTCTATCAAGCTGTATATCCTGGCTGAGGCTTCCTCGGGTTACATCTGGAATTTCGAGGTGTATACGGAGCAGAAGAGGACACTGGATACCACCGTGTGGAGCCTCGTAGAACCGCTGAAGGATCAGGGATACAGAGTTTACATGGACAACTATTATAACTCTGTATCCCTGTGTGAACGCCTCTTCAGTGCAGGAACATATGTGTGTGGGACCCTACGCCTGGCAAGAAGAGCACCAAAGCAGCTGCAGGACATCGCCAGGACCACGAACCTGCCAGTGGGGGGCATGACAGCGATGCACAAAAACAACGTGATGGTGTTGCTGTGGAGGGACAAGCGCATTGTCAATGTGGTCTCCACCTTCCAAAGCAGGTTTGAAAGAAGACCAGGGCTCCTGACGGGAGGACAACCTATGTCCAGAAGACCGTGGACAAGCCCGTCATGGTGGATGACTATAATCGACACATGGGTGGGGTGGACCACTTCAACCAGATGGTCCAATACTACCCCATCCAGCGGCGGACCGTGAAACGGACCAAGAAGATCACCTTCTACTTCATTCACATGGCCATTTTCAACGCGTTCGCCCTGTACAAGAAGTGCTCACGCGGGTCAGTCAGTCTGCTCGAATTCGTGGAGGAGATAGTGGAAAAGCTCCTCTATTTTGATGAAGCAGAGTGGCCTGCATCAGGGCACATCATCCACCATGCCCCTGACCTTCCAAACTGACGGCCAGCAGGACATCCAGCACCTGTGGCACCTGCTGCAGCGCCAGCACAGGTGCCATCACCACCGGCTCCTGCACCAATACCACCATCTCCAGGAGGAGGGCCAGGACAGGAGTCAGCACCATCATCGCCTGCAAGACCAGCACAGGTGCTGAGAGAACCTTCATCGGTTCCTGGTCCGTCGGGAGAACTTGTTGCCGCTGCCATGCCCGGGCCTGCAGCTGCACCTCCAGGACAACAGGACTGCGGAATGCCAGGAAGACAGCCAGCCAAGTGTCGTCGTTACATCGATGACAGAGTGCGGCTGGATACGACACAGGGCCACCGACGGAAGAGGATCCCCAACCGGAGGAGGCTGCGGTGCACCCTGTGTTCCCTGGCGAAGATGAGGAGGGACACAAGTCACATGTGTCCTGTTTGTGATGTGGCACTGTGCATGGGTGATTGCTTCGAACAGTTCCATGCCAAGCGAAGTATTCCCTAGTCCAGTGTACACACACACACACACACACACACACACACACACACACACACACACACACACACACTAAAACACACACACACTCACACAAACACTCACACACACACTCACACACACACTACCACACACACTAACACAGACACACACACACACTCACACATACACTAACACACTTACACACACACTAACACAGACACTCACACACACACTCACACACACACTACCACACTTACACACACACACACACACACACACACACACACACACACACACACACACTAAAACACACACACACTAACACAAACACTCACACACACACACACACACACACTACCACACTTACACACACACTAACACAGACACACACACACACTCACACATACACTAACACACTTACACACACACACTAACACAGACACTCACACACACACTACCACACTTACACACACACACACACACACACACACACACACACACACAGTGGGAGTCAGAGGTAGCAGACGTGCGACGTCGGCATTCCGTACTGAACAAGCACGGCCAGTGGCATTACCTGAATTAGTATCTTTATATGAGTCAAGCTCTGTACCAGGCTAGACTAATTGATTTTTCATTATTAAAAGAAAAAAAAATAAGAAGAAGTTTAAACAAGACTTGTTCAAACAGAAAAGAGAACCAAGAGGCGAAAGAATGCGCTCAGTCAGCTGAGGTTTGTTTAGACTACAGCTGCATGGGGAATGTAAGTACATGTACTCTGTGCTTTTAGTATTGCAAAATGGACACATACTTTAGTAAAGCAAATTTGGAAAAGAAAAGGGATAAAGGTAGAAAGCAAGATGATGATTTCTACCAAGAACTGGTTGAAGTGGAGACCCACAATAGACTGGTTGAACGTGTACACAAACTAGAAATGGCTTTCAAAAATGAAATTGATGAAATAAAGAAGCAGATGCACTTGCAAAAGGAAGACATAGAAAAACTAGGAAGGGAGGCCAACAAGAAAGACACAACCATCAGTGAACTAACAGTGGAACTGAGTACACTTAGGAAGAAAATGAGTGAAATGGCAAGTACAGTAGTTAATCACGAGAGTGTTATGGAAGAGTTCAAAAATGACACAGAGACAATTAGGCAAGTAAGCAGTCTAATTGACCAGAGCAGTGATATTGAGAAGATAACACAGGTGAATGAAGCTGTGCAAAGCTACAAAAATGATGTGGAAACCACGTACTGTATGCTGAAATGGTGAAAGTAAAGAAAGACTTAGAAACAAGGGTGGATGAAAAAAGCATTAAAAAGGAAGTGAAAGGAATAATCCAAAACAATCCAAAGTTAGTCAGAGATTCAGTAGATATAAACAAATCTATAGTAATCACTGGTATAGAAGAGGAAGAAGTAAAAAACAAGATCACAAGAGACAAAAAGGAGATGGCAAATGTAATGAGCTTACTGAAAGAAGTATCAGAGGAAATCTGTAGTAAAGACATAGAGGAACACAAAAGGTTAGGGAAATATGAGAAAAGCAAGACAAGACCTCTAAAGGTGACTTTCCAGAGTGTAAACACTGTGGAAGAGATACTAAAAATGCAAAGAATCTTATGGAAAAAGAGGAGTTCAAAAATGTATGGATAAAAAGATGCCTAACACAAGAGGAACTGGAATTACTGAAAGAGAAAAGGGAAGAAGCAAAAACAAAAAATGAGGGAAGATCAGAAGAGGAGAAGAAGAAATTTTTTTACAAAGTAATAGGATTGCAGGTACGAAAGTGGTACACAAACAGGATGGAATAAAAAGGAGGAAGGTAGTAAAACCATGTCATGACAAGTATATAAACAAGATGATAAAGTTGACGTACTCAAATGTGGATGGAATGGTATCTAAATTACAAGAGATGAATGATTATGTCAGAGAAAATGAACCACAAATAATATGCCTAACTGAAACAAAATTAACACCAAGGATATCCAATGACATACTAAACTTAGAGGAATACAATATATGGAGACGAGACAAATTTAAAAAAAGGAGGAGGAATTAACTAAGAAAAATCTAAGAGTCACTGAAATAAACCTAGATATACCATCACAAGTAGAACTGATTGCAGTAGGATCAACACATCTGAAGGGAAAGTAATTGTAGCCAATTTGTACATGCCAACCAGATCAAACACATGGGAAAGAGAAGAATATGAGGACCAGGTATAGAGTACAATTCAGAGTTTAAGATCATTACTACATAAAATGGAAGAGAAATCGGAATGAATTATACTAACTGGAGATTTTAATACAAATATAAATTGGAATACTCTAGATATAATTAGCCAAGAAAGCTGTTGGGACCAAAAGCTCCTGGATCTCCTGCAAGAGTTTTTCCAAACACAACATGTGAGGGAAACCACCAGAAAAAGAGGACTCGATGTACCTTCAGTGCTAGATCTAATATTTACTAGGCAAGAAAATGATATTGACAGTTTAATATATCACCCTCCGCTCAGCAAAAGCGATCAGGCAGTACTAAATTACAACTTCAGGATAGCATATGACATAGTTAACAGCAATGAAAGTTACAAAAAGAGCCTAAACTATAAAAAGGGAAATTATCAAGACCTAAAGAAGTATTTCTTAGAAGTTGATTGGGAAAATGAGCTTAGAGGACAAGATTTAAATGCTGTATATAAAAAATTCTGTGAAATTTATGAAATAGGAGTCCAGAAGTACATCCCACAGCACAAAGAAGCAGATAAGAAAATACAGAAATGGTTCAATACAGAATGTAAAAAATCAAAAGAAAGAAGAGATTTGTTGTGGAATAGATACAGAAGACACAATAGTGAAAGGGCGTATAATAATTACAAACAGGCAAGAAACGATTATACAAGAATAAGGAGGGAAGCCCCAAAACAGTTTGAGGAGGATATAATAAATAAAAGTAGTGATCAACCAAAGCTGTTTTACAGCTACATCAGAAGCAAAACCAAAGTAAAAGATATAATACAATCCATTATGGACGAGGGACTCACTTATACGCAAGAGAAAAATATTTGTGACGCACTAAATAAGAATTTCCAATTAGTTTTTACAGAAGGAAAAAAATTTGAGAGGGACTATGTGGAACATGCATGTCCACACATACTACCAGATATACAAATAGCAGAAAAAGTAATACAAGAGGAGTTAAGTAAATTAGACAGAGGAAAAGCAAGTGGTCCTGATGAAATTTCATGTTGGGTACTACGAGAATGTGCAAAGGAGTTAAGTAAACCATTAGTTTTCATTTTC
The DNA here is from genome assembly GCF_032717465.1 of Coenobita brevimanus. Lineage (NCBI taxonomy): Eukaryota > Metazoa > Arthropoda > Malacostraca > Decapoda > Coenobitidae > Coenobita > Coenobita brevimanus. The sequence continues at coordinate 5,770,661 of NC_137060.1, forward strand.
AAGAAATCCTTGAGTCAAGGTAAACTACCTGATATTTGGAAGAAAGCAAATGTTGTCACCTTATTCAAGAAAGGAAATAGACAAAATCCACTCAACTACCGACCAGTATCACTGACCAGTGTTGTAAGCAAGGTATTAGAAAAGCTTATAAGAAAAGCTTGGGTAAATCATCTAGAAGAACACAGTATGATAACAGAAAGACAGTTTGGTTTCAGAAAAGGAAAATCATGTGTTACTAATCTATTGAGCTACTATGACAGAGTAACAAACACAATACAGAAAAGAGAAGGATGGGTGGACAGTATCTATTTAGATTTCAAGAAAGCTTTTGACACAGTACCACACCAAAGACTTTTATGGAAACTGTACCATCAAGGAGGAATTCGAGGCAAACTGTTTTGTTGGATGCAAGATTTTCTCATAAAAAGAGAAATGAGAACAGTACTATGAGGAAACTACTCATCATGGAAAGAAGTGACTAGTGGAGTACCACAGGGTTCAGTGCTGGCACCAATCATGTTCTTATTGTATATAAATGATATAAACAGTAACACTGGAAATGAGAGCTATCTGAATATGTTTGCAGATGATGCAAAAATACATAGGAGAATTACTTACACAGACTCTTGGAAAGAGCTACAAGAAGAATTAAATAAACTTCATGAATGGAGTAATACATGGCAAATGGAATTCAGTGTGGACAAGTGTCATGTAATCAAGTTTGGTAAAAGTGGAAAAAGACCTGATTGGGATTATAAGTTAGGAAATAAAACCCTATACACATCAAAAAGAGAGAAGGACCTAGGTGTGATTATCAATAACAGACTATCTCTGGCTGACCACATCAGCGAGAAGGTACGGACCATGTATACACTGCTTGCAAAATATGAGAATAGCATTCACATACATAAATGAAGACATGCTAAGAAGGACAATAACATCATTCATTAGACCAACTCTGGAATATACATCAGTAGTCTGGAGTCCTCATCTCAAAAAACACATAGACAAGATTGAAAAAGTTCAAAGGGTCGCTACAAGATGGATAACAAGCTTAAGGGACCTAAGCTACAAAGAAAGACTAAATAAACTGAATCTACCAACACTACAGGAGAGAAGGAAAAGAGGTGACATGATAATGCTATATAAGTGCATATCAGGGAAGGAGAAAACAGACATAAATAATTACTTAACATATGGAGAAGCATCAGCAAGAGGACACTGCAAAAAACTGCATAAGAAGAGAGGTGATAAAGACGTAAGGAAATTCAGCTTCCCAAACAGAGCAATTGATCAATAGAATGCACTACCGAATCAAATAGTGTGTGCCAAAACAAGTCACAAATTTAAGGATATGTACGATAAATATGGTTTAAGACACGGGACAGTACGAGCTTGACTCATTCCTGTAAAGATACAATTAGGTAAGAATTATGTAGGTAAGAACACACACACACACTACATACCTCCTCATCTTCCAATCCCACAAGGTCCTACAACTCCATCAACACCCCTGGAGGAAGTGAGTTCTCCAAATTTTGTTGATATATATATTGACCTATTATCATTACCCCTACAATTTTCAGGCAAATAACCGTCTTCTCCTATATATTACACATATGACAGAAAGTAAAGCTTCATTAGCAGTAACATGGAAAAAGTAGTGTTCATGTGTAGAAGGTTACAACCATAAAAAAAAAACTTGGAAAATTTTACAGTCTGTAAAAAAAAAAAAAAAAAAAATGGGAGCATAGTCTTTATGCAAAGGGGGAGAAAACATTTTTTTTTTCCCTCGCTAGCGGTAAACTCGGAAGCACTCGGAGGAGTAATTTCACTTTGTCAGCCAATTACTTGAAAACTATTGGGCGTATCGACTTCCTGTAAGAACCATGATAAAGAGCGTAAAATCTACGTATGTTCAGTTGCAGAATATAAGCCTTTGGGAGCATTTTCTGTTGGAAAAGTTGGGGAAACAGCCTTGGTTTTTTTCCTCGCTAGCGGTAAACTCGGAAGCACTCAGAGGAGTAATCTCACTTTGTCAGCCAATTACTCAAAAACTATTGGGCGTATCGATTTCCTGTAAGAACCATGATAAAGAGCAGAAAATTCTACGTATGTACAAGACATAACAATGTAATATCTATGATAAGAAATCGTTGTTACGTAGGCGGGAATATTGCATATGCTATGTGCGCATGACGAAGGTGACGTACAGACGTGAGTTCCCAGTCTTTTTTGGCGATTTACTTGAAAACTATGAGGCGTATCGAAACCAAAAGTTGCTCATTAGAAAGCTGGTGAAATTCCGCATAATATTATGGAATAAAAACATAACATGTGTGAGATAATTTCTGTTACAGTTCCTTGATTTTTTTCAAAAAATGGCTTTCAATTTTTGGCTATTTTCTCGAAAACTTCAATTCATATCACAACAAGATTTGTCTCTTTAGAAAGCTGAAGAAATTCTCTATAAAAACTTCTAATAACATTTTCCTGTACGATGGAAAACATTCGAATGGTGATGTTGGGAAGTGAACGTGATGTAGAGAAATGTTTATTTGGGTTTTCCTGTTTTTTTGTGGTGCTTATCAGCTAGAACAAACATCAACGAACAAGATGATATAGGTTTCATAGCAGTATATTGATGTTTGGGTGGAGAAAATAAGAAGAGAATACGTGTTATTTGCTGAGCGCGGGCAGCCGGGCCGGGCAGCTTCGCAGATAAAGTCGTGCGCCGGAAAACTTACTGAAACTTATCGTGCGCGAGAGGGTTAAGAAACAGAGACGGGACCCCACGAGCATAGCTCATTTCCTGTATATCACAATTAGGTAAATACAATTAGGTAAATATATACAAACACACACACACACACACACACACACACACACACACACACACACACACACACACACACACACACACACACAAATTCTCTTATATTTGGTGCCATGAACACTTCTAGCAAAGACTCACTGTAAAAGAGCCTATCCTGGAACTGGTACTGTGCAATGATGGCAGCCACAGGAGCTGGTCTGGTGATGGCTGTGAGGACGCCCCTCACATGTGCCTGGTGGCGGGCAACGAACCCCTCTGTGTAGATGATGTTAGGATTACTGGTGTCCTGCTGACCCTGGATGATCCCACCAAGCCTCTCCACTACCACCTGGACAAACACATTGAGCATTACTATTAATGTCACTGAGAAAATATGGTGAATGGCAACATTCCTTCATAAAAAAATTAATTAATAAATAAATAGTGTAATTGTAATATTCATGGGCTGAAAAACCTTTCAAAGTTTCATCATCATCATCATCATCCAGACCTCCTTTCCCACCCTAAGGCAGGGTGAGGAGTGACAACATCCAGATAAAGCCAAAGTCTGCCCAATTCAATGGGCCACGCTTCCATTCACTCATCATTCAGGCCCTCAAAATCCTGGCTCCATCAGACAGACCACAAAAAATTTCACCACATTCTGTAGGTTCACATTTACCTATCTGATTGAGCCAATCAGAGAGCAGTTACATTAAAAAGGGGTGTCAAATCCCTGGTCATGCATTTCTCCGCACAAAATTCATTCAGCCAGCTCAGTCTCCTGTCAGTCCCTTAGCCTCACTGACTTCCATTCCTCTCTTCCTCATACACTCATCCATCATATCCCTCCACCTTCTACTTGGTCAACCTTGCCTCCTCCCTCCTTCAAATTTGCTCAGATATACTTTTTTCACCACTCTATTGTCATCCATTTTCTCCACATAACCATACCATCTTCGTACACTCTCTTCAATTCTGGTGTCCACAGACTTCCTCACTCCACACCTTTCATGAATCACATTATTCTGTATCCTATCCACTCTCTGTACTCCACATACATTCCTCGGCAGTCTCATCTCCACTGCTCTTACTCCTGACTTTTCATTTTCATGCCACACCATAGTCTCACATCTGTATGTTAAAGCTGGCAATAACACTCCTTCATGTAAGCCTCATGCAGCTGCAACACTCAAGCCTCTGTTTCTTATCAAGGCCTTCATAACATCAGCTACTCTCCTTCTTGTGTCACTACTTCCCACTTCTTTTGCACATTTTCCTATCTTTTCTATCACTGTACCAGAGTATTTGAACTCTCTCACCAATTCCAGTCTCTCTTCATTCACTACTGAATAAGAGTTTTTTTCTTTTACAATGTAAGGTTACTCTCCTACCTTCAAATGTTCTGGAATAGAGCAGTCTTGCCTCAGGCCCCTTTCCTCCAAAGGGGGGAAATGTGGGATTTGGCAGTTTCCATTCACATTTATACATCCACTAACACTTGTAAACTTACACTATCACATACAGCATACTGCACTCAAAGGTACCACAGACAGGAACAGGGGACAACAACAATTAGCAAGCACTACAAACCTACAGTATTTCTATATGACAAGAGATGCACTGAAGTCATAGCTTTATCCTGTGACAACTATCAAGGTACTGTGATTAGTTATTTACAATGAAAGTAAATTAACCCCTTCATGCCCAGATGTTGACCACGCTGTTACACGTCAATCCCAGCCTCCCCAATGGCATCCATGTGCTTCATGTACCTCACATTATTTATAATTTTCTTTATATATATATATATATTTATATCCTTATGTACTTTTTCATTCTAAATACGATATATAATGTTTTGGGGATATATAATATACAGTAAATACTAGCTAAGTGGCAATATATTGGAATAATACAGTAGTCAATGTACATACATTCTGTCATGCTGTGTTGTTGGTTTGATTACTGTATATATAAAGATGAGGGGGCTTAGCAGAGGCATTTTTTTTCTTTCTTGATGGCACACCACTTGAGCCTGGCTTTGGATTATCTGGTACATCAGTGTGCCACTCCCTGAAATGGTCCATTGAACACAGACCTGGCTTCCCCGGACATCCAGGGCAGTAATACACTGTCTTTCCTCTTGTGTTCCTTCCTAGTACGCATTCTACAACGCTTTTGTTTCCCTGACTTTTCATGGCGAACCCTCGCATAAACAAGATCCTTGAGCTCTATCACTTCCACTGGCCTTTTCAATGTCTTTGTATCTTCTTGCATAATGAGAGCATCAGTACCACTGCTGTGTTCACGCATCCATTGCTTACTGACAGTTTTGATGAAGCGGAGAAATTCACCTTTGAATTGGCACACATTACGGTAGAAGAGAAAGGCATTCAAAAGAGTGCGAAATATGAAGTGAATTCCTATCTTCTTGAACCATGCCAAACTCTTTTTCTCAAATATATATGGCTCAAGCAACTGGTCTGCCATATCTACACTGCCCATTTTGCTGTTGTAGCGATCAATATGTAATGGCCTGTTGAAATATAGTCTTATTTCCAAAATATGTCTTTGTTTTTTCTACCATGCCTGATTTGTACAGTATCTGGTTGTAAGCACAGTAACTTCTTTTTTGTCTTGATATTTCACAACCAAAGTATTATTTTTTTCAAGCAAAGATTGACTGATGCTTTTCCAACTTTTCACTCATAGCTCTCTTGGGGGGCCCTCTACCACTACGTGCAACTCCAGTCAGCATTGTATTGCGTGTCAGCATGTAGTCACTAAGTCTGAGACTTGTGTACCAGTTATCAGTGGCAACGTGTCGTCCCTGATCCAACAAATCCTTCACTAGGTACACAACAATGTCCTCAGAAACTGAGAGGTGAGAAGCAGCAGGGCCATTTATTTTGTAATTACTATCTATCTATCTATAGCCCGACACCCTAATCCCGCAAAGGGTGGCCGCAGACAAAACGCCTCCAAGTCGCTCTGTCACCCACCATTTGACTACCCTTCCCCCAACTCACTCCCCCCTCCCTCATATACCTCTCAACTCCATCCCTCCACCTCATCCTCGGTCTACCCCTCCCTCTCCCTCCCTACACCTCACCTACATACACCCTCTTAGTCAGTCGTTCATTCTCTATTCTCTCCACATGTCCAAACCACCTCAGTGTATTTCTCCTAATCTTCTCAACCACATCCACATCCACCCCACAACGTTCCTTCACTTCTTCATTCGTCAACCTGTCCCTCCATGTCACTCCACATGCTCCTCTCAAGTAACTCATTTCCACTGCTCTCACTCTTGACTTGTTCCCCTCTTGCAAGGTCCACGCCTCGCTTCCATACGTCAGGGTAGGGATCACAATACTATCATGCAGTGACTTCTTAACTTCCATACTCACCTCCCTATTTCTCATCACTGCTTTCAGTGAACCAACAACCTTCCTTCCCTGCTGTACCCTTTCATGCACTCCATCCCCCAAAGTTCCATCCTTACTCATCACACCACCCAAGTACTTGAATGCACTCACATTCTCCGTATCCTCACCATCCAATTACTCTTTCCATAATAAATTTCATAGTTCCATGAATAACCACTCCACTCATCACCAGATGAGTGTAACACAAAAACTTTTACACCAAATCGTGATCTTTTAGTCCTGATAAACTGTTGAAAGCCAATTCGTCCCTTCCACAAAACAAGTGCCTCATCAGCAGCTACGTCTTTTGATGGTCTGATCAGAGTCTGGCATCATTTTCGAAGCAGCTCTAAAAAGGGCTCAATCCTTGAACTAGGGTCACTTTTTTTCACAGATGCAGCTGAAGAGAACCTCAGAAATTTCAAAATGGAATGAAATCTGTTTCTGCTCATCACATCTTTGCAAAATATAGGTGGTCCTCCAAACATCACATTGTGTGACCAATACATGTGCATATTTGGCATTTTTATCATACCCATCACCATGAGAAAGCCAAAGAAAACGTGCAGTTCCTCTGTCGTCACTGGTCGCCACTTTAGTCCATGCACTTTGGTTTACCTGGATTTTCTCGTTAGTAAACTTCAGCTCTTTCACTGATCCGTGCACATAATTTAGACATCACTTCATCATCGAAATAGTAATTAAATACTGCCCCAAGGGTAGTGAAACACTGTGCTCCCAATGCAGAATTTACACCAGCATTTTCATCACTGAACAGGGGTACATCATCAGGCCTCTCATCTGAGAAAATGTCTGCCACAAGCTGCCAGCCTTCCTCTTCGACAGGCTCTGTATCCTCGGAAAATTCACTACCACTCTCAGAGAATTCACTGTCAGATGTTGCACTGCTACCTGAATAATTTGGCACATACACATCAACTGAACTATCCCCACTAGAGTCAGCCATGGCGACGTAATTTTGCTATGTCTGTATTCGAACAGCCACCAAAAATGGCGAGAGAGGGAGAGGACAAAGGCACCGAGTTCTCCTTTCATGGGTGATGAGCAAAAACTAAAAAAAAATGCAATGTAACTGGCTAAGAAGACTGTGACGTGGCTGGGGTATCAATTATGATTGGTTTGTAGGAGGAAGGGGGCCCGTGCTTTCAAATGTATCTCTTCTGATTGGTTAGTGGGCGGAGCTTCTGATAACATCAGTGGCCAATTCCAGGCTTGAAAAACTCTCCCACACCTCTGTACCAATGAGTGAAACACACTAGAGGAAGACTGATACATCAGGACGTACCAAAGTACGTCCTGGACAGGCTCACCAGGCGCCATGTTGACGTGTATGCGTACGTCCTGGACGTGAAGAGGTTAAAACTGAAGAGAGAGAGAGAGAGAATGTTGAAAATATAACAAGTACTATAAGGATTCTACTGCTGTTAGCCTTGTCGGGAGAGACTACTTTCCTGCATACTGCTATTTCACATCTGTAGGCTAAAAGATGATAATAATAATAATAATCATCATCATCATCATCATCATCATCATCATCATCATCCAAATGCTGTCAGGTTAAAGAGAGGTGCCAAATCCTTGGTCATGCGCATCTCCGACCAAAATTCATCCAGTCAGCTTGATCTCTTGTCAGTCCCTCAGCCTTACAAACTTCCATATCACTCTTACTCACACACTCATCCACCATATCTCTCCACCTTCTTGTTGGCCTACCTTTTTTTTTTTTTTTTATGTGTCCAACTCTGGGCAAAGGCTTCAGGGCCTATATCTTGGGGGCAGCAGCCTATCCCAAGGCCCAGTAGTCCTCCTACACCTCCACATGTCACCACTTCGGGGGTAACACCCACCGTCCATATTGAATACATGCTAGGGCTTTCTCATACAGGACTGGTGTATTGGTATTAGCGGGGGTATTTTTACGACATGTCGGCGGGTCATCTGGTAGATCAGGAAAGTCTGCTTTTTATGAAATTCAAATCCTTAAACTGTTCCCTGCCCCAGCCAGGGTTTGAACCTGGGTCCATCAGTACTGCAGGCCGCCTCTCTACTGATTCAGCCACCGCCTCCCCCACATCAAATTCGCTCAGATATACCTTTTTCACCACTCTATTGTTATCCATTCTCTACATATGACCATACCATCTCAGTGCACTCTCTTTGATTCTGGTGTCCACAGACTTCCTCACTCTGCTACCTTCACAAATCACAGTATTCCGTGCCGTATCCTATCCACCCACCGTACTCCACATACATTCCTCAACAGTCCCATCTCCACTGCTCTTACTCCTGACTTTTCATTTTCATGCCCCACCATTGTCTCACACTCGTATGTTAAAGCTGGCACTAACACTCCTTCATGTAATGATAATTGTAATAATAATAATAATAACAATAATAATAATAATAATAATAATCTATCTATCTATCACCAGACGCCACAATCCCGTAAGGGGTGGCCATTTGACTTTGTTATTTGTTTTATGGGGAGGGACACTAACCCTCCACCAACCCACTTGTTGACACGTAGGAAGCACACATGGTTTGGTTATATGGTTACCACCCAGCGTTGCAAATGGTTTCTTGGCTTACAGGAAACCATTTGACTTGTCACTCAATGTAAAGCCACCTGTAATGGAAAGAAAAGCAATAAGATGTGACAGGAAAGATGGGAAAAATAGGAATAGAGGAGGGCGGGCACAGAAAAAGAATGATAAAGGCTAAGGAAGTGAGTGGATGATGGTCGCCACCACCTACCACCAATAATAATAATAATAATAATAATAGTAATCGTGTTGCTAATATAATTTATAAAGGCTTCAAAATGCTTGCATGCATTGGCTTTGGTCATCTAAAGGTGGCTCTGTTTGCTGCTCAGTCTCTGGCAGCCTCCCTATTCAATCACTTATCCCTGATGTTACACTTTATGACTCTGTCCCAGGTCTTTTTGGTCTGCCTCTCACAACCCTACTGCCAATGTTCACACTTCTCTCCTTCCACACCCAACTTTCATCCTTCAACATCTCAATATGCCCATACCATGTCTCAATGTACCCCTCCTCATCACAGCACTAATACATTCAAGTCCCATCCTTCCTCTCAACTCTTCAATCACGATCCTAGCCCCCTGATGCCTAGCATTCAATTATGCATGTGAAGATTGCCTGGCGTGAAAGGACTGAACTTGCTGGTGAATCTCTTGAGTGTCTGGAAGAGTTTTTTTTATTTGGGAGACAAGTTATGTGCTGGAGGTGAGGCTGGAGCTAGCTCTGTGGCTAGAATGAGGAGTGGTTGGAAGAAATTCAGGGAGCTGTTGCCTCTCCAGATATTAAGAAGGCTCTCCCTCAATGCTAAGGGATCTTTGCATGCAGCATGTGTTAGGAGTGTAATGCTGTATGGTAGTGAGACCTGGGCAGTGAAGGAAGTGGATATTTGCAAGCTCAAACGTACAGAAATGGCAATGATTAGGTGGATGTGCAGTGCGTCCCTGAATGTAAGGCCTGGTGGGGCTAGATTCACGATGGAAGAGTTAAGAAGTAGGATGGCACTGGAGTGTATTGATGCCGTAATGAGGAGAGGTAGACTGAGATGGTTTGGGCACGTGGAGAGGATGAAGGATGATAACTGGGTGCAGAAAGTGAGAACTGTTAATGTTTGTGGTAAGGTAGTGAGAGGTAGCCTGAAAAAGACCTGGGACGAGATAATTGAGTGTGACCTAAGGAATATGGAACTAAATATGGAGACTGCCAGAGATCGAGCAGCATGGACAGCTTCCTAAGGCCGACACACACAAGCACATTGGAGCCTTAAAAAACGAAACGAAACGAAGGGTGGACGGTATTCATAACCCTTTAAATGATCCAATTACTGAAACAATGAAACCTCACCTTAATGAACATCTTTATACAGTACCAAAATTCAGATATAATGAATCCCCTGACCCTATCAGACAATTCTTTTTATGTATAGACAAGTCCAGGATAAGGAGCACATCTGACACCAACTGATATTTTTTCATTATTATCTATTGAAATGAAGACTAACATTAGTTGTGTACTGCTTACAGATATATTATTTACAACAGTACGGAACACAGGCCAAACCCATAAAATAATGATTTATTGATGTCTTATAACCTGTCCTATGTGGAGAATCTATCAGGCCATTTATCATATATACTGACCCTAGGTCCAGTATAGCTGGTCCCTATCAGACGTCTTATACAACAAACATTCAGATTTACCATCCAGAAGTCTTATACAACAAACGCTTGGATTTACTGTCCAGCTTTTGCCCCAATTGGTCCGTTATATCGAGGTGTCACTGTATTTATGATTACTTTTATAATCCTAATGTCTTTACTCACATTAAGATGAGGTGAGGTCAGATTCAGACAGCAAGAAAAACCATGACAGAGGCAGAACTACCAGAATTCTGCCTAATTAAATGGGCCACACACCCTTTCACTCATTATCCAAGCCCAGAGAACCTTGACTCAACCTTACAGGCATGAACATTCACACTTAAACACTTCACATATCCCATCCTGAACTGTGAATCCAGTGATGGCTGTGACAGTTTCTTGCACCTACCCTCATATTTATAAAGGTAAAAGTAATATGGTGCAAAATTATTTACCATGAATCATTAAATTTTTGCACATACAATATGCTCGAAAATAGTGACTATAGCTCTTTCACCTTACCTTGGCCCACATTTTCATTCTTTTGTAATAATAATAATAATAATAATAATAATAATAATATTAATAATAATAATCTGGTCTTTTGTTTCTCAAAAGTGCCAGTTCTTCCTTTGAGAATTCAACAGCACTCGACACAGATACATTATTTCTACAATTACATGAATTGTGACATTTCTCATATATAATACAAGCTACATCATATATATATGAAAGTGGCAATAATTAAACCCTATAATCATCCATCATGGTACCTCTCTCCAGGTCATAGCATTTTGAAAAAAGGAAGGCTTTCAGCTGTCTCTTAAAGGATTCAACAGAAAAGAGTTTCTTATGGACAATGGCAATCTGTTATATAATCTAGGGGCTCTATACACAAAAGAACGATTGGAGAAAAATGACTGGTGAATGACTCCAGGCTCGTTAAGATGCAAGGAGTCATCTTTACCGAGTAACATCACTCCCAGGCGTGCCGATAGGAGTTTTAACAATTCAGCAAGATACTTCGGTTCACCAAACTTAAGAACCTTGAATGTAATAAGACACAGTTCAAATTTAATTCTAGCCTTTACTGGTAACCAATGCAACTCAATCAGGAGCAGGGTAGTTGAGGTTCTCGGGAGGACACCAAAGATAAGCCATACTGCCCTGTTCACACAGACTGAACTTTTGTTAGCATATCGTTTGGAAGACCAATCCACAGTGAATTACAATAATCAACACGAGACAAGACCACTGAATGGACCAATGTTAAGAGGCACCGTCTATTCAGGAATTTTCTCAGAGTACAGATTTCTGATACGCAAGTTACACCCTCTGACAACCTGATTAATATGTTCTTTGTAATTTATGACTTAAACACCCAGATTTCAAACAGAACTGACTGGATGAAGCTGTGACACACCAATGTTCAAAGCCAGGGCATTATCAGCGTCATCACCCCTTCTGTTTCCTCTGATGATGATGATCTCAGTTTTACCATCATTCAGCTTAATTTTCCTCTTAGCCATCCAAATCTTAATATCAGACATTAGAGATTCAAACTTTGTCTTAGCATCGTTGATATCTGACATCTTAACATGGAGCTGGGTGTCGTCAGCATAATAATGATAGGACACATTGTGAGCATCAAGTACAGACGATAAACTACTTGTGTAGACAGTAAATAAAATTGGACCCAACTCTGATCCTTCAAGGACTCCGAATAGAAGGGGAGCAGAATCAGAGCTAGCGTAATCAACAACCACTCTCTGAGATCTGTCTGGCAGATACGACTTAAGGAGCAAAAGAGCACTATCACGAACGCCATAAAATACAGACCATCCAACAATAGTTTATGATATACTGTATCAAAAGCTGCAGACAAATCCAACAGAACTAGGAGAGAGGACATCCCACTACAAGTGTTTGCCAACAAGTCACTATGAGTCCTTGTTAGTGCAGTTTCAGTTGAATGGTATTTTCTGTATGCTGATTGAACAACAAGAACAACTCTGTTGCGTTCCAGTAGTGGTAAGAGTTGATCAAGTATGGCCCGCACAATAATCTTGAATAAGAAAGACAGTTTAGGGATGGGATGATAATTTGTCATGCTCTCGACATCAAGGCCAGGTTTCTTAATTAGCGGCCTACGCAAAGCACGTTTCTCAGACTGCATAAAATTACTTTCTAAGAAGCATCTATTTATTATGTCACAGATAAATTCTGCAGCGTGCTCATACACATCAGGCAGTTGTGACATGTTACACGGATCGAGTGGGCAAAATGTTTTATTAAGTTCTCTGATGTAACATTTGACTTAGTTTACATCCAGCGAATGAAATGTTGAAAGCAAATGATCCCCCAGTGCACCATGGTTGGATGTCAACTGAGTACGCTTCATTAGGAGAACTGTTGTCTAAATCACTTCTTATGCGAGATATCTTAGATGTAAAAAAATGAAGCAAAATCAGAAGCCAATTGGGCATCAGATACAGAAGTTGGTTTAACAATTACAGTACTCCCCCACTTAACGAATGGGTTAGGTTCCTGGAAAACCGTTTGTTACGTGAATTTTCGTTGCACGAGCCAAGTATAACATGGGTTCAATTGGGTTTGGTTCCAGACTTCTGATTCCCCCCCCCCATCCACTAGAATTCACCCTTCGTTGCTCATTATGAATAAATATTTGTGTATCTTATGACTCCGCACCCCATATTTTACAACTATTTTACATAGAGTACATCTACATTCTACAAATACATATGGCATGCAAGTGGAGAATAAAATATTTACAATGGAGCCAGGTCATGGAGGCGAGCTATAGAGTTTGTTTTTTCACAACGTTCGTGCTGCCTTACTATATCCAGTTTAGCCTCGAGGGTAAGGATCTTCCTGGAGGCCTTGGCTGCTTGTTGGCTAGGTCTAGTCGCAGGACGTTTAAGAATGGTGAGCGAAAGTAATGCAGTAATGCATGTGCAAGCTTGGGAGGGCTAGAGTTGTGTTGTTTTGAATACAAATATGAGCATTGTGTTGCTAGAGGTGCTGCCGTCAACAGCTGCTAGTCACTATGCGCAATTGGCATCTGTGATGGATGGCACAGCTGATTGTCGGTAAAAAAAAAAAAAAAAAAAAAAAAAATCGTTAATCCAAGTCTAGGCATTCGTTGTGCAAACAAAGGGTAGTAAAACACAATTTTCATTAAACCGAATTTTCATTGTCTGAGTGTTCATTGTGTGAAGGATGCCTGTACATTCCTCCGACCAACCACATTGTTCACAACTGCAGACAGTTTTCTTTTATTACCACCACATGAATCAACTTTATTTTGATAATACCTAACCTTTTGGGCTTTTGCTGTGTGAACGATTGCTCTTCTCACGAAAACATAATGCAAACGAGTACTTCGGTCCACTGCAAGTGCCACTCACATTCTGCCTTTCTACCTTGTCTACACAAAGAATTAATGGAAGGACCATACCATGGAGAATTAACACATACAGAGATTGTTTTTACTACCTCAGGGCAATAATGGTCAAAAACTGACCTAAGCTTATTGTTATAAATATCAACCAATTCATCAGAAAAAAGATTTGAAGAAACAATGTAGTTTAAACGCTGATCAATTTCAAGACACATCAACTAGCGGTCAACATACCTGTAATTTCAGAACCTGATGACCTTTATAAATGAAGGGGATTTCAGGACATCAAAACTAAGAGTGATCAGAGCATGATCAGAGATGAGGGGGTCAACTGAGTCAACCTCCACATCTGATACACACCTGCAACCAACAGGGGACAAGATCAAGTCAAGGACACGTCCTGAGACATGAGTTGGATTACTCACATGATTGAAAAAAAATTGTTCTGGGTGATCAACTCAAGGAATTCTGATGAAAATGGTTTTGACTCTGGACTGTTAACCCAATAACTGAAATCACCACAAACAAGAAGACCTCCAGATTTAAGAGAAAACACTTCAAGAAACTGCCCAAACTCCTCTATATAACCTCGATCTGTGCGTGGATGACCTGATTGACAGACAATTGCAATTCTAATGGTATTCTATTGGAAATTTATTAATACTTCCATATTTTCAAGTGAAGATGGGATCAGGTCTGAGTCAACGAGAGAAACGTTTGCAAGTGCTGAATAGATGAGTGCTGCGCCTCCTCCCGGATAGTCAGCAGCAGGCCTGGAAATACTTATAATAGAATGTGTCTTAGGCAAAGCATTACGAATAGTATCGATATCAGACTCATACAACCAGGTTTCAGTCAAGCACAAAATGTCAAGTTCATGCTGATTGAGAGTTTCATTAATATAGTTTATCTTATTACAGATAGAATGAATATTTAAAAGACCCATCCTTAACTGGTTCAAGAGGGATGTAGTGAGTTTTTTGAATGGTCAAAATTGGTGTTTTCAATCAATCTATTCCTATGAGAAATCACAATTGGGCAGTCTCTACTTGATGCAAAATGGGCAACCGACTGTGAGTTTGAAGAAGCATGTTGAAGTCTTAAGGAAGAGCAGTTGATGTATTTGGGAGAATTTCTGTTACTACAATCCTTAGATTTATGGGCTCCAGCACAAAAGACACATTTAGGTTCATCATTTTTTCTAGAACATCTCTCAGATGTATGACCAAAGCCCTGACAGCGATGACACTGTGTAACCCAGAATCTGTCAAAAGCACGGCATCTTGTAAGATCCACAAAGATATAGTTGCCCTGTTCTACAATGGAGAATCTCACCTCTGGCGACATCTTCAAGACAGCAGTTTTGGTGTCATTCCTTGTTCTTGTGAAGGGAAGATTGAGGGTACAACCTCGATCAACGAGCATCTTAATTTTATCACTTTTTCTCAGAATGTTTGGGATGATGTCAGAGTCGCCCAAGGAAGAGGGAAGGCCTGTCACAGTCATTTTTGGCAACATTTTCTTTTGCTCTGATATACAAAAATTCCCTCAGCACTCAGTGGCAGAAAAAGGTACTGCTATGGCTCTACACCCTTTCTATAACACTCTTTTGTGACTAGCATCATATAGGGAGAAATGAAAATTTTAAGCCAGGTGACGATAGAGAGAGAGAGCGAGAGAGAGAGAGAGAATCAAATACCTAAAGAAACATGCAAGCTCACCTCAAGCATAAAATCTCCTGGCAGGTCGTACTGCTTCACCAAGTCAACAATGGTGGTGAACCCGCTCTGATGAAGTCGCTCATTGATCTCCTCTGCCACAGAGTCCAGATAAGCACGGGTAATGAGCTGGCCCAGGACATAGTACAGGTTGGGTTGAGAGCGAGCCAGCTGTGTAGCATGACGCTCCAATACGCTGTGGTCCACTGACAGCGTTTCCACGAGGTCAGCCACATTTACCCTCCCTGGTCAAAGCAGAGAAGGATGACCTCAGTGGCCTCACATTCATAGACACTACTTTTTCAACAACATAAGTAGTAACTGAAATCAGTCAAGGAGCAGTTTAGGTAGACAATAATAAATTATGTAAGTCCAGGGCCAGGATCCCCCTTAGCAGCCATAAACCTGGAAAAGCTTAAAAATGCACAAAACAAAACTCTGAAAATAATCAAATAATGTTCAAAAACTACAAACTGCACCAAGAAACAAAAGTGCTCTCGATTAAGGACTATGAGAACATGAAAGCAATTCATCACTTCAGCACAAGATCCATCCCACTCCTACAAGTATTGGTTACACCCCTACCACAAAGGAACAAAAAATGAACCACTTCCCAATACTACACAGAATTCCTCAACAGCAACCCTCCTCCTCCTCCTCCTCCTCCTCTACCCAACCCTACAATTCACAAACCTGCAACCAAGCACACAGCCACCACAGCCATGCAAAACCAACAACCCAACAGAATCTCTCATGAATACCCACTAGACGTTCATTCCACAGAAATCACCCTTCTCAGAGATGCACGACTGTACTTAACTATTTAATGATCGGGCCATCATCATCCTGTTTCAGTACCAACACAAACTACAAATCATGAATCATCTACACTGTTCTTATTGTCAAGTAGCCCCTCACATCACACACTTAACCCCTTAACCGCGGGGCGTCACTTTCGTGACGCTTGGGAGCAAGGGATCATACCACGGGGCGACACTTTTGTGATTCTGTGTTATTTTGAATTCGCCCGGGCTTTGAAGTGGTGGCTTGTATCATCTATCAGTACTGCCAATGTCCCACACTAGTCAGCACTCCTAATCTCATCTGTACTCCTATCCATTGTTGACAATTTAGCCATTTCTCCCCATTCTTGACTCCCCTCCCTACCTCCCCTCCATTACCCTATCCTCTCGCCTGCCCAGCCATGCTATGCTAAGTAAATCTTCCCTGGAATTTTTCAATGATTTCATCCATTGAAATAAGCCCTATGCCCTATTCTTATACCAAATAATATATACAAGAAAGAAATAAGGTGAGAGAGCCATACACCTAGAATTGGCTAATTATCACCTGACAACACCTCATGTGCACTCGTTTGCTAATTTTTGCTGTTTATTTCCCCTTGAAATATGCCGTATAATCTATTTTCGTAATAAAAATATATATAAGAAAGGAAGAGAGAAGCCTAAGTGATATTTACATTCACCTGGAACTACCTAATTATTGCAGGCCACAACACTGTATTCTACGCTAAGTAAATCTTCCCTGGAATTTTCCACTGATTTCATCCATTGAAATAAGCCCTATGCCCTATTCTTATACTAAATAATATATACAAAAAAGAAATAAGGTAAGTGATAGTGCCATACACCTGGAATTGGCTAATCATCACCTGACAACACCTCACGTGCACTCGTTCACTAATTTTCGCTGTTTATTTCCCCTTGAAATATGCCGTATAATTTATTTTCGTAATAAATATACATATAAGGAGGGAAGGGAGAAGCCTAAGTGATATTTACATTCACCTGGAACAACCTAATTTACTATGTATTGTCTTGGTTTCCTGCCAATCATTTCATTGCTATATATTAGCAGGTCTCATAGGGCTGAAGTTGGTAGTATTGCACCTACCCTAGCCAGGCGGCAGGAGGCCACCACTATCAGTTCACTGTCGTCTTTGAAAGTGGGAGTATGTCTGATTTGCTCGTGCTAACTTCCGCCGCTTTATAGTCCCATGCAAAGGGCCCTGTGACCTTTACCCCCTACTAAACCTCGTGTGGAAAGAGGTAAAGGGCTGACAATTGATAGAGAGTGACTATGATCTTTTTACTGAGTAAAACAGTGCAAGTGGAATTGTAAATAAAGTGTAAATAATGTGTAAACGCAAGAAAGCAATGAATGTAAATATAAGTGAACAGTGGAAAATAGTTTTATAAGTTACTTCAAGTGACAGTGCATAACATAGTGTAAATAAAATAGAAATGTAAATACTGTAATGTAAATAAAGTAGAGAACGTAAATAGAAATGTAAAAGAGTGGTATTATAAGAATACGAGTATATATACTGTACTAGGAGTAATGAAAGTGAAAGTTTCACTCTAGCATGTATGAATACTATGAGTTATGAGAGTGAAGGTGAAAGTGACATTCACTCTCAATGCTAGTATACAGGACGAGAAAGTGAATGCTACGTATTTTACTGAAAGAAATTGAATCCCTACAGTGACAATAAACTACTATTACTGATGGAAACTTATGGATAAAGACTGTAGATATATATATAAGTGTTATATAGTAACAAAAATATAAACTGTGAGTGTTTTTATGAATAATTGACAACACTAGCGGTGAACGATCGGAAGTGGGATGGTCATACGCCCTCGTAATTTTCATTGCTTTCACAGTGTTTTTTGGGGGGAGTATGGATTCCAAACTATTTGAGAATCATAGATTAGTGTTTCTAGTGATAATATCAGGCTGTGGTAATCATATTACGAGTTGTCGGAAAGTGTAAAGTGGAGACTTCGTTACTCAACTTCAGAGGTCTCCACAAGTCCTACGGTACTTGGTGAAGGCTCAACAAACACCCAAGGAGAAAGCTGAAGGTATGTGCCATAAGCATATGTGATTTTAATATTCTAGGACTAATAACTGATTTTTGGCAAATATTTTTAGAGAGTATGTCAGAGTGCGAATATGCCCGCGGGAGCCACAAGTCAAAGCAAAACAAACCCGCGGTGTAAGGGTTAATGGATCTCATTCTCACAACAATCTATCTATATACTGCCAAATGCCTAAATCCTGTAACGGGTAACTACAAACAAATCGCCTCCAAGTAGCCCTGTCCCCTACCATTTCTCTGCCCTGCTTCCAGCTCACATTCCCCTCTCTCATAAACCTCTCCACTCCATCCTTCCAGCTCCTTTTGCCTCCCCCTCCCTCTCCCCTCCTCCACATCACTTACAGTGGCGTACCCAGAAAGTTGAAAGGGGGGGGGGGGCCTTTTTTTATTTATTTTTTTAACTGTGCAGCCAATGACTTTGGCGAGCGTAGTGAGCCCATACAGCTGGGGGGGTTTGGGGGGATGCTGTAAGCCCCCCCCCACTCTGAGAAAATTTTACATTTTGGCCAATTTTATGATTATTTTGAGGTCATATGGAATGGATAAATGACATAAATATAGCATATTCTAACTTTTAAGTACTCTGTGCCACTGAGTTGTGATTCAGTCTCCAATAACATTATACTACTAAAATACAAATGCTCACATTTTGATCAAACAACTTTACAACTGTAAATAAACTAATAACAAATTATATATATATATATATATATATACATAGTAAAACCTCACTATATCGGACTAATTGGGGCCCAAGCCAGTCCGAAAAAAGCGAAAGTCCGACAAAAGCGACATCAGGCTCCCCCCCCCCCTGGACTCCTCCTCCTTTTGTTATGCACAGAGGCTTGCTTGTCATTCATGCATTTATTCTCTCTCTCTCTCTCCGCACTGGGCACTTCTATTTTACTTCACATGCCAACGGCCATATCACGTTGAGTACACCGCTTCCCGCCCGATCAGCGAAGTTAAGCAATGTTGGGTCTGGTTAGTACTTGGATGGATGACCACCTGGGAACACCAGATGCTGTTGGCATCCCTACGTGTCAAGTGGGGTTAGTGGAGGATTAGTGCCCCTCCCTGTAAAACAATTAACTCTAAGCCCTCGGCCACCCCGTTTGGGATACATGGCGTCTGGCAATGAATGAATGAATGAATATTTTTGTTTTCGTTGTCACCTTCATCTTCACCTTCCCATTCATTTTTACTTTCACTTTCAGTTCACTGACATTCACATTCACTTTCATATTCTCTTCCATGCTCATTGACCTTCACCTTCACACTCACTTTCACTATCACTCATTTTGAATTTCCCTTTCACCTTCACTTGCAACCTTACTTTCTCATTTTCACATTTACCTTTCCAATTATTCACTCACCTTCACTTTTGCCCTCCCTTCTTTTACTATCACATTCACCTCCACCTTCACTCACACCTTCACTTTCACTTTCTCTTTCACCTTCACTTTCACTTTCAACTTTTCTTTCACCTTCACTTTAACCTTCATCTTCACTTTTACATTCATTTTCACCTTCACTTTCACCTTCATTTTCTCCTTGGCCTTTACTTTCACCTTCACTTTCACCATCTTCACTTTTACATTCATTTTCACCTTCACTTTCACCTTCATTTTCATTAACTTTCATATTCACTTTCATCCTCACTGTCACCTTCACTTTCACCCTCACTTTCATCTTTCACCTTCACTTTCACTTTCGACTTCACCTTCACTTTCACATTCACGTTTACTTCCACCCTCACTTTGACTTTCACCCTCACTTTCACCTTCACTGTCACCCTCACTTTCACCTTCACGTTCACCCTCACTTTCACCTTTACGTTCACCCTCACTTTCACCTTTCACCTTCACCTTCACTTTCACATTCATGTTTACTTTCACCTTCCATCTTCACCTTCACTTTCACTTGACTTCACTTTCACCTGCACTTTGACATTCACTTTTACTTTCATCTTCACTTTCACCCTCACTTTCACCTTCCACCTTCACTTTCATTTTTGACTTCACTTTCACCTTCCACCTTCACTTTCACTTTCACCTTCACTTTCGCATTCACACTACCTTCACTATCACCTTCACAATGCCTTCACTAATTTTCACATTTTCATTCTCTCCCGGAGACAGAGACAGAAGGGGAGGAAATATATAAGGAGAGAGAGAGAGAGGAGGGACGAAGGTTACGCCTACCTCCCTCATTTGTTTATGCCAAAGGAACGCCACTTGTCACTTCTGTATTTAACCTCTCTCTTCTCTCTCTCTCTCTCTCTGTTAACTTTGACATTCCATATTCGCTTGTGTGCTCTCTTTTACCCTCACTATTACACCCATTTTCACGGTTATTTTCATTTTCATTTTTACCTTCTCTCTCTCTCTCTCTCTCTCTCACCGGAGAAGGGACGAGGAGGAAGGGAAGGTATGGAGGAGGAGAGAAAGAGGAGGGACCGATGTTATGGTATCTCCTCCGTTTGTTTGTTTATTCAAAGAAAGGACTGCTTCTGGCTTTACTGGACTTTTCCTGATGCATAAGAATTTAGTCCACTTGGCTCCTCGAGTCCGATAAAAGCAAATTCCGCTATACTGAAGTCCGTTATATCGAGGTTGTATATATATATATATATATATATATATATATATATATATATATATATATATATATATTTATACAGAGTAATTCACAAGTCCATGAAACATTTTAGAAATTCACCATATAGATATCTGCCACATCAGCAAAGGTGGACACACTGAGCATTTGTAAGGTATGTAAAAAAAAAAAACTGGAGAGTTTACCTATATTTCCGTGTAATAAAATGTGCTATCTGTTGCGTCGTTTATTAGTGGTGAATTATTAAAATATTTCACGGACTTATGAATCACCTTGTATATATATATATATATATATATATATATATATATATATATAGATAGATAGATAGATAAAAGGGGGTTTATATATCTATATTTATCTATTTATCTATCTATCTATATATATTGCAAAAGGGGGTATATATCTCTATCTATCTATCTATCTGTATATAAATATCTATACTGCAAAAGGATATATATATATATATATATATATATTCGGCCATACCACGCTGAGTACACCGCTTCCCGTCCGATCAGCGAAGTTAAGCAACGTTGGGTCTGGTTAGTACTTGGATGGGTGACCGCCTGGGAACACCAGATGCTGTTGGCATCCCTACGTGTCAAGTGGGGTTGGTGGAGGATTAGTGCCCCTCCCTGTAAAACAATTAACTCAAAGCCCTTGGCTACCTCGTTTGGGATACATGGCGTCTGGCAATGAATGAATGAATATATATATATACATATATATATATATATATATATATGTATATATATATATATGTATTGCAAAAGGGAGGACCATGGCCCCCCCCTCAGTATGCCACCGCTCACATACACTCTCCTAGTTAGTCTCTCGTTCTTCATCTTCTACAAATGACCAAACCACCTCAATGTATTTCTCCTGACACTTTCTATCACATCCATATCCACACCACAATGCATCTTCACTTCCTCATTTGTCAGTCTGTCTCTCCATGTAACTCCAGATGCTCCTCTCAAATAACTCATTTCCACTGCTCTCATTCTTAACTTGTGTCTTTCCAACAAGGTCCACGTTTCACTTTCATACGTTGGAGTTGGCATCACAATACTGTCATGCAGCGACTTTTTTTTTACTTCCACGCTCACTTTCCTGTTTCTTATCACTGCTTTCAAAGAACCAGCAACCTTTCTTCCTTGTTGTACCCTTTCAAGCACTTCACCCTCCAAACTTCCATCCTTAAGAACCACACTACCGAAGTACGTAAACACACTCACATTTTCCATTTCCTCTCATCCAACCTCACTGTACATTCAGTGGCTTCATTTCACAACAATCCTTCCAGACAAAATATATCGCTGGGAGCTCCAGCACAAAGTGATGGGTTTCCTGCTGTCCACCCAGGACATGGCTATATATATATATATATATATATATATATATATATATATATTTTTTATTGCCAGACACCACAATCCCATAAGGGGTGGCCATTTGACTCTGAGTTATTTGTTTTATGGGGAGGGGCACTAACCCTCCACCAACCCACTTGTTGACACGTAGGGAGCACGTATGGTTTGGTTATATGGTTACCACCCAGCGTTGTAAATGGTTTCTTGGCTTACAGGAAACCATTTGGCTTGTCACTCAATGTAAAGCCACCTGTAAAGGAAAGAAAAGTAATAAGAAGTGACAGGAAAGATGGGAGAAATAGGAAGAGAGGAGGGCAGGCACAGAAAAAGAATGATAAAGACTAAGGAAGAAGTAGGCAGCACTACATCAAGTGAGTGGATGACGGTCGCCACCACCTACATATATATATATATATATATATATATATATATATAAGTAATCACTCTAATATCTGGACGCCCAATATCCGAACATCCCCACTAACCGGACATAATCATCCTGGGATCAAAAAAAAAAAAAAAAAAAAAAAAAAAAAAACGAATTTTTCCCGCCCATAATTTGAACTTGCCGCACGCAGCGCGGGAGAGCATTGTTGTGGCGCGTCATTCCTCCGACGTCCGATAGAGCGCCGCTGCATCCTCCCCACTTTCCGCCTGTCTCACGCCACGAGTGCACGCTCGTCGTTATGGCTGCCCACGTGATCGCTTTTGTGGTGGTGTCTTACCTGCTGCAGGCACTCCTGCTGCTCTCGGGCCTCTTCTTAGTGTGTGTGATGATGGCCCCACCACCTAAGAAAAGGAAGAGAGTGGTGTTGACTCTGGAGAAGAAACCGGAGATATTAGAGAAAGTAGATATGGGGTGGTCTTCTTCCTGCATCCTCCGCGAGTTTAACCTGGCCTGATCTACTTTGTTCGATATTAAGAGATCCCGAGACAAACTCATGCAGTACACTGCTGACTTCTCGTCGAGAAGCAAACGCAACGTGGAGAGGAAGGTGATGTTTACCCCCAAGTTTGCAGAAATCGACCGCTCCACGTTGATTTGGTATTGACAGCAACGTGCTGCTGGTGTGATGGTATGTGGAATGGAGCTGAAGGCTGCTGCTGAGAAGTTCGCCAGGCTTCATGATGCCCTAGACTTCAAGGCATCCAAGGGTTGGCTCTTTGCGTTCAAGTTACGGCATGGCCTTACCAACCGTAAAGCTCATGGCGAAGCTTTGGACGCTAACGAGGATGGAGTTGACGAGTTTCGGCACAAGGTGAAGGGCTTGATCGACAGGAAGGACCTCACTCTCGGTCAAGTCTACAAAGCAGACGAAACTGGTCTATTCTATCGCTCGCTGCCAACGAACACTCTAGCCGAGGAGACGGAGAAGCGTGTACCTGGCCGCAAGCTCTCCAAGGAATGGATATCTGCTTTGTGCTGTGCCAATGCTAACGGCATGCATCAGCTTAAGCCCGTTGTTGTTGGCCGAGCAAAGCAGCCACGGTGTCTTCGTGGGGTGATGGATGTCCTTCCTGTCGTCTGGTACCATTCTTTGAAGGCATGGTTTACAGCCGTGATCTTCAAAGACTGGTTCCACCGCCACTTCGTCAAGGAGGTCATCAATTACCATACGAAGACACTGGGAATCCCGTGCGACCATGTAAAGGCCCTCCTTCTCCTCGACAGTGCACCTGCCCACCCGTGTGACAAGGACTTGGTTGCTGAGAATGGCCGGATTAGGTGCATGTTTCTGCCACCTAATACAACTGCTCTCATCCAACCAATGGACCAAGGAGTGATCGTGGCAACAAAGCGCCTATACTGAAGGAAGTTCCTGGACGAGGTGATGGTTGTTCTCGAGGACGAGGATGAGCGCAGGGAGGGATGGGACACATGAGGCCAGCGGACTTTGGAAAACCTTCGCCGCTACAACATCAAGTCTGTGCTGTACAACTGGGCTAGTGCATAGAAGGAAATCCCTGTGAAGACTCTGGAAAATGGTTGGTCTCGTCTGCTGCTCGGAACGGATGTGGAGTACGATTTTCTAGGGTTTGACGTGGATGACTTCCATGCACGGCTACATACGCACAGCAATGATGTTGATGTGGACGATGTTTGTGAGTGGTTGGATGACGACGAGGGCAATCCTGGGTATCAGACATTGTCTGATATCGAGATCGCGTCTTCAGTTGCAGGTGTCAGTACCGAGCTTGAAGATTCCGACGAGGAAGGCGACGATGATGCGGACTCCTCTCAGCAGGACACTACTCCAGCCATCCCCAAGCTTAGCACACTCTGGGAACATCTAGAGTTCGTCCTAGACTACCTGGAACACCCGGACTGTGACAGGGAGATGGGGCCCTTGGGACTTGCGGAGGAAGTGCGTGCTTTCAGGCAGCGCATCATCAATCGTCAGAATCATCGGTCATTGCGTCAATCAACCATTGACAGTTTTTTCAGGCCCGTGACCCCTGCTGTGCCCAGCCCTGGCTCCACTCCGTTGCCTCCCCAAGACAGGCCCTCATGCTCTGAGCCACAGCCCAGCACATCAGCCACAGTGGAGTCACCGCTCGACATGAGTTTGCGGCTGTCTTCAGAGTTGTCTGCAGTGGGTACGCCATCACCACGACCCAGCGACGACCCCTAGGTCACCTGCCAGTGATACTCTCGGACTCTGACAGTGAATAAACAGCAAGAACTTCTCCACTACACCACACGGGAATTTACAGTGTTGTGCAGTGAAAAAAACCGTGTGTTGTGTTAAGGATTTACAGTTGTGAGAGAAAAGACTCATTTGGAATAAAATTTAACGTAAATAGACTTGTTTGTTTTTGCTTTGGAAAATTATTAGAAGAATGGGAAAAGTTAAAGTGCAGAGTGCAACACTTAGTAAGTTACAATGGAGCATTAGTTAGACAAGAGTGCACACTGTGAAGAGAACGGACTTCTGTGTGCGACTGACTAAGTTCAGTGCAAGACTTCATGAACAGTGTACTGGAAGTGCTTCAGGAAATCCTTCTTACTGTCAGAGTCCGAGAGGAGGCGGTTATTCATCGAGGTGGCCATGGACTTGCTGTAAGTAGGCAGAATGTTTCATACTGTACTTTTTTCCATACTATACTTACCTCATTTCACTCTTTAATGTCCTTTATTGGTGTGAATAGGGTATTAGGAGCTAGGTATGTGCAGTAGGAAGGTGTTTTTCTGAGTTAGGCTAGGTTAGGGTCCATAAGTACCAGTCCAGGAGCCAGTCACCAGAATGTTTAAAATTGTATGAACCTACTTCTAAACCCTCATTTTATGCTTCTTTTGCATTTATTTCAGTCATTTATGTGCCTTATTGGTGTGATTTGGGTCTTAAATAGGTGCTATGCATGTCCAGAGGGAGTTGTATAGGTGTTTCTCTGAGTTAGGGTCCATAAATACAAATCCATAAGCTGGGGCCCAATATCCGGACAGGACCGCTATCCGGACCTGCCTATGGCTCTATTACGTCGATATTGGAGTGACTACTGTATATATATATACACAGTACCCTCGCGTCCAACACGGTAATATTGTCATGCACGGGTCACGCGTTGGACCAAAAACGTGTTGGACAAACAGCAGAGCTTATAGGGAAAAATGAATTATGTCAGCAACCCTTGGAAAAGTCACCCTAAATACCTACAATATACCTATACATATACTGGTACTACTGTAATTATAATAAACAGTACTGTACTAGGAATGATAACTAACCTAGTGTTGGTGGGCTTGCTGGGAATGAAAGGTGGTATCCAAGGCTGTAGGCAGTCCTACTGGGTCCAAGGAGGATGGCTGCTGGCATCACTAGTGAGTAATGGCTGCTGCTCCTCCTCAACCTCCCTCATAAATCCTTTGAAATCACACTCAGAATCACTATCCTCGTCCACATCCATGGAAGGTCCTGTTTCTGCCTGTCCTAGCACTTCGTAAGCCTTCACTGCCGCCAGGATCTTGTCTTGGTTTTTTATTATGGTCCTCACGCTGGCTTCATTCACGTCGTAGGCCTTGGTGATGTCCACATTCCTCTCCCCTTTCTTCTTCCTCTCGATGATTTCTAGCTTGGTGGCCTAAGGGAGGTGTCGCCACTTCTTGGGGTTCTCAGAAGGCTTCCTAGGCATCATGAGCAGGGAAACATGCAGTAGCAAGGGCAGAAAATGCAGCAAGAAAAAAGCACCGTCCAATGTGAATTATGTGACTGAGTGGCACTGTGGCAGGAGAAATATAAACTAAACATCACGTGAGCAGAAACATTTTTAATTGGGCAACATCACTATCATGTCATGAAAGTGGGTGGGAGAGGCTACTTGATTAGAAGTTTTGATTGGCTGTCGGCATCACGGGAACGTCCAGTATGACTGTGTTGGACCAGGGGTGATCGTGCTAGAGGCAAACTCTGCAGATTTCGTCCACTTCTTAGAGCTCTGTACATGTTATGCTAATGCACCCGTGTTACAGGAATTAAATCATATTAAATCGTACAGTACTAATTTTTTGCTCTCCGTGCTGGACGCAAATCGTGCAGGACAAACGCGTGTTGGACGCGAGGGTACTGCATATATATATATATCTATCTATCTATTGCCAGACGCCTCAATCCCATTCGGGGTGGCCACAAACAAATCGCCTCCACGTCGCCCTTCACTGCCCCGCTCCCAACTCACCCCCCCCTCCTCTCATATAACTCTCCACCCCATCCCTCCATCTCATCCTCAGCCTCCCCCTCCCTCTTCCCCCTTCCACCTCACTCACATACACTCTCTTCGTCAGTCTTTCACCCTCCATTCTCTCCACATGACCAAACCACCTCAGTGTATTCCTCCTAACGCTTCCTATCACATCCACATCCACACCACAACGCTCCTTTATATTCTCATTTGTCAGCCTGTCTCTCCATGTGACTCCACAGGCTCCTCTTAAATAACTCATTTCCACTGCTCTCACTCTTGACTATATATATATATATATATATATGTATAGTAGGTTCGCACAGTGTGCGTCATCGCAGTGAACGATTTGCATTGTGCGCGAGTGACCAAAAATCATATATATATATATATACAGTAGGTTTGCACAGTGCGCATCATCGCAGTGCACGATTTGCATTGTGCGCGAGTGACCAAAAATCATAACCAAAAACCCTTCAATGCGCGAGTTTACCGCACAGAACGCGAGGCAGAGGCAAGGAGTGGCTCAAAAATGCCATTTTCTACTAGTGCGCGACCACCCCTCACACAGCGCGTCATGTGTTATCATGTTGATGCGTAGAAATTCCCGGGCATTCTACTGCACAGCTTGGGGTACAAGGGAGCGGGCGCGCCATAACAGTCCTGGCTCGTGCACTGTGCGGATCCGCTCTCTACAGCTAACCTGTCGTGTACAACGTGTGGTGTTTTTGGTGCTGCCTGTACTTCGCTGCACCATGGCTCCAATCCCAATAGTTAAGTAACTTCTGATGCATGCCACCAAGTTAAAGATCATTAAGATGAAGGAGGAGGGTCAAGGAAACACTGCTATCGGGAGAACCCTGGGACTGGCTGAATCTACAGTGAGAGCTGTGTGGAAGAACCGTGAAGCCATAAAGGCTGTCGTGAAGATGTACGGTGCCTCTGACTTAGACGGCCGTTCGCGGGTGGGAAATCGTGCTATGATACTAATAGAGCGCTGTCTTGCCACCTTCATAATGAGGAAAGAAAAGGAAGGTATTCCACTCAATGGAAGATTTATTCGGAACCAAGCCCAGCTCTTTCACAAGGCAGCATCTTGCAGGTTAAAAGTGGAAAAACCTTTTAGGGCATCGGTTGGATGGCTGGACCGTTTTCTCAAGCTCAAGGAACTCCGTTACGTGAAAGTGTCTGGTGAACGTGCCTCTGCCGATGAGCTGGCTGCAAGAGACTATCCTGCGATATTTCGAGCGATTATTGAAGAGGCACAGTACACCAAGGACCAGATCTACAACATCGATGAAACGTTGTTATATTACAAAGCCATGCCCAAATCAACTTACATCGCTAAAAGACAGAAACAAGCCCCTGATCACAAGCTCCAGAAGTGCAAGATGACGGTAATGTTCGCTGTAAACCTGTCTGGGAGCCACAAGATGAGGCCAGTTGTTGTACACACAGCTTCACATCCAAGGTGCTACAAAAACCTCACGAACATGGATGAATGTGGCGTGTATTGGTACAAGTCCGAAATGGTTGGATGACTGGGAACATTATGGCAGACTGGTTAACGAGGCGGTGTGTCCCTGATGCCAGGGCCAAGTGTCGGGAACTGGGCATTCCATTTAAGATGCTCTTTGTGCTTGATAATGCACCAAGTCACCCTCCATACCTTGAAGATCTTCATAAGGATTGTCGGGTTGTGTTTCTGCCACCCCGCATGACGTCACTAGTGCAGCCACTGGATCAAGAACTAATCGCCACAGTGAAGCATTTCTACCATAAGCAAGTGTACAACTACCTACGCAGGAAGACTGACACACAAGAGGAGCTTCATGCCCTACAAGAAGATCACGACGAAGACCTTGATGAGGCATCTGCTCCCGTTCCATCTCCACCAGCACCTGTATCCCGACCTGCTACAGATCTCATGACTGTTGAGGTATTTTGGCGTAACTTTACGGTGAAGGACACAGTTGAATTTCTCCTACAAGCCTGGCACCAGATTACACCTGCAACGGTGAACCAGGCGTGGCGAATGCTCGTGCCTCACTTATGCATCACCCAGGAGACAGCCATTCAACCACTGGCCGAGGCTGAGGCAGCAACGTTGACGGTAGCACAAGCTGTACCAGGTTTCGAGGACGTTACATTGGCGGACATACAAGAAGTGCACGCTGCTACTGAGGAACAGCCTCCCGAGGAAGTGTTGCAGCAGATAGACGAGGCTGACGCAGAGCCCGACGCCAGACAGAGTCAAGTTGAGCAGCCTAGCGTGACAGGAGAAGACAGATGCTCATAACAAGCTACAAACAGCGGACTCAAGTTGGTGAAATTGTGGAACCAGCGACATAGTCTGCTCCTGTTCCTGTTGAGGATCAAGAGGATGCAATGTCAGAAGTGTCAGCATTGGACTTTGAAGGGTTTATGGCTGAAGTGAGTGACTTTGATGCTCCTGGGGAAGGTGAACAAGAGGAGTCTGCAGAGGGAAGTGTTGGTGCGGTAGGAGGTGTGGTGGGGAGTGCGGCGCTGTAAGTGTTGCCGCGCCTTGGAACCCCGGTTATTTAAGGTCATCAGGCCTGTTGTCTACTGTTGATAAGGTGACTACCCATATTTTTGTTATTGTAGCTATAGCTTTAGTACAATGTCTGAAACATATGACCTTTATTATGTCTCTAAGGGCCAAAAAATGTCCAGGTATGAGGGGGTACCACCCATATGTAATTATTCCCATAAGATTATGTATTCCTAGTACGTGAATTCCCAGTGCGCGAGCTCGTGCACCGCCCAATCTCTCGCGCACTGTGCGAGCCTACTGTATATATATATATATATATATATATATATATATATATATATATATATATATATATATATATATATATATATATATACATATATACATGTACATACAGTAATCCCGCATTATACGATGCCTCTTTATACGATATTTTGCTTATACAATGTCAAAATTTTAGTACCCTATGCCCACTATACAATGGGAATGATTTGCTACAACGATGGATCATCCGCGGTTCAGTGAACAGCGAATGTGCAAACGCAACAAAAACGTCCTCACACTGTTGGCATTGGACCACACACACTTGTCCACCAGTCCAACCTCATTAGCAAGCCCTGCCCAGCCAGCCAGCTGCGCCCAGCCAGACGGTTCTGACATTGATGAGTGAGGGCTGTGACTGTGAGGCCGAGTCGGGACAATTCGCCGTAAGGACGATTCCCTGTCATTTATTTACGTATCAGTTTATTTAGCAAGTACACTAGTTTTTGAATTATGTAAGTTATAAAAGTGATGGTGGTTTATTGTTTATATAGTAAATGTAAAATATGGCATCAAATCGTTTTCGTTTTCGTTTTTTTCGTTTTCGTTTTTAAAGGCTCCAACATGCTTGCATGTGTCGGCCTTGGTCACCTAATGGCGGCTCTCCATGCTGCACGATCCATTGCAGCCTCCCTGTTCAGTCCCTTAACCCTAAGGTCACACTTAATGACCTCGTCCCATGTCTTTCTCGGTCTACCCCTCATAACCCCACCCCCAATATTAACACTTCTCACCTTCCTCACCCAACTATCATCCCCCATCCTCTCCACATGTCCAAACCACCTCAATCTACCTCTCCTCATCACAACACCAATACACTCCAGTCCCATCCTACCTCTCAACTCTTCCATTGTAAACCCAGCCCCTCCAGGCCTTGGACACAGGGACGCACTGCACATCCACCTAATCATTGTCATTTCTGTACGTCTGAGCCGGCGAATGTCTTCCTCCTTCACTGCCCAGGTCTCACTGCCATACAGCATTACACTCCTAACACACGCTGCATACAAAGACCCCTTAGCACGTAGGGAGAGCCCCCTCAATGTCAGGAGAGGCAAGAGCTCCCTGAACTTCTTCCAACCACTTCTCACCCTAGCCACAGAGCTAGCTCCAGCCCCACCTCCAGCACACAACATGTCTCCTAAATAACAAAACTCTTCCACACACTCAAGAGATTCACCAGCAAGTTCAATTCTTTCACGTCTGACGATCTCCACCTGCTCACCCCGGCACGCCGTACACATAAAATCAGCATTATCTCGCAGTCTACCTCTGATACCACTACATCTCTTATGCACCCATTTATCACACACACCGCACAAGATGGAATTACTTCCCACGCCCTTGTGGCAAACTGCACATGGCCACTCTCCCTCGTCTTTGACAGTACCGCCACCAACCCTAGATATCATCACTTTTGTTTTATCTGCATTTACCCTTAAACCCTTTTGCCCCATACCATCTCTCCACTTCCTAAACCTTTCCTCCGCCTCCCTTTCATTCTCTGCAATCAACACCAAATAATCATCAGCATACAACAACTCCCACGGGAGTCCGTTTCTAAAGTCACGTGAAAGGGCTTCAAGTACCATGATAAACAACATGGGACTCAAGACTGACCCCTGATGCACACCAACATTCACGGAAAACTCATCACTCAAATCTCCATTCACTCTCACCTGGGTGTGAGCACCCACATACATGGCCATAACCACCCTAACCAGCCACTCCTCCAAGCCAAGCTTTCTCATTGCCCACTTCACCACCTCTCTAGGGACTCTGTCAAAGGCCTTTTCCAAATCAACAAAAACAAAATAAAGATCCCTTCTCCTACCAATATATTTTTCCTGAAGCTGTCGAACAATGAATATGGCATCAGTGGTCCCCCTACCTGGCATAAACCCAAACTGCATCTCATCAATATTCACTCTTTCTCTAATCATACCTTCTAAAACTCTCTCCATTACCTTCATTATCTGATCTAAAAGCTTTATACCTCTATAATTCCCTCTTTCCAGGGCATCACCCTTCCCTTTATACACATTTACAATTACACTCTTCAGCCAATCATCTGGGACAACACACTCATAAATAATCCTATTTATCAGGTCAGTGACTAAACTCACCCCTATATCGCCTGAGGCCTTCAACATTTCGGCAGTCAACCCATACACACCTGCTGCCTTCCCCACCCTCATCCTGCCTATTGCCTCACTCACAGTAGCAGTATCAATCAAAGGCCAAGGGCCAGACACTGGATCTGCTGGCTCCAAACCTTCCCTGTCCCAGTCAAACTCCTCATTCAACAACCGGTTATAATGCTCTCTCCATGCATCTTTAATATCCTCACTGTTCACCACTACCCTTCCTTCATCATTCTTCACACACTGCTCACCTATGATATCCCGATTAACCCTCTTCACCTGACCTGCCACCCTAAATATATTTTTCCTTTCCCCATGATTTAGGTTATCAAGTAATTGTCTCTGTGACTCAGACTTTGCCCTGTATACCTCTCTCCTAGCCCTACGCTTGGCAGCCAAATATTCCTCTTTGCTACCACCCTTCTTCCATTCCCGGAAAAGCCTTCTTTTCTCCTTAATTGCAGCTTCTACACCCTCATCCCACCACCAAGTTACTTTATGTCTTGGTGGTCCTCTTGTCCAGCCGCATGTTACATCAGTAACTCTCAAGAAATTGTTCTTGAGGGCTCTGTACTGTTCATTAACGCCTCTGTCTACAGCTCCCTGTTCAGCCACCACTCTCCTCAACTCGCTATAGAAGGCATCCCTTACTACTTGGTTTTTCAGCTTCCATATTTTCCTCCTAGGTACATAAGTCCTCTTTTTCATCATTTGTTCTTTAAGCACCATATCACAAATCAATAGTTTGTGCTGCTGCACACACTCCTCACTTCCTATAACTTTAACATCCCTCACTAACCTCCTATCGGCCCTCCTAACCAGAAAATAATCTATCTGACTGCTATTTCCCCCAGACTCATACGTAATTAACCTACTGTCTCTTTTCCTAAAATATGTGTTGCACACAATCATGTCCGTTGCCTCCCCAAACTCGAGTATCCTTTCTCCTTCTGCATTCCTTAGACCATATGCACATCCCCCATGCACTCCTTCATAACCTTGGGCTGCTTCACCTACATGACCATTTAAGTCCCCTCCCAAAATCACTATCTCATCATCCCGCATACCACCCACTACACGTATTAAATCATCCCAAAATCTATCTTTCTCTGATTCATCCAATCCTGCCTATGGAGCATATGCCGATATAATCACAGCTATCTTTCTTCCCAACAGAATTTTCACAACCAATATCCTATCGCTTACTCTCAAAACATTCATAACATATTCCACCCATTTCTCCGCAACCATCACACCAACACCTCCATATCCGTCTGTCCTCCCCTGCCAAAACAACTTATAGCAACAGTCCTTCCCAACAATCTTTCTGGTTGATCCACCCCTGTACCGGACTTCCTGCAAACACGCCACGTCCACCCACCTCCTACTGAATGCCTCAACGACTTCCCCTGCTCTTCCCCTCAAACTTCCCACATTCCATGAACCCACCCTCATCCCCATGGGTGATTTACTGTCCTCAGGCTTGCTTTGAAACCTTTTTTGTTTTGTCATCTTCAGTATTAATAAATGGGGACAGACACAGCACAGGTCCCACTCACCGCACAATCCCAGGTCCAGGCAATGGATCTGGGACCCCTAGCCCACCAGCTTACCAGTGGCTGTGGTAGTGGCCTCGGGGCACCCTGCCAGGACAGCTGCAGGGACACCCTCCAAGCGCGTCTTGGCACTGCAACTATCCCGCCATTATACACCCACTGATAGGGCAGCCTCCTGGGATGCTACTCCCAGGTTCGGGCCCCTCTCTATTGGGCGGAAGCGGCAGCCTGGGAACCGCAATGCCCTGTACCCTCTAGCACAGGCCCGAGCCCCATCTCGCCCTGGACCCATGATCTATGCCGGCGGAACCCCCGCCACGCCTCCCCCCAGAAGTCCGCCACTAGGTAGCGGGGGCAAAGTTTTCTGGCCGCATGCCCTTGCTGGCGCCAACCCCTGTAACGTAGTGGGATACGTTGTGTGAAATGTAAAGTGCATGTGGTGTAGTGCATAGATAGTTAGAGGAAATGTTTGGGAGAGTATGCTGGTCTACTCTCCATGTTACTGTCATGGGCATTAAATGAAAAATAATAATATATATTGAAACATGAATCAGCTGATTTATGATCGTTCCTTCATCTTAGCATATGGCTACATACGAGACATTGGCATTTATATAAATGCCTAATTACCTTAAGTGAACAATCGACATACTTTGGAATTATACGAATAATCTTCATATTACGTCTATATAAATGTTTCGGGACAATTCGCCATCACAACAATAACAAGACAATTTGCCATTGGGACTTTTCGTTGTCAGGATGATTCCCTGTTGTTTATTTTCATATCAGTTTATTTAGGAAGTACACTAGTTTTTTAGTACTGTACTTGTACCTCTTCAAAGTCGTTTTAAAATATACCCAGGATGTTGTAGTACCAATGGAAATTAATGAAAACAGCTATGGGTGATGCTAGAACATAATTCAAAGTCAACTACAGCAAGGTAGAAACAAGTTAAATATTGTCTAAAAGTGTAACTTACAAATGATATCCAAAGCCAATGCTATTGAATGAAAATAGACTTTGATAGATCCCCCTGAAAATTAGTTAATAAAGTATCAGTTAATCAGTAATAAGTATATTTATAGAATGACGGGGAATTGTCCTGATGGGGAACGTCCATATTATGACGGCGAATTGTCGACTTCACGGCGAATTGTCTAGGAACCACATAAACAACCCTTGCTTGCTTCAGTAAAGGTAAGAACTACTGTGTACTGTAGTTTTCATGTTTTTTTCTCTTTATTCACTATTAATGTGTTATTTTAAATGTTTAAACATAAGGATATTTCATGTATGTGAGTGCTAAGGTGTGTGTATGTGAGAGTTTAGGCACGTCTGGGAACGTATCCCCATTGACTCCACGTTATAATGGGATTGATATACAATGGATCGCTTTACGATGGGGTTTTCAGGAACAGAACCCCATTGTATAATGAGGGATTACTATCTATCTATCTATCTATTGCCAGACGCCTCAATCCCGTTTGGGGTGGCCACAAACAAATCGCCTCCAAGTCGCCCTGTCCCCCGCCATTTCACTGCCCTGCTCCCAACTCACACCCCCCTCTCTCATATACCTCTCCACCCCATCCCTCCATCTCATCCTCGGCCTCCCCCTCCCTCTTCCCCCCTCCACCTCACTCACATACACTCTCTTCGTCAGTCTTTCGCCCTCCATCCTCTCCACATGGCCAAACCACCTCAGTGTGTTCCTCATAACGCTTCCTATCACATCCACATCCACACCACAACAGGGATTACTGTATACTGTATATACACTCAATCCTTGAGTAACACGTGGTTGAGTAACACATTTTTGTTCTAACGTGGTCAGCATTATGAGACAACTCATGTAAACACGCGGAAAAACTTGAGCTCACGCAGGAAGTCAGCTGGCCTGGCAACGAAATTGAAAGTCACGTGCTATGACATCACCCTCTAAACTCTAGGTACTTTTCCTGGGCACATATTCCCATTTTGTATGGGTATTAATCTCAATACCACAGCCAGCCACCCCATCCAAACTGCTCTAGTGGTATGGGATAGGTTATAATATTAATGAAATTTTGCCTGGGAAGCACAGTGAGCATATTTTCATGAAAAGCCTATGGTTAGTTTTGAAACGACTGGGCGAGTGTTGTTCCTGGCTGAGGGTTCCTGGTGGTGAGATGAATATGCATACAGAATGGAAATATGCTTCCTGGGCACACTCAAGGCCGAAAGGTTTGACGAAATTTACGGGTTTCGCAATTTCACGGGACAGAATGGAACGAAAATGTACGCTAATCAGAAAAAAATAAAATAAAATAAAATTCATCCATGCATTTTCACAAGTTAGAGTTCAGTTCCACATTCTTCGTTTGATTTCATGCTTCCCAACACATTTCAGACGAGCTGGGCACATGGTTATCAGTCCTTTCTCATGCCTCACCTAGTTCTTACCCACACCTATCATTGGTTTTGCAGTTTTAAGGGACGAAATGGAACGAAAGTGTTTGCTAGAGGAAAAGTTACTCTTTCATCCATGTGTTCTCGAAAGTTAGCATTCAGTTCCATATTCTTCATTCAATTTCGTGCTTCCCAACACATTTCCAACTAACTGAGCATACGGTTATCAATCCATTCTCGCACATCACCTAGTTCTACCCCACACTCATAATGGGTTTCGAAGTTCTAGGGGACGAAATGGAATGAAAAGGTTTGCTAATTAGAAACAAATACTTTTGTCTGTGTTCTAGTAAGTTAGTGTTCAGTTCCACATTTTTTGTTCGATTTCGTGCTTCCCAACACATATAGGACCAATTGAGCACATGGCTATCAAGTCCTAACCGAAACTTGACCTAACCTAGCTTTAACTATACCTTATAATTTAACCTAACCTAACCTAGCATCCAGCTGGGAGATGAAATCACCTTTGAGTATGCCAAAACAATCATAGTATGGCTTAAGGAACGTGATGATAAAAAGCGTGAAATTTTCGGCAGGAAAAGGTAATTTACCACCCTCAAAATAGTGAGAAAAATGCAAACAAACTGGAGGAATATGAACTGAATTGGTAAGGTCCATCCACTGCTAAAGCGTACATTTACTGAAATGGTAAAAAAAGCATTGCATGAAGAAAGCACCATCATAACGATTTGGAAGGGCCGGAAGAAGATAAAGATCGTGCGTAGGAAGTGGTGCAAACCTGGCAGTTGTAAGTTTATATGTTGTCCTGAAACTGACTGAGAAGCTTATAGGACGTTATGTGGAGTGTCAGAGAAAACAAACTCTCACTTTTACCCATTCTTACTACCTTACCCCAAGTAATTTACCTACGCACCATCAGGTAAAACATTGAAAGAGATATAACTATTGTAATTAAAACATCAGTGGTATTAAAATTAGCATTAACAAAAACAGAAGTTGGGCTGGGTACCCTTTTGTTGATACGTAACTCCCTGGTAATTTCCTCCCGTCCCCCAACCCCAATGTTACTGACAAAGTTTCGCCGTCTCGTATCATGTGGCCTTCGGAAGAGACATTAGGCCGTATGGTTAGACTAAAATTTAAGAGTCAGGCAGTTTTAGAGGACGAAATGGAACGAAAACGTTTGCAAACCAGAAAAAAGATACTCTTTCATCCATGTGTTCTCCTGAGTTAACGTTCCGTTTCCCATTCTTCGTTTGGTATCGCTCTTCCCAACACATTTCGGACTGATTGAGAAGCTTAGCCATATGCTTAGCCTGTCAGAAATGAGTTGGGAAGTGCGATATCAAACGAAGAATGTGAAACTGAATGCTAACTCACGAGAATACACGGATGAAAGTAATTTTTTCTGGTTAGCACAAATTTTCGTTCTATTTCGTCCCCTATAACTGCCAGACCCATAAATTTTCGTCTGACCATATGGCCTAAGGTCTCTCCTGAAAGCCACACGATATGAGAGAAGGTGAAACATTGACAACAACATTGGGGCTGGGGGGTGGGAGGAAAATACCGGGGAGCTACGTATCAACAAAAGGGTACCCAGTCCAGCTTCTGTTTTTGTTAATGCTATTTTTAATACCAATGATGTTTTTAATTACAACAGTTATATCTCTTTCAGTGTTTTACGTGATGGTGGATGCAAGTGGGGGTAATTTATGAGGGGTTAGGTGGTAAGAAGGGGCCAGAACACATTGAACCATTATACATGTAAACATACTGTCTGAATGATGCGGATTTGAGTACCATGGCCCTTGTACAGTCCCTATTGCCTGCGGTACTCAAGGTTTGAGTGTGTATATATATATATATATATATATACAGATAGATAGATAGACAGAGAGATAGATAGATATATAGCTATAGATATTAATATATATACAGGTAGTATACATATACATATAAACATAGATAGATAGATAGATAGATACAGTACATCCCACTAGTACGCGCCTATATGGATGGCAGAGGACATCATGTACTAGGAATTTATGTTTTTTTTTTTTTTTAAAATAACAGAACGGAGGAAGGAAAAACAAATGGAGAAAAAAAAAATCCATACACCAGATTACTGGTGTCCTCTGTTCATAAAATATCTGTAACAGTTAGACTTGAACAGTTGTAGGTTGAAATTTGGAGGAAAACAACTCTGGGGAAGCGAGTTCCAGAGAGATGCAGTTCGGGGAATGAAAGACTTCTGATAGGCAGAAGTTCTGCAATATGGTTGAGTGACATTCCAGTTATGAGCGCTACCAGATGCCCGTGTAGCACGAGGGAAGGCATGGAGAGGTGGCACCATGGACGCAACTTCGTCTGAGCATTTGCCAAAAAAATATCTGTAAAATAATGCAAGGGAGGCAACATTCCTTCTTACTTGCAGGGGAGGTAGTTTATATGTAATGGCAGGGTTGTTAATGATTCTAACAGCTTTATTCTGAATTTTGTCTAGTTGTCTTAATGCAACCTCTCCACAACCATTCCACAAGGGTGAGCAATATTCAAGCTGAGAGCGCACATGACTCTTATAAATTATAGCTAACTGCTCATCGGTGAAGAAGTTACGGACTCTGTACAATAATCCAAGTTTCTTTGAGGCGGTTTTAGCAAGTGATCTGACATGAGAGGTCCAGCTGAGGGCACTGTTAAGTGAGACACCAAGAATTTCAATACTTTTGGAGATGGGAATATTAGTAGCACTGAAGGTAATGTACGAATCTGGCAATATCTGTCTATTAGTAAACTGTATATATTTAGATATACTAGCATTAAAAGAGACAAGGTTGTTTTGTCCCCATTCACTGATTTTAGATAGATCTTGATTTATGGAGATGGCTGTACTGAGTTGAGAGGTAGAGATATTAGACTTTGTAAATGGATGTCTGAGTGTGAATGAACTATGTAGTGTTGAGTCATCTGCATATGAGTGAATGGGATTGTGAGTGACAGATAAGAGATCATTAATATGAACCAGAAATAGGGTTGGCGCCAGAACTGATCCCTGCAGCACGCCGGCGTTAATTGAGTGGAAATTCGAATATACATCATCTACTTTTACTCTTATGTACTGTGAATACATAAACTTATGGGAAAAATTACATATGGGCGGCACCTCCCTTCATGGGCAACCCTTGAGACGCCTTTTAGACCTAAGTATTGTACTATACAGGAAAGCTATCTGAGACATATTACCTATGATAAAGTAAACCAACAAGATTATGGCATTACTAGGTAAATCAACAAGGATATGGCTTAACTAAACCAACAAGAATATGGCTGCTCACCTTTACCAGTTATCGCTTCTTTGGGGGGGCAATGGTACGTACTCGGTGTAACCCCAGGTTTGGGCCACTCTTCATTGCCCGTCTCGCTTACAAGATGTTCAATTCGTGTACTAATAAAAAACACATTAAAAATAAAAAAAAGGTCTTGCGTACAAGGGGGATCGCATACTCGGAACTCGCGTACTGTGGAGATGTACTGTATATATATACACTTGACCCTCAATTTGTCGGACTAAAAGGGAGGTAGACCAGTCCGGGAATGGCAAGAGTCTGGCCCCACATACCATTCCCCGGACTATTACCATACTTTGTCCGAATTGTCCAATACTGTCCAGCAATTATTCCGATAATCTACAGCATTCTGGAATGTAAGCTACCTATACCAACATAACTAACATACACAGTACATAAAGTAATAACACTGACACAATAACAATAATAATAACTGACACAATAGCTGTATTTTGCTAACTACAACCCTAAGAATGGTTGTTTTGACAGTTGTTGACGAGAATGTGGAGGGTATGATAGAAGATCAGAAAGCTAAGGAAAAAGAGGAAAATGAGCAAAGAATGGAGCACCACAAGGTCAGCCAACCACTAATCAGCTGACTGAGATACAAATACGCAATCTTGGACCGAATCGGCAATTTTAATTGGAAAATATTTTAATCTTAATCACCATAGGGGTTTGCACACCTAATTATTTGAAATTTAGTAAAAAATTTGTGCTTAATTATTAATCGAAAATCAGGATTCAGAGTGAAAATTTCTTAAAGTTAGCAGAAGTGTTTTGCCTCTAGCCTAACAACTCACCCTGATGGACTTTTGTTTTAGATAAATATCGATTTACAATGCAGATATTTTTTTTTTGTACTCAAAATAAATATTTATGCAAAACAGAAATCTGTCAAGGTGTGCTGATGGTCTGAAGGGGAAATATCTGCTAACATTGGCCAACCACTCATCAGCTGACCGAGATGTAAGCACTGACAATCTGAAGGGGAAAAATATCTGCTAACATTTGTGCATTTTAGCTCTGAAACCTAATTTTTTAATTAAGTTACATTAAGTAAAATTTTTAAAGTAGATTTCAGATTAGGTGTGTATGAGCCACTGTGGCGAAAAAAATTAAAATATTTTCCAGTGAAAAGTGCCGATTCGGTATTTAGTCACACCGAGTAGGGTGAGCTAAGTGAGAAGGAATGGATCCCATTCCCTTCATTTGTAAGAAAATATTTTTTTTATTACCTATGAATTTTATTGTGTCCAACCCTCCCTTAAACTTTATTGTGTTATGCAATAAACTATTTATAGTGGAATTTGAGAAAGGCAAGAGGCAAATGGAATATTGCCACGAGTTAGGAACTGGTGACGTGAAGCAGGTTGGTGGCCAAGTTGCATTTCATGTATGAAAATAATTTCTTGTGTATGTTACAAATGGCCTTTATCGTGTCAAAACCTTGCAAAAATTATACTGTGTTGTGCAGCAGACTGCTTATAGTTATATATGAGAGAATAATGGCCGGACTTTTGTTGAGAATCCTGGGCTTGTACGGGCATTTGTCTGGCATTTGATAATATTGTCTGGCCTCAGTCCATGTCCAGTAAATCTGAAATCCGGGAAAAAGAGGTCCACCAAATAGAGGGTCGAGTGTATATATATAAATATATATATATATATATACATATATATACAGTGCTCGTCAAAATTATCAAACGCCTACTGCTGGGCGCGCAATACTTATGGCCAAAAAAGAATCACCCATTTTTGGTAGTAAAAACTGAGCCACAAGTTTGCGGCGCTAGCATAACATCACAGTAGCCTGAGGCCTTCTGATGCGCTGGGTGGTTCCCGCCTCAGTTGCCCACGGGCTGCCTGAGAGAGATGAACTCCGCCGCATCTCCCTCTTTTTTTGTGCCCTTTTTTACCAAGTGTCCCGCAGTGTTTTGGCTTTCGCCACTTTGTTATGGCACCTACCCATGAACTATCGAGTGAAATCATATCCCAGATCATTGCTCTAAAGGAGGCAGGCCACCAAAGGAAATTAGTGAATTGGTTGGTGTGGCTCAATCGACAGTGCGTAGGTGGTGCGCGCGGTTTCGAGTGGAAAACAGTGATGAGGTTCCCACAAAGAAAATGCGGTCTGGTAGGCCTAGGAAAACTTCCCCAAGGTCTGATAATGTTTTAAAACGTGCAGTGGAGTTTAATCCTCGAGTGAGTGCAAGGAAAATAAAGGAGAGCGACCAGGAAGTGTTTGGTGAGGTGTCTGTGCGAACAGTGTCTCGTAGGGTCCATGAACTTGGTTAAACAAGTCACAGGCCTGTGAAAAAGCCTCTTCTTTTTAGCAGTCAGTGACTTCGTAGGCTTGCCTTTGCTAACAAATACCTTAATTGGGGTGAGGAGTAATGGTTGTCAGTGTTGTGGTCTGATGAGGCAACGTTTAGTGTCACCTGTAACAGAGGAGCACGTGTGTACCAGTGCAAAGGTAGTGACCCACTTGACCCATGATATGTTGAAAGCACAGTAAAACATCCTGATTCACTCATGGTATGGGGTTGTTTCTCTGGTCAAGGTTTGGGGAAGTTTGTTGTGCTTCCCAAGAACATTACAGTGTATCAGGATGTTTACCTGGAGCTTCTGTGTGATCATTTACCAGACTCCTTCGAGCTCACAGGTGCACGAGTGTTTCAGCAGGATGGTGCACCTGCTCACAAGGTCAAATCGGTCACCAACTGGCTTTGTGACTGCGATGTATCATACATAAAAGACTGGCCAGGAAATAGCCCAGACCTCAACCCGACTGAAAACCTCTGGTACCTCGTAAAGAAGAATCTCCAAAGGAAGGACATGAGCTCTCTGCCTAAGCTGGAAGCCTCCATTCGTGACTCCTGGGACAAAATACCCCTCCAGCACCTCAGGAACCTCGCCCTTTAACTTCCAAGACGTCTCAGGTCCGTGAAGATGCGTAAAGGATACCCTACAAAGCACTAAAGGTAAATAAAATGCATTATTTATATGTTTTTCCAATGTTGAAAGGTTTGTTTTGTAAGAGGGACGCAGGGCGCTCGATATTTCTGATGAGCACTGTATATTCATTCATTCATTGCCAGACGCCATGTATCCCAAACGGGGTGGCCAAGGGCTTAGAGTTAATTGTTTTACAGGGAGGGGCACTAATCCTCCACCAACCCCACTTGACACGTAGGGATATATATATATATATATATATATATATATATATTAGTTGGAGAAGAACAGGGAGGCTTTAGGAAGGGAAGAGGTTGTGTAGATCAGATATTCATTCTCAGATCTTTAGTGGAAAAGTTTCTAGAGAAGGGAAAGAAGTTGTATGTGGCATTCATGGATTTGGAGAAAGCATATGACAGGGTGGATAGACAAGGATTGTGGAAAGTGTTAAGAATATATGGAGTAGATGGAAAGTTGTTGAATGCTGTGAAGAGTATGTACGATGGTGCGAAGGCTGCAGTGCGTGTGGATGGTGAACTAAGTGAATTTTTCTCTTTGAAGGTTGGGTTGAAATAGGGATGTGTCATGTCTCCATGGTTGTTCAATCTGTACATGGATGGGGTAATAAAAGAGGTACAAGGTAGGGTAGTGGATGTTGGAGTGGCCCTGGTGAGAGAGGATAGTGTTTGGAAACTCCCTGTACTGTTGTTTGCGGATGATACTGTGTTGTTGAGTGAAGACGAAGGGAAGCTGCAAGGCTTGGTTGATGAGTTTGAGAGTGTGTGTAAGAAACGGAATCTAAAGGTGAATGTAGGGAAGAGTAAAGTAATGGTCTTTGAGAGAGGTGAAGTCAGTGAATGTACAGCGAGGTTGGATGGTGAGGAATTGGAAAATGTGAGTACGTTTAAGTACTTGGGTAGTGTGATGAGTAAGGATGGAGGTTTGGAGGGTGAAGTGCTTGAAAGGGTACAGCAGGGAAGAAAGGTTGCTGGTTCCTTGAAAGCAGTGATAAGAAACAGGGAAGTGAGCATGGAAGTGAAAAAGTTACTACAAGACAGTATTGTGATACCAACTCTAATGTACGGAAGTGAAGCTTGGACGTTGTTGGAAGGACACAAGTCAAGAGTGAGAGCAGTGGAAATGAGTTATTTAAGAGGAGCCTGTGGAGTCACATGGAGAGACAGGCTGACGAATGAGGATATAAAGGAGCGTTGTGGTGTTGATGTGGATGTGATAGGAAGCGTTATGAGGAACACACTGAGGTGGTTTGGCCATATGGAGAGGATGGAGGGTGAAAGACTGATGAAGAGAGTGTATGTGAGTGAGGTGGAGGGGGAAAGAGGGAGGGGGAGGCCGAGGATGAGATGGAGGGATGGGGTGGAGAGGTATATGAGAGAGGGGGGTGTGAGCTGGGAGCAGGGGAGTGAAATGGCGGGGGACAGGGCGACTTGGAGGCGAATTGTTTGTGGCCACCCCAAACGGGATTGAGGCGTCTGGCAATAGATAGATAGATAGATATATATACAGTAGAACCTCTCTCATTCGGACTATATGGGGGGAAGGTTTGTCCGAATTAGCAGATTGTCCGGACCATCAGGGTAATCTCCAGTTCATACCAAAAACTATCAACATATGGTATGTTTGTTAATTATTAACATATGTTGCATATGTCAACCCTACGTAACTGCAAAAGATGAAAGGATACTAAAATAACAAAACTAATCATGTACGATAGTTTTGTATTGCATAATTTACAGGTAAGGCCATGACAAGAAACTAGCCCACATTTTAAATTGTAGTAAGTGACTAAGGCTCGTGTAGGCAAAAAAATAAATAAATTAATTAACTAATATTTGGAATAAAAATAAAACTTATGTAGGCAAAAAATACATTGTCATCTTTGGCATATTGATAACGCCCATATGGGCAAGAAGCTAATGTTTGATGTACAAGTAAAGCACATTTAAGTACAAAAAATAACCTACAGTAATCACTAAACACTGCAGAATATTCTGACCCATTTTTGTGTAAGCAAACTCCCCCTTTTAACACTTTTATTCATTGCAGAAGCTACACTTGCATTAAGGGGCATGGTAAGGAGGATTAACTTTTGAAATACAGTGTAAAAATATAAATGGTTGGTGAACTAGTTGATGGAATGAATGCTAGTGTGTGTTTAAACAGGCGCCCATGTTGCGATCTAGCGTGATCCGAGACTAAACGAATGACGATCGCTTT
Organism: Coenobita brevimanus; assembly: GCF_032717465.1. NCBI lineage: Eukaryota > Metazoa > Arthropoda > Malacostraca > Decapoda > Coenobitidae > Coenobita > Coenobita brevimanus. Next base: position 5,815,319 of record NC_137060.1, read on the forward strand.
CCGCGCTGATACCGAATATGACTTTAGAATTACTTTCAAGATATTTTTGGAGTTTAGTATTTTTAAATTTTGTCCGAATTAACAGAAATCCGGATTAAAGGGGTCCGGACCAAAGAGGTTCTACTGTATATATATATATATATATATATATATATATATATATATATATACACAGAAAGACTTCACTATAACGGACTAATTGGGGCCCAAACCATTCCGAAAAATGTGAAATTCCGATAAAAGCGATATCCGGACTTCCCCCAGCTAAACCGGACTTTTTCCGACATAACAGACATTAGTCCGGATCACACCAACGGTTTTTAAACTGTTTTGACTAACATTGCAGTACTGTACTGTGTTATAACTTCACTACATTAATCCAATGGTATAATATACATAATAATACTGTACTGTACACTGATAAACATGTCTTTTATTTACCTTATTGTAGTGAATATAGCTGAAGTTGTCAGGAAGTCTGGAATGCTTCTGGCTTTATCGGACTTTTTCCGATATACAGTAATCCCTCCACTATCCCATGTAATAGAGCCAAAGGCATGTCCGGAAAGTGGGCCCCTGACTCCTGGACTGGTACATAAGGACCCTAACCCAGCCTAACTTTGAAAGCCACCTAAATAACTCCCTACCGGACATGCATTGCACCTATTTAAACTCATTTAAGATGCTATTCACCCCAATAATGGATATAAAGCATGAAATAAATGACAAGGAACCAAAGAATGAGGAATCAGAATTGACTGTACCACAGCCAGGGTACTTACAGCACGTCCGTGGTTGCCTTCTCTAAAGGCTTTGGCAGTGGTGAAAATGCTCTCGAAGCATGTACAGTAATCTAGTGTTGTGCTGCACTTGAGTAATTCTTTGCACTGTGATTTATAATTGTTTAACACTGCACATTGTTAATTGCACCAGGCCAGTTTCAACCGCCACTTTGCACTCCACAGTTAATCCTTTGCATTCTAAATTCTAATTTCTTAACACTGCACAACACTGTAAATTCCCGTGTGGTCTAGTGGCGAGGTATTGCAGTTTATTTACAAAAAACAAGCACGTGTGGCTTCCACTGCGATAAGCATCAGCTCACGATCGAAGTTAGGCAGTAACTTTTGTGCCTTGGTGGTGACAGGGAAACAGAGTTGCCAGATCGCAATGGCCACATTACCAAACTCCTCAATTTTCATTGCCAAATTTAACTTTTCATTACCTAATTCATAAAGCTAGCATTTATTCTTCACTACAGTAATTATATATACAAGTGTAAATAAATGTAATCACTCTCCTTATAATTAACAGCATGTTGATTATTTTCATGCTATGTTGGGTAGCAGATTAATTAGAGAGAGCAAACAATCCACCATCTCCATCCTGTGTATCCTCATACATGTGAAAAATCCATTTGGTAATGCATTATTCTGATTCATTACCAAATGAATTTTTCATTACCAAACTGGCCCACATTTGGTAATGAAAAATACCAAATGGCAACCCTGACAGGGAAGGGGGGAGGGGGGAGGAAGGAAGGAGTGAAGGGTCCGTGGTGTAACAGCTGTTCGGTGTGTGCGGCAATTTCAAATTACGGGTGGGAAAAATTAGGATTTTGGAGGGATTTTTTTTCTTTTTTTTTGGCCATTTTTGGGTACCGAAGGTCCAGGTCCATAATGTCCGGTAAGTGGGGTGTCCGGAAAGTGGGCATCCGGAAAGTACAGGGATTACTGTATAGGAATTTAGTCCGGTTGCTCCTCGAGTCCGGTAAAAGCGAATTCCAGTCTACTGAAGTCCATAATATCGAGGTTTTACTGTATATACAGTATATGTTAGTTACATGAGGCTGGCATCAACAACTATCCCTCTCATATTTTACACAGCAAAATGAGCTTCCCTAACCTTCCTGAACCCTAGGAAGGCACAGGAGCAGATTTTTTTTTTTTTTTTTTTTTTTTTTTTTTTTTTTAGAGCACTGGAAGGGAGACAATGTAGAGGTCTGACGGATCCCATTACTCAACTGATTTCATCTTTTCTCTTTTCAGTCAATGAACCTATCCTCAAAAGTAAAGCTTCAGAGCAACTTTCTTCTTATACCCTTCTCTCTCATCAACCTAATACTTTCCCATACCTCTTTCTAGCTGCCAATGTCTAGTTGGTTGGAGTATATGCTATCAATACAAGGATCGAGCATTCAATCTTACCCAAGGACAACTGGTTGACCCCAGGAAAGGCATCTGGTCACAAACTGCTACAAGCTCCTAACAAAAAAAATATGGCATTGCCTTAGCCACTTACCAAAATGGGAAACCATGCTGTAAAAACTGCATCATTATTATCATCATCTGCCTTACCTCCCCTGATGAAGACCTCATCCTGTATTTCCCGTGTGAGTTGTGCTGGGGTGATGTACTCCTTGCCATCATTGGTGTGAAGGATGTCAAGAAGATTTAGCTCCACCAGTTTATTTATGATCTCCACGCAGTTACGCTCTGACAGTCTGAAGACAAACGAAAATAACTTATATTAAATATTATTCATGGTAGGTTTACATTTTGTCACATCTTCATATCTTTTTATGCTATTCCATATATACAGGGTGACCCAGAAAAACCTCCCACATTTCAAAAGTATATGAAAAAAAAAAAATGGTTAAAGATAATCAAAATATTATTTGCACACATGAACTTTCATTCAATACAGCTTTTATTCATCATGTTTTAAAGGTGACATCCTCCAAATGGTGGCCGTCATTGTCTATACATGCTTGGTGGCAATTTCTGAAGGCTGCCATTTCTCGACGGGTCATGTCAGGTGGAACAACGGCTATCTCCTGCTGAAAAGCAACCTTACGGGCTTCAAGAGTTTGGGGTCGATGAGTTTATAGAGCCACTCAAATGAAAATGAGCTTCGTCACTGCACAAGAGAACGGCATCTTCCAGAACACGTTGCAGAATGCGCTCGTGTAACTCCCTGCGGCTTATCCAGTCTCTCGCATTGAGTTCTTGCACAACCATCATTTTGTATGGATGGAAGTGATGGTCTTTGTGTAAGATTCTCCTTGCAGATTCCCACGATATCCCTACAGCTAAAGCATGCTTCCGCGCAGAACGTCTTGGAGACTGCACAACAGATTGCCTCAATGCTTCAATATTCTCAGGCGTATGAGCGCTCCTAGGTCAACCAGGTGATTTTCTTTTTAAAGCTGAGCCTGTTGCCCTGAAATTCTCAACCCACTGCAAGATGTTTTTCCGACCTGGAACGTTTTGGTTCCATGGAATACTGAAACGTCTTTGAAAGGCTCTCTGCACAGTGATCATGGAACGGTTGTTTGTGAAGAACGCTTCGACAGCGAACGCACGGTGTGCTCCCGACCACGCCATGTTGGCAACTGCCTAGGTCTCACTACCATACAGCATTACACTCCTACCACATGCTGCATACAAAGACCCCTTAGCACGTAGGAAGAGTCCTCTCAATGTCAGGAGAGGCAACAGCTCCCTGAACTTCTTCCAACCACTTCTCACCCTAGCCACAGAGCTAGCTCCAGCCCCACCTCCAGCACACAACATGTCTCCCAAATAACAAAACTCTTCCACACACTCAAGAGATTCACCAGCACGTTCAATCTTTTCACGTCTGACAATCTCCACCTGCTCACCCCGACACGCCGTACACATAAAATCAGCATTATCTCGCAGTCTACCTCTGATACCACTACATCTCTTATGCACTCATTTATCACACACACCTCACAAGATGGAATTACTTCCCACGCCCTTGTGGCAAACTGCACATGGCCACTCTCCCTCGTCTTTGACACTACCAACACCAACCCTAGATATCATCACTTTTGTTTTATCTGCATTTACCCTTAAACCCTTGTGCCCCATACCATCTCTTCATTTCCTAAACCTTTCCTCCGCCTCCCTTTCATTCTCTGCAATCACCACCAAATCATCAGCATACAACAACTCCCACGGAAGTCTGTTTCTAAAGTCAAGTGAAAGGGCTTCAAGTACCATGATAAACAACATGGGACTCAAGACTGACCCCTGATGCACACCAACATTCACGGAAAACTCATCATTCAAATCTCCATTCACTCTTACCTGGATGTGAGCACCCACATACATAGCCATAACCACCCTAACCAGCCACTCCTCCAAGCCAAGCTTTCTCATTGCCCACTTCACCACCTCTCTAGGGACTCTGTCAAAGGCCTTTTCCAAATCAACAAAAACAAAATAAAGATCCTTTCTCCTACCAATATATTTTTCCTGAAGCTGTCGAACAATAAATATAGCATCAGTGGTCCCCCTACCTGGCATACACCCAAACTGCATCTCATCAATATTCACTCTTTCTCTAATCATACCTTCTAAAACTCTCTCCATTACCTTCATTATCTGATCTAAAAGCTTTATACCTGTATAATTTCCTCTTTCCAGGGCATCACCCTTCCCTTTATACACATTTACAATTACACTCTTCAGCCAATCATCTGGGACAACACACTCATGAATAAATAATCCTATTTATCAGGTCAGTGACTAACTTCACCCCTATATAGCCTGAGGCCTTCAACATTTCGGCAGTCAACCCAGACACACCTGCTGCCTTCCCCACCTTCATCCTGCCTATTGCCTCACTCACAGTAGCAGTATCAATCAAAGGCCAAGGGCCAAACACTGGATCTGCTGGCTCCAAACCTTCCCTGTCACAGTCAAACTCCTCATTCAACAACCGGTTATAATGCTCTCTCCATACATCTTTAATATCCTCACTGTTCACCACTACCCTTCCTTCATCATTCTTCACACACTGCTCACCTATAATATCCCAATTATCCCTCTTCACTTGACCTGCCACCCTAAATATCATATTCTTCCTTTCCCCATGATTTAGGTTATCAAGTAATAGTCTCTGTGACTCAGACTTTGCCCTGTATACCTCTCTTCTAGCCCTAAGCTTGGCAGCCAAATATTCCTCTTTGCTACCACCCTTCTTCCATTCCCGGAAAAGTCTTCTTTTCTCCTTAACTGCAGCTTCTACACCTTCATCCCACCACCAAGTTACTTTATGTCTTGGTGGTCCTCTTGTCCAACTGCATGTTACAGCAGTAACTCTCAAGAGATTGTTCTTGAGGGCTCTGTACTGTTCATTAACGCCTCTGTCTACAGCTCCCTGTTCAGCCACCACTCTCCTCAACTCGCTATAGAAGGCATCCCTTACTACTTGGTTTTTCACCTTCCATATTTCCCTTCTAGGTACATAAGTCCTCTTTTTCATCACTTGTTCTTTTAGCACCATATCACAAATCAATAGTTTGTGCTGCTGCACACACTCCTCACTTCCTATAACTTTAACATCCCTCACTAACCTCCTATCAGCCCTCCTAACCAGAAAATAATCTATCTGACTGCTATTTCCCCCAGACTCATATGTAATTAACCTACTGTCTCTTTTCCTAAAATATGTGTATCACACAATCATGTCAGTTGCTTCCCCAAACTCGAGTATCCTTTCCCCTTCTGCATTCCTTAGACCATACGCATATCCCCCATGCACTCCTTCATAACCTTGTGCTGCTTCACCTACATGACCATTTAAGTCCCCTCCCAAAATCACTATCTCATCATCCCGCATACCACCCACTACACGAATTAAATCATCCCAAAATCTATCTTTCTCTGCTTCATCCAATCCTGCCTGTGGTGCATATGCCGATATAATCGCAGCTACCTTTCTACTCAACAGAATTTTCACTACCAATATCCTATCGCTTACTCTCAAAACATTCATAACATATTCCACCCATTTCTCCACAACCATCACACCAACACCTCCATATCAGTCTGTCCCCCCCTGCCAAAACAACTTATAGCAACAGTCCTTCCCAACAATCTTTCTGGCTGATCCACCCCTGTACCAGACTTCCTGCAAACACGCCACATCCATCCACCTCCTACTGAATGCCTCAGCGACTTCCCCTGCTCTTCCCCTCAAACTTCCCACATTCCATGAACCCACCCTCATCCCCATGGGTGATATACTGTCCTCAGGCTTGCTTTGAAACTTATTTTGTTTTGTCATCGGATACTTTCTGAACAGAACTCGTATACATGATGATACGTTTCCCCTTTAAAAATTCCCATTCCAGAATTGGCCATGGTACAACTGATATCTTCTATGGGGTGGAAGCTAAACAAAGTGCCAGTGCCAGCTAACTACTTGCCAACAGCTGCAAGAAGCTGTTGGGGAAAAAAGATATTTGATATGTGTAACAAGTTCTGTAACATTGTAAGTCGCAACTTGCATTTTGACGATGTACTGTCACTCAGAAGAAAGATCACTGAGGGTGTGTACTTGTGACTGAATGTTTCCTACCAAAGGTGATTACTGGGTGGATAGGTACCAAACTTGCAGCCACATTTTAAATTCATGGTACAGTAGTGGCTACTTCCCAAGGTTGATGGCAGCTATCCAACTACTATCATATATATTTTTTTGTAAAAAATTTCTGGTAAAATATGTTTCATCCCTATCAATAAAGCTGATCAATCAGTGTTCCAAAATTTACAATAATGAATACTTTGAATAACATCCTTTGCTAAAAACGATGATTGTTTAAGGATGGAATGCAACCCATACAATAATAATAGCCTAATAAGTTAATGTTAGGCATGGGGCCATCTTCCAGAACAACATTTACCATACTCCTTCTTTCATTCTGTACTACAACTTACTCATGTAATTCTCACCAACAACTCAAAACACCTTAGACATCTTTACCCATGCATGAAGCAATGGGTAGGGGCTGATCACTTCTCCAGAGACAGACAGAGATGTGCCTCGTCCCTATGAATCATCTATCCATCACAATTCTTACGTCAGAACTGTCCATCCATGTCAGGTTAATAAAAGATAGCCACCACAAGATATGTATATGGAAGACTGCTACAGAGTATTTTCCTTTAATCCCTTTCCTCCTACTAATATTAGGTTTAACAGGCATATGTTAGGTCATGTATGGTCTGGGTCTGGTCAGGTTTGTTGTGGTATGTAAAGAACGCCCTTCCATGTGTTTGGTAACTATTTACTTATATATCTACAGCCAGATGCCTCAATCCAATAAGGGGTGGCCACAAACCAATTGCCTCCATGTCACCCTGTCCCTTGCCATTACACTACCCTCCCCCCAACTCACATCCCCCTCTCTTATATATCTCTCTCCACTCCATCCCTAGGTCTCATCCTCAGTCTCCCCCCTCCCTCTCCCCTCCTCCACCTCACTCACATACACTCCTCTCATTAGTCTCTCACTCTCCATTCTCTCCGCATGGCCAAACTACCTCAATGAATTTCTCCTAATGCTTTCCATCACATCAACATCCACACTACAATGCACCTCCACTTCCTCATTTGTCAGTCTGTCTCTCCATATAAATGCACAAGCTCCTATCAAATAACTCATTTCCACTTCTCTCACTCTTGACTTGTGTCCTTCCAACAAGGTTCAAGCTTCACTTCCACACTTTAGAGTTAGTATCACAATACTATCATGCATCAAGTTTTTAATTCCACATTCATGTCCCTATATCTTATCACTGCTTTCAAAGAACCAGCAACCTTTCTTCCCTGCTGTACCCTTTCAAGAACTTCATTCTCTAAACTTCCATCCTTATTTATCACACTACCCAAGTACTTAAATGCACTCACATTTTCCATTTCCTCACCATCGAGCCTCACTGTGCATTCAGTGACTTCATTTCTCTCAATGACCACAACTTTGCTCTTGCCTACATTCACCTTTAGATTGCATTTCTGACACACTCTCCAAAACTCTTACTAAGCCTTGCAGTTCCCCTTTGTCTTCATTTCACAATACAGTACCATCTGCGAACAACAGCACAGGAAGTTTGCAAATGCTGCCATCATTAGGGCCATTCCAACATCCGTTGCTCTACTTTGTATCTCTTTTATCATGGAGACATGACAAATCCTTGTTTCAATCCAACATTCAGACACAAAAATTCTCTCAGTTCACTATCCACATGCACTACAGTCCTAGCACCCTCAAACATGCTCTTCACAGCATTCAATGGCCTCCCATTTACTCCATATATTCTTAGTATTTTCCACACTCATGTGACTTCAGAAATGGACTCCCATGGCAGATGTATGCTGATGATTTGGTGTTGAGTGCAGAAAATGGAAGGGAGGCAGAGGAAAGATTAAGGTAGTGGAGAGATGGTTTGGGGCACAAGGGCTTAAGAGTAAATGCAGGTAAAATAAGAGTGATGGTATCTGGGGCTGGTGGAAGTACTATCAAGGAAGAGAGAGTGGCCATGTGTGATTTGTCACAAGGACATAGGAACATCTTCTGTAATGTCTGTGATAAGTGGGTGTATAAGAGATGTAGTGGTATTAGAGGTAGACTGTGAGATAATGCTGATTTAATGTGTGCAGTGTGTTGGGGAGAGCTTGTGGAGATTGTCAGGTGTGACAGGATTTAACTTGCTGGTGAGTCTCTTGAGTGTGTGGAAGTTTTGTTCTTTGAGAGAGATGTTATGTGCTGGAGATGGGGCTGGAGCTAGCTCTGTGGCTAGAGTGAGGAGTGGTTGGAAGAAGTTCAGGGAGCTGTTGCCTCTCCTAATGTTGAGAAGGCTCTACCTCCATGCCAAGGGATCTTTGTATGCAGCATGTGTTACGAGCATAATCCTATATGGTGGTGAGACCCGGGCAGTAAAGGAATAAGATACTCGGAGGGCTCAAACATAAAGAAATGACAATGATTAGGTGGATGTGCATGTGTCCCACAGTGTGAGGCCTGGGGAGGGGGGGGGCTAGGTTTACAACAGATGAATTGAGGGGTAGGATGGGACTGGAGTGTATTGGTGTTGTGATGAGGAGAGGTAGACAGAGGTGGTTTGTTCATGTGGAGAGGATGGGGGATGATAATTGAGTGCAGAAAGTGAGAAGTGTTAATGTTGGGGGTAGGGTTGTGAGAAGCTGACCGAAAAGACCTTGGACCAGGTTGTTGAGTGTGACCTCAAGGATAAGGGAATGAATAGCGAATATGCCAGAGATCGAGCAGCATAGAGAGCTGCCATTAGGTGACCAAGGCTGATGCATGCAAGCATGTTGGAGCCTCAAAAATGAAATAAAACGAACACTCCTTGTCAATCCACTCATCATATGCTTTCTCCAAATCTACGAAGGCCACATACAACTTCTTTCTCTTCTCCAGAAACTTTTCTGCTAAACACCTTAGGATGAATATCTGATCTACACAACCACTTCCCTTCCTCAAACCTCCCTGTTGTTTTCTAACTAATTCTTCAGTTACAGATTTCCCTATGTCAATAAGTATCCAACGGTACCATATACTTTTCCTATAACACTATGAAGACATATGCCCCTATGATTACCACACTTCTTTTTCCCCTTTTCCTTCATACAGGTGAATAATTATACCTGACTTCCAATCCTCCAGGACTCTACCTTCCTCTCAGGCAAATCTGCACAAATTCCACATCCATTCTATTACTATCTCTCTCCTGTGCTTCAGCACTTCACTGCACACTCCATCAGTTCCATTTTGGCTTTCTCTGTTTCCGCTATTTCCATCCTACTGATTTCTTCCTCCCTTTTTATCTCCCTCTTTCTCCCAGCCACTTATACTTATGTTACTTTCATTCTCTATGTTTACCAATTCCTTAAAGTGTTCTCTCCATCTGCTCATTTTTTCTGCCTTCTTCACTAGCAATCTGCCACTTTTATGTTTCACATTCCTATTAGTACTACTATTACTACAGTACAGTACTACTACTACTAATGTGGTTTGGTAACTACAGCGGTTAAATCAACACAATAATGCTTCCTGTATTAAGCAGTTTTTGCCTTACCAGATCTTATCATTATGTCCATACCTCATTTGGGAGCCCTGATGAGCACAAATGATTTTTATTATAAAATGCCTTATTTTTAAACACACCCAGAGGCCTAAGTCATGTTATAAAGGGGATGAATGAATGAATGAATGAGTGGTGGGAAATGCTAGCACCAAGCCAAGGGAGGCTATGTGGCACTAAGGTGGCAAAAGAAGGATGGACAATTAAATATGATGCAGAGGGAGCCTTTGGTTGAGAATGTAGGATAAAATTTTATTACTAACAGTCAAGAAGTGAAATCTATTTTATCTACCCATGCTCTAATCTCCCAAGGTTAGGTTAGGTTAAGTTAGCTTAGGTTCTAAACTAACTTACCATATTCTAACTTACAGAATGTGACTGGTTAGTGCAGATGACAACTTCACAAAGAGGAGGAACATGGAATCATACACCCCCAGATAGGTTGAGGGAAGAGAAATGGCAGAGGACAGGGCAACACTGGGATGATTTGTTTGTGGCCACCCCTTACAGGATTGAGGCATCTGGCTATAGACAGATTTGTCAATAAACTACAATGTCTTTTCATTATGATAGCTTTACGATGTTGTGGAAATTCATAATTCTTAAGATATCAACCGTAAGACCACCAGTTTTACACACAAACTGTGGCAAGCAGCCACCAGCCATGTCAGACTTCTTGGCTGACTCAGCTCCAAAGTCAATCCATCACTACACAAGTCCTTCATCCCTATTAACCTACCCTAATATAACTAAACCTAACTGGTAATCATATGTTTTACTTTAAGCAGTAGAAGTGCCTTACCAAATCAGTTACTCTTCTTGATACTGTAGACTGTATTATTTTTCTGATTATTTCTGGGGCAAACATTGCTTGTTAAATCTGTTTACCCGCTATTTTTAGCTATTTTCCGCTGTATCACCTCATGCTTGATTCCTCAGCATCAAGGCAGAAGTGACTTATTCTCAGCCTGGTGTCCCAGGCACCTTTTAGTATTGTACTCCATCATTATTCACAATAAATAAGGATTTCTGCAACTTCCATGAAAGGAAGATAATGTAACCAAATTAAATACATTCTTTTCTAGCCTCATATAACATAATCTATCCATATATGACCTAATCCTACATAAATTACCATCACATAGCAAAGTATCATATTCTAACCCACCATAACACAGCTAACCTAACCTAACAGTTTAACTAAACCTAAACTAACCACGCCTAGGTGTACCTAACAATTTAACCTAACCTGACTCCCCACTGGGAAATGGGAAACAAATTCTACTCCACAAAATAATCATCAGTAATGCAAAAGGGACATGGATAACAACAAGGAAACAATGTCAACAGGAAGTGAGGAGTGTGTGCAGCAGCACAAACTACTGATTTGTGATATGGTGTTTAAAGAACGAGTGATGAAAAAGAGGACTTATGTACCTAGGAGGAAAATATGGAATATGAAAAACAAAGTAGTAAGGGATGCCTTCTATAGCGAGCTGAGGAGAGTGATGGCTGAACAGGGAGCTGTAGACACAGGCGTTAATGAACAGTACTGAGCCCTCAAGACCAATCTCTTGAGAGTTACTGATGTAACATGCGGTTGGACAAGAGGACCACCAAGACATAAAGTAACTTGGTGGTGGGATGAGGGTGTAGAAGCTGCAGTTAAGGAGAAAAGAAGGTTTTTCCGGGAATGGAAGAAGGGTGGTAGCAAAGAGGAATATTTGGCTGCCAAGCGTAGGGCTAGAAGAGAGGTATACAGGGCAAAGTCTGAGTCACAGAGACTTTTACTTGATAACCTAAATCATGTGGAAAGGAAAAATATGATATTTAGGGTGGTAGGTCAGGTGAAGAGGGATAATCGGGATATTATAGGTGAGCAGTGTGTGAAGAATGATGAAGGAAGGGTAGTGGTGAACAGTGAGGGTATTAAAGATGCATGGAGAGAGCATTATAACCGGTTGTTGAATGAGGAGTTTGACTGGGACAGAGAAGGTTTGGAGCCAGCAGATCCAGTGTTTGGCCCTTGGCCTTTGATTGATGCTGCTACTGTGAGTGAGGCAATAGGCAGGATGAAGGTGGGGAAGGCAGCAGGTGTGTATGGGTTGACTGCCGAAATGTTGAAGGCCTCAGGCTATATAGGGGTGAAGTTAGTCACTGACCTGATAAATAGGATTATTTATTCATGAGTGTGTATGAGGGTGTATGTAGGTGAGGTGGAGGGAGGGAGAGGGAGGGGTAGACCGAGGATGAGGTGGAGGGATGGAGTTGAGAGGTATATGAGGGACGGGGGGTTAGTTGGGGGGAGGGGAGTCAAATGGTGGGTGACAGAGTGACTTGGAGGCGTTTTGTCTGCGGCCACCCTTTGCGGGATTAGGGCGTCGGGCTATAGATAGATAGTGTTGTCCCAGATGATTGGCTGAAGAGTGTAATTGTAAATGTGTATAAAGGGAAGGGTGATGCCCTGGAAAGAGGAAATTATAGAGGTATAAAGCTTTTAGATCAGATAATGAAGGTAATGGAGAGAGTTTTAGAAGGTATGATTAGAGAAAGAGTAAATATTGATGAGATGCAGTTTGGGTTTATGCCAGGTAGGGGGACCACTGATGCCATATTCACTGTTTGACAGCTTCAGGAAAAATATATTGGTAGGAGAAGGGATCTTTTTTTTGTTTTTGTTGATTTGGAAAAGGCCTTTGACAGAGTCCCTAGAGAGGTGGTGAAGTGGGCAATGAGAAAGCTTGGCTTGGAGGAGTGGCTGGTTAGGGTCGTTATGGCTATGTATGTGGGTGCTCACACCCAGGTAAGTGTGAATGGAGATTTGAGTGATGGGTTTTCCGTGAATGTTGGTGTGCATCAGGGGTCAGTTTTGAGTCCCATGTTGTTTATCATGGTACCTGAAGCCCTTTCACGTGACTTTAGAAACGGACTCCCATGGGAGTTGTTGTATGCTGATGATTTGGTGGTGATTGCAGAGAACGAAAGGGAGGCTGAGGAAAGGTTTAGGAAGTGGAGAGATGGTATGGGGCACAAGGGCTTAAGGGTAAATGCAGATAAAACAAAAGTGATGATATCTAGGGTTGGTGGCGGTACTGTCAAAGACGAGGGAGAGTGGCCATGTGCAGTTTGCCACAAGGGCGTGGGAAGTAATTTCATCTTGTGTGGTGTTTGTGATAAATGGGTGCATAAGAGATGTAGTGGTATCAGAGGTAGACTGCGAGATACTGCTGATTTTATGTGTACGGCGTGTCGGGGAGAGCAGATGGAGATTGTCAGAAGTGAAAGAATTGAACTTACTGGTGAATCTCTTGAGTGTGTGGAAGAGTTTTGTTATTTGGGAGACATGTTGTGTGCTGGAGGTGGAGCTGGAGCTAGCTCTGTGGCTAGGGTGAGAAGTGGTTGGAAGAAGTTCAGGGAGCTGTTGCCTCTCCTGACATTGAGAGGACTCTCCCTACATGCTAAGTGGTCTTTGTATGCAGCATGTGTAAGGAGTGTAATGCTGTATGGTAGTGAGACCTGGGGAGTGAAGGAGGAGGATATTCGCCAGCTCAGACGTACAGAAATGACAATGATTAGGTGGATGTGTAGTGCATCCCTGCGTCCAAGGTCTGGGGGGGCTGGGTTCACGATGGAAGAATTGAGAGGTAGGATGGGACTGGAGTGTATTGGTGTTGTGATGAGGAGAGGTACATTGAGATGGTTTGGACATGTGGAGAGGATGGGGGATGATAATTGGGTGAGGAAGGTGAGAAGTGTTAATACTGGGGGTGGGGTTACAAGGGGTAGACCGAGAAAGACATGGGACGAGGTCATTAAGTGTGACCTCAGGGTTAAGGGACTGAACAGGGAGGCTGCAATGGATCATGCAGCGTGGAGAGCCGCCATTAGGTAACCAAGGCCGACGCATCCAAGCATGTTGGAGTCATTAAAAATGAAACTAATAGTACTAAAAATGAAAACAAATTAAATGATGAAGTAAATGAATTTGAGTACATGTGAGTAAGTCTCTTCCATTATACTGGAAACAAATAATTGTCAGGTAAAACTTGAGGAACATGATGATGATGAAAAAAAAAAAAATAGCAATAATGGGCATTTACCACATTGAAAATGATTAGAAACATACAGAAAACCAACTGGAGGAACACAAACTGAATTGTTAAAGTGTTTCTGCTGTTTAAAGTAAAGCATATATTTACCACAACCTGGCCTACTTAGGCCAAACCTAACTAGATTTAACCTAACCTAACTAACCTGAAAGATCTGGGGACGAATGCGTTTCAGGTCCAAATTGACCCACTGCCCTCTTTTGGATGCCAACACCAAAATCAACAAACCTAACTTAGTGCTCATGAATAACATGCCATATTTGTAAAATCTGGGTGTCATGAATGAATTACCCTATATAGTCTTTAGTAACATAAATACATTCACAGAATCTAGGTGTCATAAGTGAACTTACAATTAAGAAAGATAATCCCTGTCATAAAATTTCCATAGTTCGTTTATGGGAGCTCTCCTGCAGTTTGTCCATCAAAAATTAATTACCTGTATTCTATCTAATGGTAGTACAAAAATTATTTTCCTTCAGAGGGTAGGTTTGCAGAAAAAACAAAGGTCTGAATTACTGTGTAACTGTCCTCATAATTGCCAAGTCTGTATCGGACTCCTGTGGTCTGAATTCGGTAAATTTTTACAAGTTGCCAATAAACCCCCCAGATGGTGCAGTATATTTTTCTGGACCTAACCTAACCTGCTGCAGTGGAATGCTTACCTTAGAGGTAGATATCATACTATGCATTTATGGTGGTAATATCCCTGAACCGCATATTGGCAACATGTAAAATAATACCCTGAATTCTACCGTAGAAACTACGGTAACAGAAAACAGGAAAAGGGAATGGACAAGTATTTATCCCCACCCAACCAGCACCGTAGAACTTTATCATCCTTGAAATATATGACAGATCCACTTTCATAATATTAATAGAGTAACTCTCTCGAAAGGGTTTTGACAGGCAGGGGACATACAATCCACATTTAAATTCCTGCGTCACTCTAAGTAGTTCATATTACATCGATATATTAACTTCTATAAACAATATAAGACAACGGCAACCAGGTCATACTTCTGCAGAGTCGAAGACAGCTGCGCCCGCTGAAAATCTGCTGCGAGCCGCTTAACTTCTTCCCAATCAGCTGAAGACATGATGGCTACTCTGCAACCAATACAACCCGTCTTGATTCCACTAATAAATACAAGGCATTAAAAAATCGTATAGAATAAACAATATATAAAGTGTATTTAATTCTGAATCTCATGGCATCTGATGGGTAAACAGCGGATGACATTAAAATAATGAATGTGAAGTTGTTTCTATGCTTCACTCGGTTATTTTAGAAATTTTATGTCAACACATCACATCGAGAGGTAGCAAGGTTATATTTAGATTAGAAAAGTGCAGCATATACTGTAGATATGACTTAGTAAAATAAATGTCACTTGGTTACATTTATCTGCATCATATTTACTACTACCAGTCTCATCCGACACGAAACTGCTTGCTATCTACAGTACCGTCAGATGCCTCATGTAATGGGTAAGTTGAAATACCCACCCGAAGGAGCGGCCCCGACACCTTCACCCCAAGAGGAGGACACGGGGAGGCTTACAGGTGTCCCGCACCTCACCGGTTCATGTCCACAGTTGCCTTATGCCCCTCTTCCACCCAGCCAGACCCACGGAAAGTGCATCGGCCAGGTGCATTACTCTCTGACGAGGACAGCGCTCACCATACTCGAAGTGGGACTTGTTTCAATACAGTCCCAAGTAGGCCCTCGGTAGCCGAGTCCACCGTACCTGCCACTAAAGGAGATAGAAAGACCACCAGTCCTCAAAGTCCTACTTTCCCCCGGGGGAGCAGCGGCACAGCAGAGTCCATCGGACCTGCTGTAGAAGGGGAGTCCACTGGACCTCCTCCTTCTGCCGCCCACCTTCGGGAGCAGGCTTCTCGGACCATCGGCCAGATGATGCTCACCCGCAGTCCCAAGGAGGGAGGCGGGCCCATGGTAGAGTCCATCGGACCTGCCACAAGGGCAGAGACCACCAGTCGTCCCCCAGCTGCAACTTTCCCCCGGCAGCAGGAGAGCGGTAGAGTCCATCGGACCTGCCTTGGAAGCTAGCAAGTCTGCTGGACTGACTCTTCCTTTTGTCCCCGGGACGAGTGGTCCCCCGACAGAGTCCATCGGACCTGTCAGACCGAGGGAGAGTCCACCGGACCTCCTTTGTCCACTGCCCTGGGAGGGAGCCTGGGTAGGGTCCATTGGACCTGCCAGGCGGAAGGAGAGTTCACCAGACCTTCTTCCTTTGCCCTGGAGTGGAGTTCTGGTAGGGTCCATCAGACCTGCCAGGATGAGGGAGACACCACCGGTCATCCCTTCTCCATTACCCTGGAGGCTCCCTATGAGGGCACAGTCTCTGGCTCAGCCCACCCTTTCACAGGCTGAGCGAGATGCCCCTCCTGCTCCCCCTCCTCTACAAAGGGCGGAGACTGTTCCCCAACAGGACTCCTGTTGGAGAGTGTCTGGAGTGGACCTGTTGTGAACCAGGGTGTCCTGTCCCTGCAGTCCAGCCCCCAGCAGCTGATGGACTCTCCAAGGGTGAGTGGCCACAGACGACCCCTGACAGCCCTCCCCTCCCGGCGAGACCTCAGCCCTTGGACCTCAAGGGGTGCCCCACAGCCGACCCCAGGCCCAGACCAGCCCAGACCCTCCCCCAGGACTTCCACCACTGCCAAGGGCAGGCGCTGTGCAGCACGCCTCTTAGCCCTGTTTGGCTCCAGTCCTGAGGGCCACCACATTCCTAGGGCCCCTGCCAGGAAGGGGCTGCCTGCCACACCGACCTTCAGCTTACACCAGCCTCCAGAGTACCTGCCTGAGACCAGCGACCCTATCGGGAGTGCACCCCTGACGGCCCTTCTCCCACACCAGGCCGTCACCTGTACCTACCTGCGACGTAGCCTCTTGTGCACCTCAGTGCCCCACCAGTGGTGTTATCGACCCTGTGCAACACGTGTCCCGTCCATAGTGCTATAGATCCTGAGCGATATTTATTTCCCCTGTCCAGAGTGTTGTGCCTCCTGTGTAATACTTGTGACCCCCCTATAGTATCACAGACTGTGTGTATTATGGACCCTGTGTAGTATTTGAACCCCGTCCATATGACCTCTGTGTAACACCTGAGACCCCTCTATAATATCATTGACCCTGTGTGTTACATACTATGTGTAATGTTGTGTCCTACACCCTTGGGTAATACTTGTGCCCCAGTTTTAATGTCATGACTCTTGTGTAATACTTGTGATCATCTATACTGTCATAACTGTGTGGAATATTTGTCCCCTTTGATACACAATGTTGTGCGATACACCATACTTGTGCTCATATGTAGTGTTGCCTCATGTACTAATTGCATAAAGTCCACTGTACTTGTTTGTAAGGTAATATACATGCAAGACAGGTTAGCCTGTGTTTGAGTCCTATCCCTTGTTTGCATGCTCTAGCCTGGTCTTGAATAAAAGACCCTAAGTCTGTGCCCATATCTGAGTTCAAGAAGTTGGACCCAGAATATGCCGCATAACACATTCAGAAGCAGGAACTATTGTGGATCTCATTAGAATTGGTAGTGCCATAAGCAACTGCCTAAAGGGCTGACTTTCCCAACATGACATAAGAGGCACAAATGAAGATCTAAATTACAATCTGCAAAAGATGGAGAGGATGGAATCTGAAAGCATTTTTGCCATGCTGGAGCACCAAAAACAAGGTCAAATGCAGATGATGACTTTTGAATAGAGAGAACAGAGGATTTAGGGTAGGTTGACAAAATGGAAAGAGAGGGGGGGGGGAGCAGACCTTCCAAGTGAGGCATCAGAGGTGTAATGGTATGGATCTAATGTAGTACTCAATGATGTGGATGAACTAGGATGGGAATGAAACACTGATGAGGTAGTTATCACTGATGCTGATGTAATAGGTGGTAATGTGCTGGTAGAATCAGTCCCAATCAAAGATTTTAATGTCACTGACAGACAGTGGTGAGGTGGTCACCATTGATGCTGATGGAACAGATGATGTATTCATAGAAACGAGCACATATTCAGAAGTAGTGTTACTGGCAGACAGTGGTGAAGTTGTAACCATTGGATCTGATGGAACCTGTATTGAAGGCATAGCAAATCTTCAGAGCTAAAGTCACTGACTGGGGTCATGTCAGTAAAGCCAGGGGAGGGGGGGGGGTCATTTTCCAATACAATATGTTGAAGAAAATTAATTTGCTTCCCCAACCCCCAACCCACCACAGAGGCCAAAAGAAGGAAGGCCAAATGCTGGACCTCGAACACACCCAACAGCCTCAGGAGTAGTTGGGAAAGTAAACATAGCCACTGCCTGGTGTGTAATGGCAGCCGCAGGACCAATGTGGCACCCATCATACAGCAGCCGCTTTGCTCTAACCAACGCATGATCAGCCAACTGATTCAGCAGGGCTACACTGGACTGCCTGTCTTCCCCCAACCCCCTACCAAAGAAATGTATTACCTGCTGAGGGGAACAACACCCCACCCCACAGTGGACTCAATTCTCAGATGAGAGGGCACAGAGGGCATATGGGACACCATGCACGGCATACATGTGGGGAGACATTACCCATCTTGGGTGGTATGGACTAGGATGATCTACATTGCTGGTAGGCTTCTGTTGGTGATGTAGGAGTGGGGGGGGGGGAAGAGGAAGGAGTTGGTGAAGGAAAAGCAAAGAGGAACAAGAAGACACAGACCATGCAAAATCAGTTGAGCCAGGGGCTGAGGTCCAAGGGAGGGGGTCAGAACTACTAATGAGTCCCCCCCTCCACACTGAGCCCCAACCCCCATCTCTGGGCAACGGAAATTAGATTGGGGGGCAAGGGGACCAAACTGATGGCGTTAACCAACTCTTAGGTGCTACAGTGACCTACTGCTTTTGTTGCTTAACTCTGGTCTGTCTGGCTAAGCAGACCTGCCAACCACAGGTAAGCAACTGTCTTCTGTGGTGCCATCCTACAGGTACAGTACAGTACTGTACATACACCATGCAGGGATCTGGTATGTGGTAAATGGTGCCTCACCAGGGTTAAAGCAGTGTTTGTCACCATGGCAAAGTGCAGGGAAATATGAGGAAGTTCAGCTCCTGGGTGGATGTCACAGCTGCTGTGATCTAAACAGGGTATACAATACCACCATGTGCAGGCTCCTCATCAACACCTGTAACCTACTGTACAATTAAACAAGTTATAACAAAGTTGGTTAAGAAAAGAAAAAATAAGTTTAATTTTTACCAGTGTCATACAATTGTACCAAACATCAGACAAAATACAACATTATGACAAAGTAACCCTGACAAGCCTGGTACATTTATGAGTTCAATATTATGGGTCACATTCAATACTATGTGTTGTTTTACAGTGTCTTATCGCAGAATATTTCTCTTTGACCCTGAGTACCTTACACTGATTAAACTCTTTAATTACAATTCATTCGCTTAACACATGAGCATTTAGGCGGTAAGAGACCTCACTCTCCCAAAATTTCGCGTGTTACAAATAACATATCTTAGGGGGAAAATTCAACTTTGTGGGGTGGCTGCCTCAAAGGTGACACCTCTTTGGCTCCTAGTCTGTCATTTAGCCTGTGTACAGGGAGTCCCCGATATACAAAGCCCCACTATATGAAAATTTGAAGGTACGAAAGTGAAAAATACTGGGCAAATTTCCCTGTACAAAAGGCATATGCTTCGATGGTATGAAATGCGCTACGAAAAAATGATTCAAATTCAGTGTTCGACCGACCGCAGAGCCACTCTCGTATATGGTGAGACAAGCAACTACTTCCACTTTGTCCCAGTTAGTTCCCGCTCCCCAGCTGCATTATGTGTGGCTTTTGTACTACGAGAACTTTTTTGCATCTTTCACATCTTTCGTACCTTTCGTCATGCTACCCAAGCGTCCTTCATCTTCATCACCATCTTCTGTGCAGCCTCTCAAGAAGAAGCAACACCAAACCCTGACACTGGAGCACAAGCTCGAAATTATCAAGAGGCACGATGAAGGCCAGGGCGTGAGTGAGATTGGGCATGCCATGGGCTTAGCTGTGCCCACTGTTGGTACAGTAACCAAAAAAAAAGAACAGTACAAGAAGATGGCAACCTCTTTTTCAAGCTCACCAGCTGCTTGCCAGGCCAAATGGACACGAAACAGCAGGATGGAGAAAATGAAACAGTTGCTGTTAAAGTGAATGGAGGACTGTCAGCAGAAGAGGATTCCTCTCTCTCTTGTGCCGATTCAAGAACGTGCCATGGAGATCTGGGGCAGTTTAGAGGGAGATGCTGCTGCTGCAGGCCCTTCAGCTGCCACTTCTGGTGCGACTTCTACTGCTGGGGAGACCTTCAAGGCCAGCAGAGGCTGGTTTGATCGTTTCAGGAAGAGGGCTGGTTTCGCTAATGTTTGGCTTCAGGGAGAGGCTGCTAGCGCCAATTCAGCTGCTTCATTGGCATTCTCAGCCCAGCTCAAGAAAATCATCGAGGAAAGCGGCTACTCCCCAAAGCAGGTCTTCAACATCGATGAGACAGAGCTTTATTGAAAGAAAATGCCAAGTAAGTTAAATTCATAATTCATTGTTTTACAAGTTACTTGCAGGCTAGCTGCAACAAGAAATAATAAAAAATATTCACCATAATTAAGGCAGGTAGTGGTGAAAGGAGTGAAATTTAAAGTGACACGTGTTGTGAAGGTTGCCAGTCGTATGATATCACTTTTGTTAGTTTGGGTCAATTTGTGCGTGTTTAGTGTTGTTCAGTTCAGTTCAGTTGCTGGGCGGAGATTTTGCCTTTGCGACAGTGCCTCAGTTTTTTGTTGTGAAAGTGACAAAAATATTGGGAAATTTTAACTGAGTGATGAAGTGTTCTTAAATTTTTGTGCACTGTACATAGCTATTTGAGTCAATTTGTAAGTGCTTAACAAGTGTTATGAAAGTGGCACTTGTTGTGAAGGTGGCCAGTCGTACGAAATCACATGAAAAATGTAATGTCAGCCTACAACTGATAAGCTGCAGTGTTCTTATGAGTTTTATTACAAGTGTCATTTTTTTGTTGCAGCACCTAAACTTCAGGTGGGAGAAAACTGCTCCAGGATCTACAGCGGCTAAGGATCACCTGACCTTGGCCCTAGGAGGCAATGCTGAGGGTGATGTCAAGCTTAGGCCACTTCTGGTCTACAGTTCTGAAAACCCTCGGGCACTAAAAAATACATTTAAGCCGTCTCTGCCTGTCTACTGGAAGTCCTCCAAAAAGGCATGTGTTACTATTTCTGTCTTTTATGACTACATCTATAACTATTTTTCTCCCTTCATCTCCCGGTACACTTCAGCAAACAACCTAGCGAACAAGACCTTGTTGATCGTCGACAATGCACCAGTGCATCCTACTACTACTATGAATGCTGTTTGGAGGAAACTGTGGCTGGAGGCAGTGCATGACTTCACTGGTTTTTCAGTGCCTGATGCTGTCACCCTTGACAAGGAGATTGCTGCCTTGGCAAATGAGGTTGCCCTGGGCAACAATGGGGAGGAAATGAGTCCCGAGGACATCGCAGAACTTGTGGAGTCTCACAAGGAGCTGACCATAGAAGACCTGTTGGAGCTGGAGGAGACAAGGCAGTATGCTGCAGAGCCTGACTCTCCTGCCCCACCCACTTTGACCATTGCATCACTGGAAAAGATTCTGAAAGCCTATGAGCATACAAATGACCTTGTCTTTCAGCTTGACCCAGAGGTGAACAGAAGCTTCAAGTTACACAGTCATGTCAAAGGTGGGCTGAGATGTTATGAACAGCATCCTAGAGAGAAAAAATTAGGGGCCAAGCAGTGCGAAGTCACTGATTTTTTTCCCCTTAAGACTCACCCTGCAGCACCTGCCTCACCACAGGATCCAGAGAAGGCAACCTGAGGGGCCACCAGTCACTGTTACACTCACTCTGCCTCTCCTGCCACACCACAGGATCCACCAGTCACTAAACTCACCCTGCCTCACCTGTATATACTGTTTTGTATTTTTTACTGTAATTACTGTTGTTTGCAGATGATACTGTGTTGTTGAGTGAAGACGAAGGGGAGCTGCAAGGCTTGGTGGATGAGTCTGGGAGAGTGTGTAGGAAACAGAATCTAAATGTAGGGAAGAGTAAAGTGATGGTCTTTGAGAGAGGTGAAGTCAGTGAATGTACAGTGAGGTTGAATGATGAGTACATTTAAGTACTTGGGGAGTGTGATGAGTAATGATGGAAGCCTGGAGGGTGAAGTGCTTGAAAGGGTACAGCAAGGAAGAAAGGTTGCTGGTACCTTAAAAGCAGTGATAAGAAACAGGGAAGTGAGCATGGAAGTGAAAAAGTTACTACATGACAGTTTTGTGATACCAACTCTAACGTATGGAAGTGAAGCTTGGACGTTGTTGGAAGGACACAAGTCAAGAGTAACAGCAGTGGAAATGAGTTATTTAAGAGGAGCCTGTGGAGTCACATGGAGAGACAGGCTGACAAATGAGGATATAAAGGAGCATTGTGGTGTGGATGTGGATGTGATAGGAAGCGTTAGGAGGAACACACTGAGGTGGTTTGGCCATGTGGAGAGGATGGAGAGAGAGACTGACAAGGAGAGTGTATGTGAGTGAGGTGGAAGTAAGTAAGTAATAAGGACTGGCAATTAGAGTGAGGTGGAAGGTGGGAGAGGGAGGGGGAGGCCGAGGATGAGATGGAGGGATGGAGTGGAGAGGTATATGAGAGAGGAAGGTGTGAGTTGGGAGCAGGGCTGTGAAATAGCGGGGGACAGGGCGACGTGGAGGCGATTTGTTTGTGGCCACCCTGTACAGGACTGAGGCATCTGGCAATTATAGATAGATAGATAGATAAATAAACGACAATTTAAAGATCACTCAGCTTTTATTAACATTTCTACTGTAGATTTAAGAGCTTACAACCAGCCTAGAAGTTAGCTGACAGATTTTGGGGGGCTCCTGGAATGCATCTCCTCATTTTCTTAAGTTTCTTATGGGGAAAAATGCTTTAATATGTGAAAAAATCAAGCTATAAAAGATTTTAAAGATATCTAACCCTTTTGTACATTGGGGACCCCCTGTATTATGGAACAATATATACTTGTACACAGTAAGTATAACCCACACATTAGCCTCTTACCTTAAAATCTATGCAAGAAAGGCTTAGCTGACCCGAAGGGATGGGGTACTGAGGCAGGGTGTGGTAGTTATGGTGCCCCGCCCCCAGCACCCTCTACACCGTCCACTCCGTCACACAACCACCAACATGCTCCACATCAGTCATGAACTCCTTAACCCTTATGTGCCGGTTGACATGTATAACTGTCACGATTTTGGGAGCAGAGCAACACCAGTTGACATGCATAGCCGCAAGCGTCTTCCCGCCACCCTTTGAACTTTAACTTATCCTTACTCACTGACGGGACCACCTGGAGACATGCGGATACTTTCATTTGAAAGAAGAAGAGTTGGTGAGTCTTATGCATCTTTAATTTTTTCTCTAGCTGTTATAGTCTGGCAGAGATTAGGGTTTGAAAGAAGGGTATTTTTTCCAAAATCAAGAAATCCCCCACAGGGAGGAATGTGCGACATCAGAAAATCCCCCGGCATGTAGGGGTTATAGTCCAAGGCAGACACAACAAATGCACCATTGTCATCATCCTCAACTGATGTTGAGGGCACTGGATCCTCTTATTGTGGTGGAGTAAAGAAAGTGGTGGTCAGAGTCTGATGCCTTTGGTTCACTTCCTCGGCATGCCTGTCTTGGTAGTAACAGAGGTTGTTTTCCATGGCATCAACAAACTCTTCAGCTCTCACTTTATAGTTTTTGTTCACTGTCACTTGATCTTTAAACTCACGAAAGGCTGCCAGGATTTTGCCTATGTTTCGGAATGGTAGGTACAGTATTCACTATTCATGGCCATGGCTTGTGATGTCATGGCCCACTATCTTCTTCGCGCGTGCTACTAGGGTAGGTTGTGCTCTGCAGCACGACAAGGGATTTGGCTCACTTTGCAGCTCAGATTTCGCGTTTTTGAAAACCAACTTCCGCACTACCAATTATTTAATTTTTTTCATCCCCCCCCCTTGCGCTCTAAGCATTTTGTGTCATAGAAACTCGCATATCAAGAGAATGGTCTGTATTCTGACATACTGAACTAATACAAAGATTTAAGGAATAGTTGCAAACAGTGTCACAAATATCAGGGATCAAAAACAGCAAATTTAATAGCCTGGTTACATATACATTGCTTCAAGGAACTGTATGGTACAAGACTAGCAGAAGGACTGTTTTTTTCAATGTGACTAAGTTTATATTACAATACTGCCCTACATTCCCCAAGCTGTAAGGCTAAGAGGTGAACACATAAAACTCACAGAGGCACTCAGATCATCACTATATGATTCACATTTCAAGAAGATAGCAGATAGCATGGAACAATCCTATCAGTATTAACCACTCCCAATCCAGTGATGCATGTGCCATTTTATTTTTGCTATCTCCTGATGATTTTCTTCAGATTGGAAAAAATCTATACTTGTGAGGGTAAATGATGGTTATACATAACCCTGCAGATCAAGGAGTTCTTCCTAAGCTAATAAAATCACCTGAAGATAAGAATAACAAAATCATTGTTAAGGTTTTAGTGCAGGATGATTTTTTTTCACAAAACAAATATGACAGAGATGATGCTGTACTACATCAGGAGGAAAAGAGCACAATGCAAAATTTTCACCCATTCAGTATAATGCTTTACTTTTTTCTTGCACCATCAAATGATTAAATCCAATTTAAGAAATCTCTAATTCTGTAAGAATTGTGGCCATGATCAATGGGCTAATAAGAGGGGGTGTCTTAATACAATGCAATTTTCAGTTACAGGGGATCCTATATGATAAAATTATGGCCAAGTTAATAAAACTGACCTATGTTATCGATTGTTAATCATATATGACTATCACTGTTCTGACATCCATTAACTGCTCAATAATTTTAATTACAATACTGTAAAGATGCTAGCTTACAACGCTGCTGATGTAATATGTGTTAGTGCAAGTACAAAGTAAATCCATATCCTCTACACAGGCAAATTGTAGAAACAAACACAAAACTTCATTAAAGCTTTCTGAGTTGCACAGTAAACTTAATGTAATTATTTTTGTGACTCAGTTGGGTATCATCTTTCCATCCAGTGCTACCCACTACTGTATGATAGATGGAAGCTGAAGTTAATATTATTCCCCCTAGTGAGCTGGGATCACAAACAACTTTTCCCCAGCTTAGCAAAGTGAATCTTAGGACTCTCTGACAGGGTATACGTTTTGATGGGGCAGAAGAACAAGAGGACAGACATAAGTAAAGCACTGTGATACTAGATACCAGGTATTGTCGTATTTATCACAAAAGCTGCAGCCATAAGCAGGAAGGGTGGTATAAATAATACGGAAATTAGTGAGTAAATGTTCTGAAGTGGACAAATAGGCTAAAGGAGAAAGATGTGGACTTGCTGAATAGACAGATACATAAACATACGGTATCAGTATTTAAAAAAAAAAAAAAAAAAAATGGAGAATATTTTCCCAAAGTGAGACTTAAGGTAATGTTGGATGACCATATATGGTGTGGAAGAAGTTACTGGAATGCTACTTTGGTGAGAGAAAATGAAGAGAAAAGAGAGAATGAAGTGAAAGAAGAGTGAAAAAGTAAGAGAGAATCAAAAAGCGGCAGAGTGTGAGAATCAAGAAAAGAATGACTGAGAGGTACTGTGGGTCACAAAAGTATTGGTGCATGATATGTGTGAAAAATTTGGGAACACAGAATGAAGGTCACTGAAATATTAGTGTCCAACCTACCACACGCTGGTGGCGCTGATGTCGGGAGGTGTCATATATTGCCAACTGGCAACATCCTTTTGTAAACATATGGCAAATGTTATGCTAATATAAAGAGACATTGTTAATAAACAATGAGACGTTGGTAACGTATATGCAACAGTTGTTTTCTAAAGTTTTCAGTAGGCATCAGACCTCCTGTGCACCAATACTTTTGTGACCCATAGTACAGCATAGGACAGTATAAGTGAACAAAGCAACCTGGAAATAGCTGTGACAGTTATTCCTTGTTGGGGGGCCCCCAGGAGGGAGAATGACATTGGGTAATAAGATGTTGCCTATGAACAAATATGATGCTTACAAACAAATGCATACAAAACAAGACCCCACAACTGATACACTATAGCTTCAAACCTGTGAAATGCACAATGAAAATCATAAAGAGTAAAACAGACGACTAAGCAGTTATTGATGATCCTTAATGAATTTCACATTATCATCAGCAAAAACTTCAGTTCTCTACATTAATTTTCATAATATAGCCAGCAGAGATATTCAGGGTCACTTTAACTGGAACAATCTGAGAAGATTTAACATTTTGCCATTACCCCAAAAACATGAAACAGGGAAAAGCTCTCTAAGGATGATGGAGGCTGAGACAATAAACGCTAACCACCAACAGATTACTGTAGTTTGTAACTGATGTTACTTCAACTTCTGCTTTTCTACCTCCCTCTTCCTGTTTCTGCTACCCTCCCATGTCCCAACATTAATGGTGAAGAGAGTTTGATGACAGATACACAGATAGACAGAGACAGGCAGACAAATAGATAAACAGAAAAACACAGACAAACTGAAATTATAGACAAATATACAATAAGATTTCAGATGAACAAACACAAAGACCACAAGACTTTCAAATGATAATGCAACAGAAGAAATAGTGGAGGAAACAAGTAATTAGGCAATTAGCAGAGGCCACAACAGTAACTTCTAGTGAATAATTTAGACTACTGCAATGGACTATTCTCACATCGTTTTCATCCTATGATTTATAACACATCTTACAAAGTTCTTCATGCCACAATACAAAATCATCAGATATTATACTGACAACCATAATGAAGCTATCATAAATTCAACATGAGCTCGGTGGACTACAGGTTGAAGCTGCCCCCCTCCTACCATTCAACCTACTCCTTTCATGGGGATAGGGAGGGGACTTGTGGGAAGCCAATATAACCAGGTAGAGGAGCCATTCAGTTATATTGGTGCCACTATGTGAAGGTGCCTCTCTCCAGCACCATTAAACAGGGGCAATATAAAACAATAAACTATACAGCATTAGAACATTTACCACACATCAATTCTGCATGATATAAAATGGAACCAAGTACAACACTCTAGTCTCATCGCAACTATGACATCTCACACGGCATCATAAAAATAGTGTTAAAACTGTATTTGCCTCAATAATCTCACACGCTGGTAGACCAAAACTCTCGCCAACATCAACTAATGTCCTATAGTGCATTTATTCGTACATGGCAAAGATCCTTCAACCCCTTCAGCTCAGGGTATGGCAAAGCGTAGTCAAACTGAAGGATAAATTTGATTAGTGACCAGGGACTCCTTCGTATCTCATAACCAACTCTTATCAAATTTCTTGCAACGACAACTTGGTATTTTAGTTTTGGGAGTGGTCCAATTCTATCAGATGAAAACAAACCAGCTACAGTCAGGTATCTATCTATCTATCTATCTACATAATAAAATACTAAACTGAACTACAGGCTACACTGAGCAAGTTGTGTAGACTAGACTCATTAGGCAAATGCTTTACAGTTAACCGCACTGGGTTCTAATGGCACTTTCTGAACAAGTACAGTATCACAGTACACTAACATATATCTGAAATTTGTAAGAACATTTCCTCCAGCTACTCCCTACATAAAGTACAGACTTGGAAATTGAAGTCATACTATCTTATTTTATTCAAAGATATGTCTACTATTTTCCAAAAATAAGTTGAACAGATAGCTAATCTAATCTCCAACTCACAGATTACCCTGTAAAAATGGTCCTACAATTAGCAACGTTGACATGATGAACTGCACTGAACATTTCTGGCTGTTGCACATTAGTAAGTACTGTAATACATGCACTTACATTTAAAGGCAGTCAACAGCAGAAATTAACTGCAAGCATCTCAATATGCTCTGAGCCTGTTAGTCTGCTCTGTGAAAGAAATTAATTTTTAAGACGGCGAATAAATAACATTTGTATACTGTTATTTAATGCATACCTGTCAACTCATCACTATACAGTGCTCCCATGTCACATTAGGAAGGATGATGTAAATTTCTGCTGTTGACTGTACTATCAAAATGAATGCTGGATTACATTGCTCCAATAGCTTTAACTGTACCATTATAGCAGTAGTGTGTCTTGTACAGTGATTCCTTGGTTATCCCACATAAATAACGCATGACAATGGAACTGCACAATAATGAATACACAGAATCTATGGGATTTATTTTAACTGGTACCTGGCAGCTCAAGTGCAAGGCCAAATTGTCCCTTTTATGACAATTTAGACCCACTAAATGCATACACACCGATATGATAAATACCAGAAACACACATACGAGGTGCATTCCAGAAGTTTTGAGGCACTTCTAACTGTCCTAGATTATTGTCACTTTAATATACCATTACTATACACAGAATCTATGGGATTTATTTTAACTGGTACCTGGCAGCTCAAGTGCAAGGCCAAATTGTCCCTTTTATGACAATTTAGACCCACTAAATGCATACACACCGATATGATAAATACCAGCCTAAATGGCTCACTTGGTAAGCTGCTGTACTCACGCAGTTTCAAGCGCTGGTTCGAATCCCCGCAATATTACCCCCTGGGGGTAGGGGGGTTTCAAGAATACTCCCCCAGTATCCCTGCTTGTCGTACGAGGCGACTAAAAGGGTTGGTGGTGGGCTAGTGCCCCACCCCATAAAAAGAACTAACTAAAAAAGCAAATAAAGCGCCTCGGACCCGGACGGACCATACGTTGACGACTAAGGAACGGACAAAGGACATTCTGAGAGTAGGAACGTGGAATGTGAGAGGAGTGAATGATGAAGTGAAAGAGAGAGATTGTCCAGGTGCTTGAGGATGCAAAAGTGGATATATGTGGATTGACTGAAACTAAATGGAAAGGTGAAAGGATGAGACAATGGGAATACGGTGTAGGTATATGTGCGGGAGTCAGTGAGAATGAGAGGGCAAGAGAGGGAGTATGTCTGATGATAAGCAAGAAGTGGAAGGAGAATATAAGAGAGTATGGAACAGTGGGTGCAAGGATTGTATGGGTGAGGATGAAAGTAGGTATACAAGCATGGGCGATTGTATGTGTGTATGCTCCAACAGAGGATCGAGTGGCAAGAGTGAAAGATGAGTTTTGGGCGAGAGTAGAAGCATGTATGGACAAGTTTGAGAGGAGGCGAGAGAGTGCTGTTGATTGGAGACATGAATGGCAAAGTCAGGGAATGTACGAGTGGATGGAGTGGTTGGTCAGTGGGGTGTGTGCCAGCGGAAGTAGATGGGAATGGTAGTGCTTTGGTGGACATCTGTGCTGGTAAGGGGTTGGCAATAGCCAACACCTACTTTCGTCATAAGATGATCCACCGGTATACATGGAGAGTAATGAGGAGGATGGATGGTGAACTTGTTGAACGAAAGGCAATGATAGACTACGTATGTGTGGATGAGCGAATGAGAAGACAAGTGTTGGATGCAAGGGTGTGGAGAGGGTGGGGGAATGGAGTCTCGGACCATCACTTAGTGATGGCCAAGGTAAAGCTGCAAAGAAAGTGGTTGAGGAGGCGAAGGGGAAGACAGGAGGAAGCAGCTCCTGTGAGAAGAGTGGAGAAATTGCAAGATAGTGAGAAAGAGGACAGAGTATAAGAGCATAGTGGAAGAAAGATTGGGAAGGTATGAGCTAGAGCAGATGGAAGGGTGGAAGACGTATGTAAGATATTCACGGAAGAGATAAGCGCAGCGTGTGAGGCAGTTTGTGGAGTGAGGAGGAGATGCAAGGGTGTGCAAGGGACAGCATGGTGGAATGATGAGGTGAAACGAGCTGTGGAACAAAAGAAGAAGGCATATGGTGAATGGTTGGCGAGTAGAGGTAGGGGAGAAGATGAGAGAGAGAAGAGAGAGGTATATGTGAGCAGGAGAAGGGACGTTAAGAGACTGGTGAAGGAGAGTAAGAAAGTGGATGAAGAGTTTGGGAGGAATCTGAGTGTGAAATGGAGGGAGAGTAAGAAATTGTTTTGGAAGGAGGTAAAGAAAGTAAGGCAGTGTGAAAGGGGAAATAGTAGGGGAGTGAAAGATAGGAATAACAGATTGTTGGTGGAGAAGAGAGAGAAATTGAGGAGATGGAAGGAGCACTTTGAGGATTTGTTGAATGTAGAGAGTGAGAGCAGTGTGAGTATAAGTGGTTGGGGAATGGCTGGGAGAAGAAGAGATGAGAGGAGGGAGGAAGAGATCAGTAGGTCGGAAGTAGTGGAAGCGATGAAGAAGATTAAGCGGGGAAAGGCCCCAGGAATTGATGGAGTGTGTGGTGAAATGCTTAGGTATGGGGGTGAGATTGTTGTGGAGTGGATATGGAAGTTGTGTAGATTGGCTTGGGAAGAGGGAAGGGTTCCAGAGGACTGGAAATCAGGTATAATTGTTCCTCTGTACAAAGGAAAAGGGAGAGAGAAGTATGTGGTAACCATAGGGGTATTTGCCTTCTTAGTGTGACTGGTAAAATATATGGTAGAATACTCATTGATAGGGTTAGGCATATGACAGAGGAGCTAGTTGGAGAAGAACAAGGGGGATTTAGGAAGGGAAAAGGGTGTGTAGATCAGATATTTGTTCTAAGATGTTTAGTGGAGAAGTATCTAGAGAAGGGAAGGAAAGTGTACGCTGCCTTCATGGACTTGGAGAAAGCTTATGACAGAATAGATAGGAAAGGTATGTGGAAGGTACTAAGAATATATGGAGTGGAGGGGAAATTGTTGAGTGCTGTGAAGAGTATGTACGGGAGCTAGGGCTACGGTGCGAGTGGATGGTGAGTTGAGTGAGTTCTTTGATCTCAATGTGGGACTGAAACAGGGGTGTGTAATGTCTCCATGGCTGTTTAATATATATATGGATGGGGTCGTAAAGGAGGTACAAGGTAGGGCAGTGGATGTGGGGGTGGCCCTAATGAATGAGGGTGAGATTTGGAAGCTTCCGGTGTTGCTGTTTGCTGATGATACAGTATTGTTGAGTGAAGATGAATGGGAGTTGCAAGGTTTGGTGAATGAATTTGGGACAGTGTGTAGGAGGAGGAAGCTGAAAGTTAATGTAAACAAAAGTAAAGTTATGGTGTTTGAGAGGAATGAAGTCACAGAGTGTGCAGTGAGGTTGGATGGTGAGGATATGGAGAATGTGAGTGCATTCAAGTACTTGGGTAGTGTGATGAGTAAGGATGGAACTTTGGGGGATGAAAGTACGTGAAAGGGTACAGCAGGGAAGGAAGGTTGTTGGCACACTGAAAGCAGTGATGAGAAATAGGGAGGTGAGTATGGAAGTTAAGAAGTCACTGCATGATGGTATTGTGATCCCTACCCTGACGTATGGAAGCGAGGCGTGGACCTTGCAAGAGGGGAACAAGTCAAGAGTGAGAGCAGTGGAAATGAGTTACTTGAGAGGAGCATGTGGAGTGACATGGAGGGACAGGTTGACGAATGAAGAAGTGAAGGAACGTTGTGGGGTAGATGTGGATGTGGTTGAAAAGATTAGGAGAAATACACTGAGGTGGTTTGGACATGTGGAGAGGATGGAGAATGAAAGACTGACTAAGAGGGTGTATGTAGGTGAGGTGGAGGGAGGGAGAGGGAGGGGTAGACCGAGGATGAGGTGGAGGGATGGAGTTGAGAGGTATATGAGGGAGGGGGGGGTGAGTTGGGGGGAGGGGAGTCAAATGGTGGGTGACAGAGTGACTTGGAGGCGTTTTGTCTGCGGCCACCCTTTGCGGGATTAGGGCGTCGGGCTATAGATAGATAGATAGACTATACATCTAATAAGCTAACATGCCATATTTTGTTTTTCCAGGCTGAAGGAGACGGCTGTTATAGCACTTTAAACACATCCTACTATACACCGTTTGTCACAGCTGACTAGTTCGCAGAATGCAGTCAGGACGTGAAGACAATTTGGAAGCTTGCTACGCAATAAAGTTTTGTGTTAAACTGGACAAAAATGCTACAGAAACTTATGAAATGATCCAGACTGCTTACGGATTAACTTGTATGAGCAGAGCATATGTTTTTCGCTGGCACAAGAAGTTCCAGGACGGAAGAGAAGAGTTGAGAGATGATGAGAGGTGCGGGAGGGAGAGGGACATCACAACGCCAGAGTTGCTTGAGAAAATTCGCAATTTTCTGGATGAGGACCGTCGTGTATCTATTCAGACAATAAGTACACAGTTTGGAGTCGATGTGGCAACTGTACACAGAATTCTTCATGAAGATCTGTACATACGCAAAATTTATGCAAAGTTTGTTCCCACAGTGCTCAGTGACGAACAGAGGGAAAGATGTGTTGGTGACAGCAGGGAGATGGTTGAGCTCATTACCTCGAATCTGAGTGCTCTTGGGTCTCTGGTGACCTGTGACGAAAGCTGGATCTACTGTTATGATCCAGAGACCAAGAGACAGAGTTCCCAATGGAAGCATTTTGACTCCCCCGGACCCAAGAAGGCCAGGCAGAGCAGGTCCACTGAGAAGCTCATGATGATCCTCTTTTTCGACAGCAAGGGCATCATCTACATCCATTGGGTTCCCTCCGGCCAGACAGTCAACAAAGAATACTATGTGGAGGTTTTGAGGGAGTTCAGGAAGAGATTTCGTCGCAATAGGCCAGGGCTCTTCAAATCGGGTCATTGGCACCTGCACCAGGACAATGCACCAGTCAACAATTCCATCCTGATGACCAACTACTTGACAAAGATGGGCGTCAAGACTGTCCCTCACCCTCCCTGCAGTCCAGACCTTGCCCCCTATGACTTCTGGTTATTCCCCAAGCTGAAGGAGAACCTCAGGGGCAGTTGTTTTGAAGACGTTGAGGAGATGAAGGAGGCTGTGACAAGGGTCCTAGACACATTCACTTTGGAGGATTATGAGGGGGCCTTCAAGAAGTGGCTGGAGCGTTACAAGTGCATTGAAGTTGGAGGGTCCTATTTTGAAGGAGATAAGAGTTTTGTACTTTTTTTAAATAAATAAATGTCTCTCCTAAAAAAGTCTCAAAACTTCTGGAATGCACCTCATATATATGGTAAGGTTGATAGAAACTAATGAAAGGGTACAACAAGGAACAAACATGTACCAAAGAGAGACCTGAGATGGCCTTGAGGTAAGGGGTTCTGAGGCCAGGGGGTGGGGAATTTCTGGTCTTTGCCATTTAGGATTAACTTCTTGAGTAGGGTGTCATCTCTGAATCCCTCAAATCCATCTGCAACCACAGACATTGCACCATCATTGTCAGCAGAAACCAGCTCAGATGCGTTATAACGATGTTTCGAAGCTCAAAAATGCCATATAATGACAGGAGTGCAGATTTTCATCACGCAATAACAAAAACTATTATAACCGAGGAAACATTGTATATGTTTTCACCATTGATTAACAGTTGTCCAGCATCACAAGAGCAGTGCCACTTACTCATCTGCTGATCTGAATTATTCTTTGGCCATCATCAGTTAGGGTAAGATATGAAAGTTAAAATATCCCAGCTGAATGACAATGCACTAACCCTACACAGGTACAAGATATCAACCATATTACACTAACTGGCCTGGGGGAGAAAAAAAAAAAAAAAAAAAAAAAAAAGGACAATATTCAACTGGGTCACACCTACCTCAACATTACTGGTCCTAACTCCTTGTTAAGCTTATATAGATTCTACTTTGCTAATCCCAGTCATGAATTACTCGATTCTTACTTGGAAGCACTTATTAGGTCTTAACTGGAAGCATTTCGGTTTAACCCCATGAACTTGGTGGTCTTTTTTAGTTTATATCTGCTTGCCCCAGACAATTTTATTCAGGAAGGACAGCTTTAAGTGTCGGGATTAATTTATGATATATTGTACTGTAATCTAACTTCTCACATTCAGAAACCTATCCTAAGCTCAAAGATACTAACTGAAGGTAGCTAAATTATATGTCACTGAAATCAAGAGGTTACTAATCTATCATACGACTGTGGCTAAGTGTTTTGAGAAAGGACAGGTCGACATTTTACGTGAATCATACTTGAACAATGGTAATCTTCGGTACAATATCCATCATTACACATATTTACTACAGTTACACTTGTCTAGAAAAAAATAATATGCCAGAAAATCTTGTTACTTAAAGGACCAAAACTCAGTTAATGAATGTACCATACTTAATGAGATTTTGACCTGACTCCCCCTACATGAAGAATACATTATACAACAATGAACAGAAATTTTAGCATCACTCCAACCACTACAGTTTACAACTTGGAATGAATCTTGTCTTTTACATGCTGCTTGGGCATCATGTGCAGCCAACGAAAAAAAAATGACTGTATTGCACCACTTCTTGCACTTATTATTCTCAAACACAGATGAACCATTAGGATATACAAGATACCTGGTGATGTAAGTACCTTACAAACATTGCCCTTGGTATTTCATTGATAACTCTCAGATAACTAAGACATATCTAAGAAATATTAAGAGTTATATGAAAGGAGCATGTAGTGTGTGAGGATGTGCTAGTAAGCATTAAGAAATACTTGGAGCTGTGTTTGACCATGTGGAGAGAATGGAGAATGACTGACTGACTGGGAGAGTGTAAGCAAATGAGGTGGAAGGGGAGATTGAGAATAAGATGGAGGGGTAGGGTGGAGAGATATATGGGAGAGAAGTGTGTGACCTGGAGGAGTGTGTGAGTGAGGTGAAGGGAGAGACACAGGATGATATAAATGGATGGGGCATAGAGGTACAAGAGAGAAGGGGATGTGAGTTGGAAAATGGATAGCCACATGGCAGTGGACATGGTGATATGCAGGTGATGTGTCTGTGGTCACCTCCTACAGGAGTAAGGCATGTGGCAACATGTATAGATAAGTATGGTATTTCACAGATGAAATTTCATAAAACAGCATGATGCAAGATGTTACACAGTCTGAGATAACAGCTCAAGAGACCAAGCAATGTCTGAGAAATTTGCTCATTTTTGTATCATCAAACATCAGGGGGGCAATACTTTTTGTTGGGTGTACACAGTGTTACAGAAGTATTTAAGCATCATGAAATTATTCCCTCTCAACCAGCACACAAAAATAGGCCTTCAGCAGAAAAGCATGTACAGTACAATAAGCTTTCCATACATAATAAATTACAGTAATGTCTTACAATCATTTAACACAAGTATAATCTTGTATTTTATTTCTGCTAATTCCAGAGAGTTTTATTCAGCTGAAAATAAGTCATAACTGCCTGTATGCTTAACAAATATAATAGTACAGGCATACAACATATATGGTAAAACAGTAGAGTCCAAAAAAGATGTGGAAAATACCATATATATTGTAATGCATACAAGTTGTGTTTCCATTAAGCAGAAGATAATGAGACCATTTACTCATTCACTGCAACCTTTTGTAAATGGGAACTTACTTCAGTAATTTAAAAACTTCCCTACAGTGCAGGAACATTACCAGATTCTAGTATGACTTAACTACTGAAAATACAGTCACTCGGTATTACCTGCTTGACTGCAAATGCTTTGATTATACCTTGTACTATAAATTCATGGAAACAATACTTACAGTAAAGACAACTGAGACTCATACAGCATACCATTACTACCTTCACAACAACTTGGCCTAGCATCACACGGTACAACATACCGTACTGCAATAGTAAGTCACCATTTTCACATGGATACACATTATGGTTTGTCTCCCCTATCCTGGCAGAGACTTCCCTCATTTTGCAGCCTATTTCTCATACTGTAGTTCAGTGGCAGAATAAAGGCCATCTCACACTGGAAGGTATGCAAACCAAGCTATGCATGCGTGCTAATTATGTTTGAGCTGTAACTGTGCTATGCATGTGTTAATTATGTTTGAACTGTAACTGTGCTATGCATGTGTGCTAATTATGTTTGAACTGTAACTGTGCTATGCATGTGTGTTATGTTTGAAATGCAACTGAGTTTATTCAGTTACAGTAGATACCTCATACGAAATCTATTCTACATATGCAATGTAGCATTGCTTCTGGTGAGAGTTACCTCAATGAATAAGCTTGGCTGAAATTCAAGACATGTAGCACATATAAATAACCTGACTGTCTGAAGAAAATACAATGGCTCTCCATAACACTATGACTGACACCATATTCAAGTGTCAATCTCTTACTACAGCTAAGCACTCAAGATGCAGAAATACAGTAATTAGGTATATTAATGGATTGTGTGGTAGTGTACAGGTTACAGTATACTGGACCCATTAAAGTTCTTGTTACCGTTTGTGGCACAGTTCATCACTACTCTTTACATAATGTTCGGGTAGAAATGATTATATTCAAAACATGTATCTGGTACTGTTAAGGTGGTGTCAAACAAGCAGATTTCTGGCAATCTTCCCCAGGCAATGATTTTGGGGGGTGGCTGGTGACTTTAACTGCAAAGGTTAATGTTACTGTACTTCTTTACAGTTACAGAGAGAAAATCACCAGGTGAGAACTGCTTGAAAAACATTTCTGTGACTCCACCTCTACATTTGCCTATTTACACTGTACACCAAGATAAAAATGTCTTCATATCAAAGTAATCAAGTGAAAATAGCTGACCAGGAAATCAAAGAAAGTTTTAAAATGTTCATGTATATAGTACTCCAAAATATATCAACTTTTTCCATAAACCAGTGCTGTATGGTAAATCTGGGAAAAGTCGCAAATCAGCTTTATGGGTTGCTTGGAAGCCTAACAGGCAATCTCTTAGTAAATCATTTAAAAAGAGATGGCTTACTGTACTGTACTCACAAACTTTTATCACAGTCAAAATCTGTCTTACAGAATGCCAGGCATGCAACTACTTTCTGAGTACTATTGATAAAAAATTCAGAGACTAAATATGTCCTGCCAACTGATGCACCATTATCCAATCACAGGTTCTGCAAGCTTCATCAGTAAGTTCTTGGACATATTTTACAGTTTTAGCTGTAAGTGCTGATATTCTCTCCACTTGTCCAATGCTTTTACTGATTACCATTAACATTTACACCTGCTGTAATAACATACTGCAGGAAGTCACCAGAAGAGTTTGCTACAGCTGGAGTGAAAAATACTGCACATACTATAATCATTTAGGCCCCCTGTGCCCAAACAGCAGTCAAGTGAATTTTAGAAAAAGTTCCTTTGGGAAGGGAGAGACAGTATTAACCCCTTCTTTATGGTAGCGTATCACAATGTCACTGTATTCTTCCACGACTATGGTGCTGATGCCAACATGAGGGTACCATATGGGCACAACACTGCACTCCAAGTCACCTCCAACACATCAACTGAACAGTGTGGTATGCATGCCCACGCTCAGTTTGTGTCAGGCCACAGATATTTTTTGCAAGGTACACAGGTACCACAAAACAGTACCGGTACTGCGGTACAGAAGGGGTTAACAAACATTTTCACTGATACAGATCCTTCCTAAGTTAATAAAATCAACTGAAGACGGTTTGAACAAAGTGAATATGAAGAACCGTAAATAGATCAGACAACACTGCTGTACTGAACTAATTCCAAACTAGACAAATATTAAACCTTATGAGAAAAATTGTCAAGATCAGACAAGACTAATTTCAAGCAAAACAATCACTAGAATGTTATGTCGCAAACGATGACTGGAAAACACACAGAACTGCAATTTGGCATGATGGGCTTAAAAAAATAAATTAAAAAAAAAAAAAAATAAAAAATAAGGGCGAACACACTATAAATGTGTCAGCACGCCGCCAAGCACACGGAGACTAACACTCAGTGACGTCATCTCTCCTCGCCAATGCACGTTCTCGTTAGCTGTGACACCTTTCAAAGTCCCAGAATAACATACCTCCCCTAAACTCCAATTTCATGCTCATCTGTGGAAGCAAACCGTACTTAGGTAAGTTTTCTGTACTAAACTAACCTTTTTTTATTTTTTTACTGAATATTCTGAATGTCTACAATATTAAAAGCTATTATTGGAAGTACTAGAGAAATGCAGGTTGGAGATGAGGCCACAGGTTGAAAGAATGAAATCAACCATATAATATCTGGTTTAATATAGTTCTCACTGGTATGCTTCATTGTGCATTCTTACTTATGGTAGCTGTTTCAAAACTGCTTAAGATGAACAATGAAGAATATGTCATTTTGGTATGGATTTTGCTCCCCAATCGAAATTCTTCAACACCAGAAACAGTATACCGTACTGCTGTATGTTTCCCTTAAAAAAAAAAAAAAAAAAAAAAAAAAAAAAAAAAGTATATCAGCACTTCATCAATTCTATCCCTGATGAACCAAACTGTAAGATTTATAAAGTAATATGGCAACATGTTCTATTCCACAAGAGTAATATATTTTTTTCTGTTTGCTGATGCATGATATCTGGCATTCCTGTATACCATAGAAGACAGGGATCCTAGAGCCACAGTTATAGGATTGGTAATACGACACAGCGCAGGAACTTCTATATCAGTCATTAATCAAAACTTCTATAGCAGGGTACAGTATGTATAAAAAATGCTAATGCATCAGATCAAATACAATACTTTCTAAAGTAAAAAAAATCCAAGTTATGCATAAGCTAAAACCATACAAACCTACAACATTTCTGTTAGTTCTATACTCCAATGAAAATAAATAATTCTGTACTGAAAATAAATTAGACATACAGTACAAGTAAACCTTTCCTTAATGTGTAGCGAAACATCCAGTCAGTTGAGTACGTCACTAAATTACACTAAGTATATCTTCAAATTACACTGAATACATCTCTCGACTGACAAGTAATGCTTTACACTTCCCTAACTCATTACCTCTCACTAATTTCAATGTTCTCTGATGTAAGAAACCATTATAGCCTAAATATACAGTACCTAGGTCTACAATAACCTGAAAAATAACCAATATTTTAACTTTATATGTCCTCTGTCTGTATAGGCACTACCATACAAAGCGTACAAAATTGAGTTCATAATAGTTTCAATAAATACTGGTACTGAACAAATACTGTATACTGGCAACTGTTTTGGAGTTGTAACAAAATTTTGAACTTTATAAGTCTTCTTGACCTTTGATGGAAGCCATAGTGACCTGGCTAAAATTCCATCCACTAATGCTAATCATATATCTATCATCCATGCCAGAGTGACTACAGCGCATTTACTTTAACCTGACAAAGAATCCGATACCCTTCTCGTTCAGCTGGTGGCCAAGTGTTGTCAGACTAGAGGGATGACTTGACTAGTAGTCGAGACTCATTCCCACTTCACAACTAAGGCTCATCAAACTTCAAGCAACTATGACTTAGTATCTGATT
Organism: Coenobita brevimanus; assembly: GCF_032717465.1. Lineage (NCBI taxonomy): Eukaryota > Metazoa > Arthropoda > Malacostraca > Decapoda > Coenobitidae > Coenobita > Coenobita brevimanus. The sequence continues at coordinate 5,854,860 of NC_137060.1, forward strand.
TGCAGTGACCCAGTTCTCTCAGATAAAAGCCACTACAGGCTAGTAATTTTGTACACTACTATTAAGCCTATATCAGTCATCCTTGGCGGAAGAAAGTGATGAGCACTGCATAACTGCCAGCGCCCCCTTGACCATAAGTCCCAGCCAGTAGATCTGTGGTGCCAGGACCAGGAGGCATGACAAGTGACACATGATGGGAATGGATGCCAGGGCGTGAATGTGGGACGGCGCCACGGTCTGCTGGCTCAGGTACACGGCATACATGACTGGGAACATGGCGACACGACACATGGCGAACACTGTCATCATAAGGAGCCCATTGACAAAATATATCCTGGAGTTTTTCTGTCCCAGCCGGCTGAGGATGACCCTGGCATTGACAAAAGGGGTGGACAGCTCCGTGCAGAAGAAACACCCGATGAAGAAGTGCCCCATCGGTGAGTGGTAGACCATGGCTGGGAACAGCAGGGTGACGATGGTTATGTGGTGAACAATCATCAGTATGTCCTCCTTCAAATATGACACCAGGGACTGCACAAAGCAATCAGGTGGCTTTTTTTCAGTGGCCGAGCTGCTTTTATACATGGCCCACAGGTCGTAGATAAAGTAGGCGGTTCCAATGGAGGAGTAGTAGACGGCCATGGGGTACTGGTCGTGCATCACGTCCCCCCAGCAGGCCCTCACAGTCAGCACCCCCACAACACCACACGCCACACCCTGCACACCAGAAACGAAACTCTCAGCAATATGAGCACGATGAGCGTGGGGGAGGCGACTAGTTCGTGTCCACATGCGAAGAACATTTGCGATCAACAGGTAAAGACAGAACCAGGCAACCAACGCATAGGCACCCACGGCAACTTGCGTCTTTACAGCCTCCATGTTTGTTATATCTCTCCACCACCGCCACCACACACGTATCGCAAACTGTATTATGTATCTTCCTTGTGTAGGCTGAGGGACTCGTTGATGTTGCTGTTATTTACGCATTATCCACTACACCACTCCATCACCCTCCAACACGTCAGCTGATTGCAGTGTTCCCAGATAACTTTCTCCAAAGTCCCAACCCGCTAAAGTGTAGCAAAAAAAAAAAAAAAAAAAAAAGTCCACCCGTCAAAGTTAACCCCCTAGAAATATACAAAGGCATATACAATAGAAGAAAGTGGTGGGTCCTACCATAATACATACAGCATACAAGTAGCAAGAGAAATTACATAGGAACAACCTGCAATGTAGAAGAGCTAATAGAATAAATAGTAATAAATTTCAATGACTGAACTAAAAGAAATTCACTGTCATACCCATTAAATTACTGTCAGAACGATATGGAGGCACTGTATTGTCTTATTTTACCACAGAGCTATGTTGTATAACCTGCAAAAGTATACGAATTCAATGTCCTGACATGATGCCCCGAGGCCACTGCCACAGTCACTGGTCACGGTTGGCGGGGCTATCCCATGCCTAGGCCTGGGACTCTGCGGGTGGGTGGGGCCTATGATATCTCTCTCCCCATTATTTATTCTTGACAAATTATGACTAGAAAGAAAGATATTCTAAGCATACCCGAGGGCAACGCCCGTATTCACAGATGACACGGTTATTATTGTTTTCATTTGCGCATATTTGAGTATGCTTGTTACACTGACTCGTAACGCGGGCTATCTGAGAGATACACAAATGACATCCTTGAACCTGCTGCTTCCTTCAAAAAAAAAAAAAAAAAAAAAAAAAAAAATGTATATATATATATATATATATATATATATATATATATATATATATATATATGTATTTTTTCTTTTCCCAATCGCTTCTTGCAGCCATAATGCTGCAGTTAACTATCTGTATTGCATCTGTACCATAATTACTTACCCTGAGATGATGGGCACGCCCATTTTGTAATTATTTCCAACCTAAGCAAACCTAACCATTGGTTTAGTTTTGGACATGGGAATTACATATTTTGACCCTCTTCTGGATAGGTTAGGTTAGAGATTTAGGCAAGACATATGTTCTTCTGATGGTTTTTGATGTTTTAATGATTTTGACCATCATTTGTATCTGAAATTGCTACTTTTGTGATATTCCCCTAGCAGAACCCCTAGCTGAGGATAGGGGAAAAAATAACAAAAACTAGTGATTTGTGATAGAAATGAAAGTCAAAATTGTTCGGACTACATCAAAGAACATTTGAAAAACATTGTTTGCATGTCAAAGTCCAGAGAAGTTCAAAACTGAAAACTTGCCAAAAATACCGCAAAATGCTTTTTTTTTTTTTTTTCACTTCTTTTAACCCCCCACCCCACAATCACTTCACAGTCTAACACTTTTTATAGCACTATAGCTAATTTAATAAAAATTGGGTCAATTTTTACACGTTACCCTCATCCGATTTTCGACTTTTCGTTAACATTTGCTAGTAGAACTGATCATTCTAAGAATCTTTTCTTCTATGACATTTCTCTCGCAAATTGATAATAAACGAGTTAACACGCGATTTACTTCCACCAATCACAATCACAGACGAGCGCGCGCTCTGTCCGCTCACCCGTTCACATTTGAAAGTTTGTCCCGGAAGACCAAACTTTACACGTACTCCTCATTTTTACACGTTGCCCTCATCCGATTTTTTCATCCAACCTGAGTGTTTCCTGTTGTTTATGGTGTGAGTCGATCGATTTTGACCTTCGTTTCTATCGCAAGTCGCTAGTTTTTGTTGAACGCCACTAGTGACATCCGGTGGAAAGGACCTGTCCAAATCAACAAAAATCACACCAACAACAACAGAAAACACTCAGGTTGGACGCCTATTATTACGTGAAACGTATTTTTTTGCGGTTCTTCCCCCTCCCCCCAAGAATACTGGGGGACCTGTGGGAAACCGGGGTGTTGGGTGGGGGAAAAACGCAGAAGCGAGTGATTTCCTACTGGAACTGTTATCAAAATCAAACGAAAAACACTAAAATCCTTCGGAAGAAAATAATTTTAAGCTTCTTAGGGAGTTCGTGTTTCCTAACTGGGGGGCTTCGCCCCCCAGACCCCCCAACCCTGGCCGTGCTTCCTAACTGGGGGGCTTCGCCCCCCAGACCCCCCATGACATTAACCAAACCTCATCTAACCTAACCTAACCGGGTGTAAATAAGAAATAATGCATTTACCTAGCAGTTTACAGTTCCTCGTCTGCATCTGAAGAGTCGTCTGTAGCTGTAACGGCAACTGGTGACTGGCGACAGTGCAACACGACTGATCCTCACGTAAAATGAGACTTTTGCCTTGATTTGGGTACTTTGGTTGGTTGATTTGGGTACTTTGGTTGGAGACGAACTGACTTTCAAATCTTGCGAGCCCTAGCGTGGGGCATCTGAAATTCTACTTTGTGATTGGCTGATTCATGTGCTACGCATGCGCTTTATCCACCCACACACACATAACACGCACCAACGAACACACACAATTGTCCGACCACGGCAGGGAAAATCTCTCCCATAGAAAATAATAAGTGTAATAAATTGCATAACTCATCAACGGTTGATTTAAGACGGAAGTGTCATAGAAGAAAAAATGCTTAGAATTGCGTAAAGTATAAGGTGAGTTAGCCACTTTTGTTGTCAGTGAGTTGGGTGTAAGTACGAAATAATACCACCTGTGATTGTGATTGGCGGAAGTCGCGTGTAACTCGTTTATTATCAATTTGCGAGAGAAATGTCATAGAAGAAAAGATTCTTAGAATGACCAGTTCTACTAGAAAATGTTAACGAAAACTCGAAAATCGGATGAGGGTAACGTGTAAAGTTTGACCAAAAATTGTTCCCAACACACAAACAGTCTGACTTCATATAGGCTATCTGTCAAGATTTGTTGTATAATACCCTTTCCATCCCACATAGGGCTGTACTATAAAGACCAAGAGTTCAGGCACTTGAACAGTGACGTTCAGTCATCAGTTGTTCCTGAGCATCAATCATCAGTCATTCATCATTCATTGCCAGACGCCATGTATCCCAAACGGGGTGGCCAACGGCTTAGAGTTAATTGTTTTACAGGGGGGGCACTAATCCTCAACTAACCCCACTTGACACGTAGGGAGAACGTTATGCCAACAGCATCTGGTGTTCCCAGGCGGTCACCCATCCAAGTACTAACCAGACCCAACGTTGCTTAACTTCGTTGCTTGAACGGGAAGCGGTGTACTCAACGTGGTATGTGCATCAATCATCCTTACCATAAAAAATCTGGACCATCTGCCTTGGCGAAACCCAGTTCAGCCGTTTGAATGCCGTGACATTCACTAGGTTGGGCGAGAGTATGCTGCATGAGCACTACCAATAGGTACATGAATTTTGAATGTTCTGTTTAATAAACCAGTCACATGGCTAACTCATTCCGAGTTGTTATTTTTACATAGGAAATGTGTATTTATGAGCTAGAATTAAAAAAAAAAAATGACAGCAGAATACATACCTAGCTAATGAATGCATTTATGAACAAGATACAGTTTACTGTATAGGCCAAGCATGAATTATGATGTAGTTTCCCTATGCCATAATTTGGATTAAATAATTGTTGAAAATGTATAGATTTGAGTTTATGTGGCGAAGAGAAGACGTAAGGGAGTGCAAGGAACAGAATGGTGGAATGAAGAGGTGAGACAGGCTGTGGCACAAAAGAAGGCATAAAGTGAGTAGATGAGAAACAGGGGAATGGAGGAAGTTGACAGAGTTATATGTAGAGAGGAAGAGAGAGGTGAATAGATTAGGAGAGAGTAAGGGGAGAGTGGATGAGGAATTTGGAAGGAATTTTAGTGTTAAGTGCAGAGAATGTAAGACAATGTTCTGGAAAGAGGCAAAGAGTGTTAGACAGAATGATAAAGAAGTAAGTTGGGGAGTCAAAGATAAAAATGGTACCGTATATTGCTAGTGGAGAAGGGGGAAAAAGTGAACAGATGGAGAGAACACTTTAAGGAATTGTTGAACATAGAGAATGAACCTAATGCAAGTATAGGTGGCTGGGAGGAGAAGGGAGGTGAGAAGAGAGAAAGGAATCAGTAGGATGGAAGTAGTGGAAGCAATGAAGAAAGTCAAAATGTTGAAATCCCCAGGAATTGCTAGAGTATGTGGTGAAATCCAGAAGTATAGGGGGGAATTAGTAACAGAATGGATATGAAAGATGTGCAGATTGGCTTGGGAGGAAGGTAGAGTCCCGGAGGATTGGACGTCAGGCATGATTATTCCCTTGTACAAAGGAAGAAGGGAAAAAGAAGTGTGTGGTAATCATAGGGGAGTTTGTCTTCTTGGTGTAATAGGAAAAGTATATGGTAGGATACATATTGACCGAGTTAGGGAAATAACAAATGAATTAGTTGGAGAAGAACAGGGAGGTTTTAGGAAGGGAAGATCAGATAAGCATTCATTTCTAGAGAAGGGAAAGAAGTTGTATGTGGCCTTCATGGATTTGGAGAAAGTATATGACAGGGTGGATAGACAAGGAATGTGGAAAGTATTAAGGATATATGGAGTAAATGGGAAGATGTTGAATGCCATGAAGAGTACTGTATGTGTGACGGTGCTAAGGCTGCAGTGCATGTGGATATTGAACTGAGTGAATTTTTCTGTTGAATGTTGGATTGAAACAGGGATGTGTCATGTCCCCATGGTTGTTCAAGCTGTATATGGATGGGGTTATAAAAGAGGTACAAGTAGGGCAGTCCATGTTGGAGTGATCCTAATGAGAGAGGGCAGTGTTTGGAAACTCCCTGTACTGTTGTTTGCAAATGATACCGTACTATGTTGTTAAGTGAAGATGAAAGGGAACTGCAAGGCATGGTGAATGAGTTTGGAAGTGTGTGTAAGAAACTGAATCTAAAGGTGAATGTAAGGAAAAGTAAAGTTGTGGTCTTTGAGAGAAATGAAGTCACTGAATGTACAGTGGGGATGGATGAGGAAGAAATGGAAAATATAAGTACATTTAAGTACTTGGATATTGTGATGGGTATGGATGGAGGTTTGGAGGGTGAAATGCTTGAAAGGGTACAGCATGGAAGAAAGGTTGCTGGTTCTTTGAAAGCATTGATAAGGAACAGGGAAGTTCCTTTGGTGCAGAAACGAACAACAGATTTCAATACAGAACTTAAGTGATTGTGTTTATTTGTTGGTATTGATGAAAAATTTATGTAGCTACTCTATTTTTAACCCATTACTGTAACTTACAGTAAATGGGAACACTAAAAATGGTGAAAAATACAAACCTAACCATTTAGCAACACAGACCCAGTTTTAATATCTGTAATTTCTGCCATGTAATAAATACTGTTTTGTACAGTACATATATATATATATATATATATATATATATATATATATATATATATATATATATATATATATACAGTATATATACTCTTTGTATACTTTATATACTTTGTTAGCCTGAAATATGGGGGGAAAGTATTATTGTACCCAGCAAAGTACTGTGACTTATTGAATATCGTATGTTAGCAACCACTGCAGCTGCTGCATGAATCAGTTATGCACTATAACTGCAAGTAATATACAGTACTACAAGAAGCACTCGATTAACAGAAAATGTAATTTATTTCATGATTTTTCAAAGGCAGGATTATCACTCAAGGATACTATTGGGTTAGTTCAAACTTGATAACTACAGCACTGAACTTACAAACACACAACCTTTAAGACTGTTAATATTTCAAAAATCTATTGAGAAAGTACACGTGTAATCTGAAAATAACTGAGAAGCACAGTATGTTATCCTAACTTGGAATATTATGTGCCACATCACCACCTCATCACCATATTAGTTTTGTTTACAGGAATTTGTGTACTGAATCAGAAATATTTAGTCTTAAAATTTTCTACCACGTTGAGTACACCGCTTCCCGTCCGATCAGCGAAGTTAAGCAACGTTGGGTCTGGTTAGTATTTGGATGGGTGACCGCCTGGGAACACCAGATGCTGTTGGCATCCCTACGTGTCATGTGGGGTTGGTGGAGGATTAGTGCCCCTCCCTGTAAAACAATTAACTCTAAGCCCTTGGCCACCCCGTGTGGGATACATGGCGTCTGGCAATGAAAGGATGAAAAATTTTCTAAACATCCCCATACCAGTATTTCTCATATTTTAGCCTGCCAAGGAAAATTTGGTCCTGAATTATCAAGTGTGTACAGACTGAAAAGACAGCAATTATATTTATGAATATTTAAGTTTGTTAAACGAAAGAGGTGTTACTGGTGGTGTTTATCCCCCTGTCATTTTTCAGTACTATTGTACGCCATAACCAGGTGATGAACAGCTGGCATAAGCTGCAGATTTATTTGTGGTATGAAAAACAGAAATGTCAGAAGCTCACATTCATCAGTACTGTACTGGCATTTGGTTTTTATAGTATGGCCCATAATGGTCACAACTTGAAGTTTGAGGTAAACTGTGGGGAGAAAGAGAAATAAATGTTGATTCCTGTGTAAGCTTATCATAACCTAATCCAACTATGTACAATTATAGACTATTATTTTCTAGAGTGTTATGTTATGCACAAGTAAAACTCTCAAAATAGGTGTTAAATTAAATCTGGTTATTTTTGCATGGAGGCTAACCTTATCCGCCATCTAACGGCACCTATCTTTATATGTGCTTAGTTGGGTGGGGGGAGGGTATGGTAAGTTGTTACAAGTTGCCCTTGAAAGTTTTTAGCATGAAACTTAGGTGCATTCTGTATGTGTGATTATTTCAATATTTGTGTGAGTTTTTGCTGGAAGTACAGTAAATACTTTTGGAAATATGGTATTATCACCCTGTCAGAGACTACTTTGATATGAAGTGCACACACTTCTTTGCAACGGCCTGTACCAATACACAACACCACTGTCAATACATGACAGAGACATACAGCACACCTAGGAACATAAAGCAGTTGCCACACACACAGATTGCCGACAGAGACGGAGCTCTTTCTGGATCATGGGGAAATAATCACTGAATCAGAGGCGAAAAGGAGACCAGCCTATTGTGATTATGTGAATGAGTGCATGAGTGGTGGTCCCATCAGACAATAGTTAAAAAAGAGCACAGGTTTCGGTCATAAAAGAGTATGAGATATAGTGGAAATAGAAAGTTTCCATATGGTGGCATCATGGTGGAAAGTAAGTGTCTAGATGGAGAGGGAATTTGAGGGCTTCTCCGAAGATGATGTGGAAAATGGAAGAACAGTACTATGCTAAACCAAACGAGTAGCAGGAGTAAAGAAAACAGCAGAGAGGAATGTCCAGGAGTTAAAAAGGGTATGGTCAGTAATTAGAGAGTTACAGGAATGGATCCTAGAGCAGGAGAGAGAGATCAAAGTTCTACAGAATAAACTGGGAAAAGTTTGCACACCCAGTGATGAACAAGATTGAGAAGTCACAGAATTGAAAATGAGTAATGAATCTGCATCAAATGAAATAAAACAGCTCAAGAGGGAGAATAAGAGGTTGGAAGAAGAAAGGGACAGGATGAAAAATAAACTAGATGGGTATGAATCCAAATCAAGGATGGAAGATGAGCACATTAAGGAAATCAAGGAGCAACAAAAGGGGTGGAAGAAAATTCAGGAGGAAGGAAACATAAATTTGAAAGAGATCATAGAACACCATAGTAAGGAAAGGATGGAGAAGGAATTGGTTAAGGTACTGAGAAGTAGAGAATCATTAGTCAGGGATGTAGCAGATAAGAAAAAATGTGTAATAATTTCAGGAGTAAAAGAAAAACGTATGACAGTACGATCAGAAAGAGAAAGAGAAGGAAGAACTGAGTGTTGTTAAAGAAATAATATCAGTAGTTTTGGAGGGTAACAACGAAGCTCAAGAAGAGATATATACAAGAATACATAAAGAGGAAGAAAGGAGCTTTGAAAAAGGTATAATAGACAAATGTAAGGATGAACCCAAACTGTCTTATAGATTTGCCAATGGCAAATTGAAACAAAAGGAAGGAATCACCAAACTGAAAGTAGATGGAGAGGTCTATAAAGATGCGGCAATGCAAGCTGAAATAATGAACAAATGTTTCCAATCGGTTTTCACTAATGAAAGGGAGTTTGTGGAAGGGGAGGGAATGACTAGAAATGTAGTGATAAAAGATATAAAACTGGAAGTACAGGAAGTGTACAAATTACTGGAAACTCAAGATGTAAGGAAAGCCCCAGGACCAGATGGAATCTCTAATTGGGTACTGAAGCAATGCAGAGAACAACTGGCAGATAAGATTCACAGTTTAATTGTGTGTTCTCTATAAGAGGGGAAAGTGCCTCAAGACTGGAAGAGGGCAAATGTGGTACCAATTTATAAGGGAGGAAACAAGGAAGAACCACTGAATTATAAACCAGTGTCCTTAACCAGCGTGGTTGCAAAATTGTGCGAGAGGATCCTGACAGATAGATGGATCAAATATCTGGAAGAGATGAACATTTTGGTTGAAAGTCAGTCTGGATTCAGAAGTGGAAGGTCATGTGTTTCCAACTGGTTGAGCTTTTAATCAAGAGCAATTGATGTGTTACAGGAGAGAGACAGTTGGGTGGATTGTGTGTACAGTAGGCTCGCACAGTGCGCGTCATCGTAGTGCGCGATTCGCCTTGTGCACGAGTGACCAAAAATCATAACCAAAAACCCTTCAATGCGCGAGTTTACTGCACAGAACGCGAGGCAGAGGCAAGGAGTGGCTCAAAAATGCCATTTTCTACTAGTGCGTGACCACCCCTCACACAGCGCATCATGTGTCATCATGTTGATGCGCAGAAATTCCCGGGCATTCTGCTGCGCAGCTTGGGGTACAAAGGAGCAGGCGCGCCATAACAGTCCTGGCTTGTGCACTGTGCGGATCCGCTCTCTACAGCTAACCTGTTGTGTACAACGTGTGGTGTTTTTTGTGCTGCCTGTACTTCGCTGCACCATGGCTCCAACCCCAAGAGTTAAGAAACTTCTGACGCACGCCACCAAGTTAACCCCTCAAGTGCTAATCTCATCGATCGGGCTTTTTGCGCAATTTCTTAAGAGGACGAGCAACACCGATCGTACAACATCCACAAAAAACTGGCGGCAGCTGGCTCCACCCCAGCTGTGATGTAGATGGCTTCTAACCAATCAGAACTAGGTGTTGGACACACCAGAGGGGGGACCCAGGCCCGTACCCAGGCGGTGGGGGGTGTACCCCCCACCTCCCTCTTGCCACGTCCCTCTACTCCACTACCTTGTTACTACCCTACCTCCCACCATTCTTACCACCACAACAACATCTCCCACCCCCTCCTCATGCATCCCCCCCTCCCATGTTCATCCCCCCCCACGTCCCCCTCTCCAGTTAACTTGGGGGAAGGTATTTCCCCCCTACCCTCCCTCCATGTCCCTGTACTCCACTTTGGCCCTTCCTTTGTGTCTTGTGGTGGTCTCCTCCCATCCCTCCATCCCCATCCACCCCCTCCTGGCCTTACCAGCACTCCCCACCCCTCCAACCCCCACCCGAACCCCCTAGCACCTCCCCGGCCTCGAATATTTTGCGTATTTTTTACGCTTTATGGCACGTGTTTTTGAATCATTACCTGTAATTTATTGGTGTCTGCATACAGATATGCACACCACAGTTATTTTAGCTGTCTTTATTCGAAACCCACTTGAAAAAGACATTTTATTTTATGCCAACGGATGGAAGCATGTTGGAGCCTTCAAAACAAAACAAAACAAAACGAAAACTAGACTTGACAGCTCGGAGGGGAGGGGAGGGGGGAGGGGAGGTTAGATGAGGGGAGGGGAGGGAAGGGAAGGAGAGGGAGGGGACTGGAGGTTTGAAGAGGGGAGAGAAGGGGAGGATAATTTTTACTATTTATCATATTTTTATTGGGGTTGTTCATGACCAATTTCCCTTGCTAGGTTTGACAGCTCAGCGGGGAGGGAAGGGGGAAGGGGAAAGGGGAGGGGAGGTTAGGTGAGGGGAAGGGAACAGAAGGGAAGGGAAGGGAAGTGGAGGGTGGGGATTGGAGGTATGAGGAGAGGAGAGGAGGAAAGGATAATTTTTATTTATCATTTATTTGGGAGGTTTGTCACTATTTTATTTTTTTCTAAGCACATTACAATGGTTTATAACATCTATACACACCAAAAAAAAATTTATTTTCGTGATTTTTGTACATGTTGTTGCGAAGAAAACAGATGCTAGCGGCGTATTTTATTTCTCGCCTGGGCTGCGACGGGTAACTATTATAAACTTTGACGGGCCATAGCTCGGTAACTATTGGGTCTAGGGGGCGGGGTTTGCGTTTTCAGGTGTGTAAATTCAAGCTCTATAAATCGGGCATAAAACTTTTAACCTTTGAAGAAGTAAAAAACTTGGCCTGTTTTGTGGCCTGGGGGGCAGTCGAGGCTGGAGAATTGCATACTCTAGGGGTTAAAGATCATTAAGATGAAGGAGGAGGGTCAAGGAAACACGGCTATCGGGAGAACCCTGGGACTGGCAGAATCTACAGTGAGAACTGTGTGGAAGAACCGTGAAGCCATAAAGGCTGTAGTGAAGACGTACGGTGCCTCTGACCTAGAAGGCTGTTCGCGGGTGGGAAATCGTGCTATGATACTAAAGGAGCGCTATCTTGCCACCTTCATAATGCGGAAAGAAAAGGAAGGTGTTCCACTTAATGTAAGATTTATTCGGAACCAAGCCCAGCTCTTTTACAAGGCAGCATCTCGAAGGTTAAAAGTGGAAAAACCTTTCAGGGCATCGGTTGGATGGCTGGACAGTTTTCTCAAGTGCAAGGAACTCCGTTACGTGAAAGTGTCTGGTGAATGTGCCTCTGCCCATGAGCTGGCCACGAAAGACTATCCTGCGATATTTCAAGTGATTATTGAAGAGGGACAGTACACCAAGGACCAGATCTACAACATCGATGAAATGTCATTATATTACAAGGCCATGCCCAAATCAACTTACATTGCTAAAAGACAGAAACAAGTCCCTGGTCGCAAGCTCCAGAAGTGTAAGATGACAGTAATGTTCGCTGTAAACCTGTCTGGGAGCCACAAGATGAGGCCAGTTGTTGTACACACAGCTTCACATCCAAGGTGCTACAAAAACCTCACGAACATGGATGCAAGTGGTGTGTATCGGTTCAAGTCTGCAAATGGTTGGATGACCGGGAACATTATGGCAGACTGGTTAACGAGGCGGTGTGTCCCTGATGCGAGGGCCAAGTGTCGGGAACTGGGCATTCCATTTAAGATGCTCCTTGTGCTTGATAACGCACCAAGTCACCCTCCATACCTTGAAGATCTTTACAAGGATTGTCGTGCTGTGTTTCTGCCGCCCCGCACAACATCACTAGTGCAGCCACTGGATCAAGAACTAATCACCACAGTGAAGCATTTCTACCATAAGCAAGTGTACGATTACCTACGCACCGACACACAAAAGGAGCTTCATGCCCTACAAGAAGATCATGATGAAGACTTTGATGAGGCATCTGCTCCTGTTCCATCTCCACCAGCACCTGTATCCCGACCTTCCACAGATGCCATGACTGTTGAGGCATTTTGGCGTAACTTTACTGTGAAGGACGCAGTTGAATTTCTCCTTCAAGCCTGGCACCAGATTACACCTGCAACGGTGAACCATGCGTGGTGAATGCTCGTGCCTCACCCATGCATCACCCAAGAGACGGCCATTCAACCACTGACCGATGCTGAGGCAGCAACATTGACAGCAGCACAAGCTGTACCAGGTTTCGAGGACGTTACATTGGCGGACATACAAGAAGTGCACAGTGCTACTGAGGAACAGCCTCCCGAGGAAGTGTTGCAACTGATAGACGAGGCTGACGCAGAGCCCGACGCCAGACAGAGTCAAGTTGAGCAGCCTAGCGTGATGGAAGGCAGGACCGAGCTGTGTATGTCAAACATTAACAAGATCCTTGCTGTCGTGGATAAGCTCAAGGAAGAGGTGAAGGAACAGGAAGTGAACACCCTAAGAACGGAGGAACTTCTGGTTGGTATCGACAAACTCTTCCGTTTCTACACAGGCAGGCACAGGGAAGAAATAAACAGGAGAAAACAGACGCTTATAACAAACTAAACACAGCGGGCTCAAGTTGGTGAAATTGCGGAACCATCGACATTGTCTGTGTCACGAGTCGGCTGGTGACATTGGCTTTTGTGGGAAACCACGAACTCAAGTGGAATCCCAGTTTATCGTTCAGTTAACCGCTCATTCGGTCGGGAGTCTTTTCGAATCAATTTTTCACTGTCATAAGTGATCGTCTTTGTGCAAGACATTAGTGCTTCCGCTGAGCGATTTGTTTTGGGCACATTTCGCTCACTCTAGCCGTTAAAAATGCGGCTATAATGCTCCCGTTTTTTCCATGAGTGAAGTCAGTCAAGTGTCTGTCATGACGGAGTGAGGATTCTGTGCTCCAGCAGTGAGAGAGTGAGAGGTCAGCTAGCACCCAGACTCCACTAGACTACAGTTCTCCAGGCTCCCACCCTTCGTTGGTGATACACTACATTCAATGACTAGTATTTCCTTTTCGTTTTCCTAGACTTAAGAGTTTAGTTAAGGTGCTTTTTCTAGGCGTAAGAATTTAGCTTTTGAGTGAGTGAGTGAGTACGATCTCTTTATTTGAATTCATTTTGTGATGAAATGTTAAATTTATTTCTTGGTTGTCAATAAATTTAACAGTTCTTTTTCTTGAGCTTAATGTAATGTAAACTCGTGTTTCATTTCTCCACAATTAAGCTTATTTCCCTTATAGCTCCTAGCTTGCATATTGCCATTCATAACTGGTACTTAGGCCAGTCTTGTTGTATTAAGCTTAAAATCCGTTGTACCTTCTAGGAGTTACGCATCAGCAAGAACCTGATATTATTAATAGTATTAGTTATTTATTGTCAGGGGTGAAGTAACTTTCTCCAGAGGCTAACAGTACTAATAAATAGCAATTGAGTAATTAGTCTCTGCTGTGTACTGTTGAGAAAGTTTATAAATTCTCGTTCTTAGAGAATCGTGCGAAGCAAGCCAGCGTAAAGTAATCATTGCTTGATTTAGCAAGACAATTCTTGTTTCTGCTGTTCAGTATCATTGAGAATTATCATTTAAAATTTTGCATTTATATTAAAAACCCCGTGACAGTCTGCTCCTGTTCCTGTTGAGGATGAATAGGATGCAATGTCAGAAGTGTCAGCATTGGACTTTGAAGGGTTTATGGCCGAAGTGAGTGACTTTGATGCTCCTGGGGAAGGTGATCAAGAGGAGTCTGTGGAGGGAAGTGTTGATGCGGTGGGAGGTGCGGTGGGGAGTGCGTCGCTGTAAGTGTTGCCGTGCCTCGGAACCCCTGTTATTTAAGGTCATCAGGCATGTTGTCTACTGTTGTTAAGATGACTACCCATATTTTTGTTATTGTAGTTATAGCTTTAGTACAATGTCTGAAACATATGACCTTTATTATGTCTCTAAGGGCCAAAAAATGTCCAGGTATGAGGGGGTGCCGCCCATATGTAATTATTCCCATAAGATTATGTATTCCTAGTACGCGAATTCCCAGTGCGCGAGGTTGTGCACCGCCCAATCTCTCGCGCACCGTGCGAGCCCACTGTATTTAGATTTGGAGAAGGCCTTCGACAAGGTACCCCATAAGAGACTAATGTGGAAACTAGAGCATACAGGAGGACTGAAAGGGAACCTCCTGGAATGGATGAGAGACTTTTTGAGAGACAGACAAATGAGGACAGTAATAAAGGACAGGATGTCTGGATGGAGGGAAGTAACAAGTGAGTCCCACAGAGCTCTGTGTTGGCGCCAGTAATGTTTCTGATATATGTAAATGATATGGTAGATGGAGTGAACAGTTATGCAAGTCTGTTTGCTGATGATGCAAAGATCGTGAGGAAGGTAGAGAGTGAGGAGAACTGTAAAATGCTGCGGGAGGATCTGGATAGGATACATGATTGGAGCTGGATGTGGGAAGTGAAATTCATTGCAAAGAAATGTAAAATATTGGATATGGGTAAAAGTACCAAGAGGCCATCACTGAATTATTTGATGGGTAATGAACCAATCACAAAAGTGAGAGAAGAGAAAGATTTGGGAGTGCTGGTCCAGGATAGTCTGTCACCTGAAAAACATATAAACAAGACAGAGAGATGTATAAACTCTTGACTAACATAAGAGTAGCATTTCATTATATGGATAAGGAGATGATGAAAAAATTGATAGTGGCCATGATCCTCCCTAGGTTAGAATATGCAGCAGTAGTGTGGTCTCCACACAAAAAGAAAGATATAAACAAGATTGAGAGAATACAAAGAACAGCAACCAAGATGGTCCCCAGTCTGGCAGATCTGTTGTACAGAGAGGCTGGAAAAGCTGGATTTGCCTTCCTTAGAGGAAAGGAGAGAGAGGGACAACATGATTGAAGTGTTCAGGACCATGATGGGAATAGATAAAATTGACAGAGAAGATCTGTTTGTATGGGATAAGAGAGTAACAAGAGGACACGGAAACAGAGAAGCCAAACTGCTTTAAGGATATCAAGAAATACAGTTTTCCTTACAGATGCACAGACCTGTGGAATAGCCTGGAGAAAAAGATCATCCAGTCTAAAAGCTTAAACGAGTTTAAAGCAAAATTTGACTTATTGAAAACAGAGACGGGACCCCACGAGCGTAGCTCATTTTCTGTATATCACAACTAGGTGGTAGGTGGTGGCAACCATCATCCACTCACTTGATGTAGTGCTGCCTACTTTTTCCTTAGCCGTTATCTTTTTTTTTTTTTTTCCTGCCCTCCTCTCTTCCTATTTCCCCCATCTTTCCTGTCACTTCTTATTGCTTTTCTTTCCTTTACAGGTGGCTTTACATTGAGTGACAAGCCAAATGGTTTTCTGTAAGCCAAGAAACCATTTACAACGCTGGGTGGTAACCATATAACCAAACCATACGTGTGTCCTGTGTGTCAACAAGTGGGTTGGTGGAGGGTTAGTGCCCCTCCCCGTAAAAGAAATAACTCAAAGTCAGTGGCCACCCCTTACAGGATTATGGCGTCTGGCAATAGATTGATAGACAACTAGGTAAACAACTAGGTAAACACACACAAACATTATCAAACCTTTTACAATAACATCTTCCTCCAGACATCCAAGCACTAGCAATGAAGAAACATCTACATCTTCACTTCATGCGCAGGGCATTACAACACCACAGTTGGAACACTATTACAAGTTCCCCCTCCTGACATCCACCCATCGAAGGTGGTCTTAAATATGATAAAGTTAATCTTTTGAGCTAATTTAGCTAGGCACGTTTAAGTACTTGGGTAGTGTGATGAGTAAGGATGGAGGTTTGGAGGGTGAAGTGTGTGAAAGGGTACAGCAGGGAAGAAAGGTTGCTGGTTCTTTGAAAGCAGTGATAAGAAACAGGGAAGTGAGCATGGAAGTGAAAAAGTTACTACATGACAGTATTGTGATACCAACTCTAACGTACGGAAGTGAAGCTTGGACGTTGTTGGGAGGACACAAGTCAAGAGTGAGAGCAGTGGAAATGAATTATTTAAGAGGAGCCTGTGGAGTCACATGGAGAGACAGGCTGACGAATGAGGATATAAAGGAGCGTTGTGGTGTGGATGTGGATGTGATAGGAAGCGTTTTGAGGAACACACTGAGGTGGTTTGGCCATGTGGAGAGGATGGAGGGTGAAAGACTGACGAAGAGAGTGTATGTGAGTGAGGTGGAGGGGGGAAGAGGGAGAGGGAGGCCGAGGATGAGATGGAGGGATGGGGTGGAGAGGTATATGAGAGAGGGGGGTGTGAGTTGGGAGCAGGGCAGTGAGATGGCGGGGGACAGGGCGACTTGGAGGCGATTTGTTTGTGGCCACCCCAAACGGGATTGAGGCGTCTGGCAATAGATAGATAGATAAATCCGGATTTCACTTAGCTCTTCTCAGCTACAAGCATATATTTGAGTTGGGTGGAATCACAGATAACGTGCCCTGCTTGTCAAATAGGTCCACATAATATAACACACATAATGTAGCACTGCACAGCATATACCATACTAAGATGTAGACACAATAATAACGGTGTACAAAACCTATGGGACAGCCTAGTAAAGGCAGTTGCTTACCTGCAGTAAATGGGTCTGCTCAGTCAGATGGACCATAGCTGAACAACAGCAACAACCCGTTGTAATCTTAGAGGTTTATCGTTCCTACACTTCTCTGACTCGGCAGGCTGCTCCTGTGCATGTCTGGCTGTCTGAGCTTGAGGGAAAGATTTCCAGAAAATATGCATGGTTACTTCCAACCTGATTATGGATATGACTAACTTCTGTCTATCTGTTGCCAGACGCCATAATCCCATAACGGGTGGCCATTTGACTCTGAGTTATTTGTTTTTATGGGGAGGGACACTAACTCTCCACCAACCCACTTGCTGACACGTAGGGAGCACGTATGGTTTGGTTATATGGTTACCACCCAGCGTTGTAAATGGTTTCTTGGCTTACAGGAAACCATTTGGCTTGCCACTCAATGTACTGCAAAGCCACCTGTAATGGAAAGAAAAGCAATAAGAAGTGACAGGAAAGATGGGAGAAATAGGAAGATAGGAGGGCAGGCAGAGAAAAGGAATGATAAGGCTAAGGAAGAAGTAGGGGGAGGCGGTGGCTGAATTGGTAGAGAGGCGGCTTGCAGTCCTAATGGACCCAGAATTGAATCCCGGCAGGGGCAGGGAACAGTTTAAGGATTTGAATTTCCTAATGAAGTGCCACAAATTTAGTATTCATGTATGTGTTTAGAGGTACTGTAATTTCTAAGTTAGATAGGGTGTAATCTGAATACTAATCTATAAATTCCTGTCCTAAGTAGTAGTTCATATGTTAATGATTGATGTAGGGTTAACTTTATTTTTATATGTATACATCTCTGTATCTATGCATGGGTGATGTAACTGTGAGTGTTGAGCTATGGGAATTCCTCCATCTGGTAGAGTAATGAATAACAGATGCGTGCGGCCTTTCCCCTTGTTTGTGCATCATTGTTGGGCGCCAAGTTTAAACCTTAAACAGAATAATAATGGGTATGCAATTCTTTCCATATCATTGTTGTGAAATGCTTACTAATGAAGCTGCTAGGACCCAAATATGTAAGATTAATAGTCAAAAAAGGCCAAAATAATGTAATTTGTGAGGATCAAATAGTCCCGCTTGCCTTAGGCGACACTAGATGGCATAAGCTACCCCAAACTCAAGGCGGGATGGCAGTAAATTCAGTATTTAAATTAAGTAAGGATTGAATCCCAAATTTTCCCCAATTCAATCAAAAGTCCTAACGTCATGTGTACACTACTATATAAATAGTGAGGAGAATTAGAACCCACCATATCGGAAAAACACAATCTCATTTGATCTAGCAGTGGCGTCCTTTGGTGCCCAACAGGCCCCACTCGCTACTCAGACATTGTGTATAACAGACGTTGGTTCAGGTGAGCTGTACACATTCCTTCTTTCTCCCCCCCTTTCTTGTTTAATCCTTACTTGTCGTGAACCATATGAAGTAATGTTAAAAGCTTCACATAGACTCGCTGCTCAGACATCATGTATAACAGACGTTGGTTCAGTTCACAGACACCGTGATGTCGGGGTGTGCACGAGGCCATATTGTGATATTGCCCATAGACTCGTCTTACACACTTACACTAGCCATGAATAATTTATAAACTGAATGTAGTAGAAATGGTATTATGAATCTATCAGGTGAACTTTATTTTTTTTTTTGTAGATAAGGTATAGAATTTCGAAAATTGATGTGATCATGTAATGGAAAGGCGAATTCAAACTCATCAACCGTTTTCTTTCTCTTATATTAATATGTTAGAAAAATTGGGAGCGTTGAAGGGAGCTTAGTGGTTGTGAGCAAAAATGTGATTTTTGAGTTGTTCCTCGAGGCTAAACAAGCCCGAGTGATTATGTATTCTTGGTGATTATGCATTAATGCTGAATATGAACTATTAATAATTATGAATTGATAGTGATTGTGAATTATTAGTGAACTGCTTGTTGTGATTATACTACACGGACGAAATAGAACACGAGTGATTTTTTTTTTTTGGTTCGAGGCTATGCCAGCCCAAAAAGACAACTCATGCCAATAAATGTCCCAGTCTTGAGGCTATTAACGAGCCCAAGAATAACCGATAATAAAGAGTGAGGTATGATGACCTCAGAAATCACTTGAATATTCCAATTGTTTCGCTTGGTGACAATATTGTATGATGATCGCCCAAACCATGGTTTTAATTTACAACCCTTTTCCATATGACTAAAGGTCATGTAATTAAAAATGTCTGTTGATAACCAGTATAGAATTATTAAAGTAGAATAAAGTATATGTCATTTTTATACCCAATCAAGGGAATTATATCCTCTCACGCATAACTCACTCCCCTTCCAGTTCAAGATTCCTCCGCTTGGGAACGACGAACACACGTGGTACTGACTTATTCTCGACTCGGCCAGAACTACAAACACTACCAAAACTATCTTAAACAATTAACCTTTATTATACTAAGTCAAAACACCACCTCCCTTTTGTTTTTACGGAGGTGAATAGTCTATCAGTCATTGAGGGGAGACTAAGTCGAGTACCATTTGTATTATCAACGAGTAAGTTGAACAGAAACAATAACGGTGGGACTATCAACAAAATCCTATCGTTACACTAAAAGCAGACTTTCCTGATCTACCAGATGACCCGCCGACATGTCGCAAAAATACCCCCGCTAATACCAATACACCAGTCCTGTATGAGACAGCCCTAGCATGTATTCAATATGGATGGTGGGTGTTAGCGTTGAAGTGGTGACATGTGGAGGTGTAGGAGGACTACTGGGCCTTGGAATAGGTCACTGCCCCCAAGAAATAGGCCCTGAAGCCTTTGCCCAGAGTCGGACACACACACACACACACACACACACAGAGGGATTCAACCGAGGCAGACGTGCGACATCGGCACTCCATACCGAACCAATATGGCCAGTGGCATTACCTAAATTAGTATCTTTGTATGAGTCAAGCTCTGTACCAGGTTAGACTAAATGATTTTTCATTATTAAAAGGAAAAAAAAAGTTTAAACAAGACTTGTTCAAACAGGAAAGAGAAGCAAGACGAAAGAATACACTGAGTCATCTGAGGTTTGTTTAGACTACAACAACACGGGGATTGTAAGTACATATTCTGCACTTTTAGTATTGCAAAATGGATACATACTATAGTAAAGCAAATTTGGAAAAGAAAAGGGATAAAGTTAAAAAGCAAAATGATGATTTCTACCAAGAACTGGTTGAAGTGGAGACCCACAATAGACTGGTTGAACGTATAAACAAACTAGAAATGGCTTTCAAAAATGAAATTGATGAAATAAAGAAGCAGATGCACTTGCAAAAGGAAGAAATAGAAAAACTAGGAAGGGAGGCCAATAAGAAAGACACAACCATCAGTGAACTAACAGTGGAATTGAGTACACTTAGGAAGAAAATGAGTGAAATGGCAAGTACAGTAGTCAATCACGAGAGTGTTATGGAAGAGTTCAAAAATGACACAGAGACAATTAGGCAAGTAAGCAGTCTTATTGACCAGAGCAGTGATATTGAGAAGATAACACAGGTGAATGAAGCTGTGCAAAGCTACAAAAATGATGTGGAAACCACGTATGCTGAAATGGTGAAAGTAAAGAAAGACTTAGAAACAAGGGTGGAGGAAAAAAGCATTAAAAAGGAAGTGAAAAAAATAATCCAAAACAATCCAAAGTTAGTCAGAGATTCAGTAGATATAAACAAATCTATAGTAATCACTGGTATAGAAGAGGAAGAAGTAAAAAACAAGATCACAAGAGACAAAAAGGAGATGGCAAATGTAATGAGCTTACTGAAAGAAGTATCAGAGGAAATCTGTAGTAAAGACATAGAGGAACACAAAAGGTTAGGGAAATATGAGAAAAGCAAGACAAGACCTCTAAAGGTGACTTTCCAGAGTGTAAACACTGTGGAAGGGATACTAAAAAATGCAAAGAATCTTATGGAAAAAGAGGAGTTCAAAAATGTATGGATAAAAAGATGCCTAACACAAAAGGAACTGGAATTACTGAAAGAGAAAAGGGAGGAAGCAAAAACAAAAAACGAGGGAAGATCAGAAGAGAAGAAATTTTTTTTACAAAGTAATAGGATTGCAGGTACGAAAGTGGTACACAAACAGGATGGACGAAAAAGGAGGAAGGTAGTAGAACCATGTCATGACAAGTATATAAACAAGATGATAAAGTTGATGTACTCAAATGTGGTTGGAATGGTATCTAAATTACTAGAGATGAATGATTATGTCAGAGAAAATGAACCACAAATAATATGCCTAACTGAAACAAAATTAATACCAAGGATATCCAATGACATACTAAACTTAGAGGAATACAATATATGGAGAAGAGACAGAAATTTAAAAAAAGGAGGAGGAATTATAATATTAACTAAGTAAAATCTAAAAGTCAATGAAATAAAACTAGATATACCATCACAAGTAGAACTGATTGCAGTAGAGATCAACACATCTGAAGGTAAAGTAATTGTAGCCAATTTGTACATGCCACCCAGATCAAACACATGGGAAAGAGATGAATATGAGGACCTGGCAGAGAGTACAATTCAGAGTTTAAGATCATTACTACATAAAATGGAAGAGAAATCAGAAAGAATTATACTAACTGGGGATTTCAATACAAATATAAATTGGAATACTCTAGATATAATTAGCCAAGAAAGCTGTTGGGACCAAACGCTCCTGGATCTCGTACAAGAGTTCTTCCTAACGCAACATGTGAGGGAAACCACCAGAAAAAGAGGACTTGATGCACCTTCAGTGCTAGATCTAATATTTACTAGGCAAGAAAATGATACTGACAGTTTAATATATCACCCTCCACTCGGCAAAAGCGATCATGCAGTACTAAATTATAACTTCAGGATAGCATATGACATAGTAAACAGCAGTGACCGTTACAAAAAGAGCCTAAACTATAAAAAGGGAAATTATCAAGACCTAAAAAAGTATTTCTTAGAAGCTGATTGGGAAAATGAGCTTAGAGGACAAGATTTAAATGCTGTATATAAAAAATTCTGTGAATTTTATGAAATAGGAGTCCAGAAGTACATCCCACAGCACAAAGAAGCAGATAAGAAAATACAGAAATGGTTCAATACGGAATGTAAAAAATCAAAAGAAAGAAGAGATTTGTTGTGGAATAGATACAGAAGACATAATAGTGAAAGGGCGTATAATAATTACAAACAGGCAAGAAACGATTATACAAGAATAAGGAGGGAAGCCCCAAAACAGTTTGAGAAGGATATACTGTAATAAGTAAAAGTAGTGATCAACCAAAGCTGTTTTACAGCTATATCAGAAGCAAAACCAAAGTAAAATATATAATACAAACAATTACGGACGAAGGAATCACTTATACACAAGAGAAAGATATTTGTGAAGCACTAAATAAGAGTTTCCAGTTAGTTTTTACGGAAGAAAAAATTTTTGAGAGAGACTATGTGGAACATGTATGTCCACACATACTACCAGATATACAAATAGCAGAAAAAGTAATACAGGAGGAGTTAAGTAGATTAGACAGAGGAAAAGCAAGTGGTCCTGATGAAATTTCATGTTGGGTACTACGAGAATGTGCAAAGGAGTTAAGTAAACCATTATTTTTAATTTTCAAGAAATCCTTGAGTCAAGGTAAACTACCTGATATTTGGAAGAAAGCAAATATTGTCCCCTTATTCAAGAAAGGAAATAGACAAAATCCACTCAACTACCGACCAGTATCACTGACCAGTGTTGTAAGCAAGGTATTAGAAAAGCTTATAAGAAAAGCTTGGGTAAATCATCTAGAAGAACACAGTATGATAACAGAAAGACAGTTTGGTTTCAGAAAAGGAAAATCATGTGTTACTAATCTGTTGAGGTACTATGACAGAGTAACAAACACAATACAGGAAAGGGAAGGATGGGTGGACAGTATCTATTTAGATTTCAAGAAAGCTTTTGACACAGTACCATACCAAAGACTTTTATGGAAACTGTACCATCAAGGAGGAATTCGAGGCAAACTGTTTTGTTGGATGCAAGACTTTCTCATAAAAAGAGAAATGAGAACAGTACTAAGAGGAAACTACTCATCATGGAAACAAGTGACTAGTGGAGTACCACAGGGTTCAGTGCTGGCACCAATCATGTTTTTAGTGTATATAAATGATATAAACAGTAACACTGGAAATGAGAGCTATCTGAATATGTTTGCAGATGATGCAGAAATACAAAGGAGAATTACTAACACAGACTCTTATAAAGAGCTACAAGAAGAATTAAATAAACTTCATGAATGGAGTAGTACATGGCAAATGGAATTCAATGTGGACAAGTGACATATAATCAAGTTTGGTAAAAGTGGAAAAAAGACCTGATTGGGATTATAAGTTAGAAAATAAAATCCTATACACATCAGAAAGAGAGAAAGACCTAGGTGTGATCATCAATAACAGACTTTCTCCGGCTGACCACATCAGCGAGAAGGTACGGAACATGTATACACTGCTTGCAAATATGAGAATAGCATTCACATACATAAATGAAGACATGCTAAGAAGGATAATAACATCATTCATTAGACCAACCCTGGAATATGCATCAGTAGTCTGGAGTCCTCATCTCAAAAAGCACATAGACAAGATTGAAAAAGTTCAAAGGGCCGCTAGAAGATGGATACCAAGCTTAAGGGACCTAAGCTACGAAGAAAGACTAAATAAACTGAATCTACCAACACTACAGGAGAGAAGGAAAAGAGGTGACATGATAATGCTATATAAGTGCATATCAGGGAAGGAGAAAACAGACATAAATAATTACTTAACATATGGAGAAGCATCAGCAAGAGGACACTGCAAAAAACTGCATAAGAAGAGAGGTGATAAAGACGTAAGGAAATTCAGTTTCCCAAACAGAGCAATTGATCAATGGAATGCACTACCGAATGAAATAGTGTGTGCCAAAACAATTCACAAATTTAAGGATATGTACGATAAATATGGTTTAAGACACAGGACAGTACGAGCTTGACTCATTCCTGTAAAGATACAATTAGGTAAGAACAATTAGGTAAGAACACACACACACACACACACACAGTATTGCAAAATGGATACATACTTTAGTAAAGCAAATTTGGAAAAGAAAAGGGATAAAAGTAAAAAGCAAAATGATGATTTCTACCAAGAACTGGTTGAAGTGGAGACTCACAATAGACTGGTTGAACGTGTACACAAACTAGAAATGGCTTTCAAAATTGAAATTGATGAAATAAAGAAGCAAATGCACTTGCAAAAGGAAGAAATAGAAAAGCTAGGAAGGGAGGCCAATAAGAAAGACACAACCATAAGTGAACTAACAGTGGAATTGAGTACGCTTAGGAAGAAAGTGAGTGAAATGGCGAGTACAGTAGTCAATCACGAGAGTGTTATGGAAGAGTTAAAAAATGACACAATTAGGCAAGCAAGCAGTCTTATGGACAAGAGCAGTGATATTGAGGAGAAGATAACACAGGTGAATGAAGCTGTGCAAAGCTACAAAAATGATGTAGAAACCACGTATGCAGAAATGGCGAAAGTAAAGAAAGACTTAGAAACAAGTGTGGAGGAAAAAAGCATTAATAAGGAAGTGAAAAAAATAATCCAAAACAATCCAAAGTTAGTCAGAGATTCAGCAGATATAAAGAAATCAATAGTAATCACTGGTATAGAAGAGGAAGAATTAAAAAACAAGATCACAAGAGACAAAAAGGAGATGGCAAATGTAATGAGCTTACTGAAAGAAGTATCAGAGGAAATCTGTAGTAAAGACATAGAGGAACACAAAAGGCTAGGGAAATACGAGAAAAGCAAGACAAGACCTCTAAAAGTGACTTTCCAGAGTGTAAACACTGTGGAAGAGATACTAAAAAATGCAAAGAATCTTATGGAAAAAGAGTTCAAAAATGTATGGATAAAAAGATGCCTAACACAAGAGGAACTGGAATTACTGAAAGAGAAAAGGGAGGATGCAAAAACAAAAAATGAGGGAAGATCAGAAGAGAAGAAAATTTTTTACAAAGTAATAGGATTGCAGGTACGAAAGTGGTACACAAACAGGATGGAAGAAAAAGGAGGAAGGTAGTAGAACCATGTCATGACAAGTATATAAACAAGATGATAAAGTTGATGTACGCAAATGTGGATGGAATGGTATCTAAATTACTAGAGATGAATGATTATGTCAGAGAAAATGAACCACAAATAATATGCCTAACTGAAACAAAATTAACACCAAGGATATCCAATGACATACTAAACTTAGAGGAATACAATATATGGAGAAGAGACAGAAATTTAAAAAAAGGAGGAGGAATTATAATATTAACTAAGAAAAATCTAAAAGTCAATGAAATAAAACTAGATATACCATCACAAGTAGAACTGATTGCAGTAGAGATCAACACATCTGAAGGTAAAGTAATTGTAGCCAATTTGTACATGCCACCCAGATCAAACACATGGGAAAGAGACGAATATGAGGACCTGGCAGAGAGTACAATTCAGAGTATAAGATCATTACTACATAAAATGGAAGAGAAACCGGAAAGAATTATACTAACTGGGGATTTCAATACAAATATAAATTGGAATACTCTAGATATAATTAGCCAAGAAAGCTGTTGGGACCAAAAGCTCCTGGATCTCGTGCAAGAGTTTTTCTTAACGCAACATGTGAGGGAAACCACCAGAAAAAGAGGACGATGTACCGTCAGTGCTAGATCTAATATTTACTAGGCAAGAAAATGATATTGACAGTTTAATATATCACCCTCCACTCGGCAAAAGCGATCATGCAGTACTAAATTATAACTTCAGGATAGCATATGACATAGTAAACAGCAATGACACTTACAAAAAGAGCCTAAACTACAAAAAGGGAAATTATCAAGGCCTAAAGAAGTACTTCTTAGAAGTTGATTGGGAAAATGAGCTTAGAGGACAAGATTTAAATGCTGTATATAAAAAATTCTGTGAATTTTATGAAATAGGAGTCCAGAAGTACCTTCCACAGCACAAAGAAGCAGATAAGAAAATACAGAAATGGTTCAATACAGAATGTAAAAAATCAAAAGAAAGAAGAGATTTGTTGTGGAATAGATACAGAAGACACTGGACAATGGCAGCGGCGGGAACTGGGTGTCGGCTGAGGAAGGACGCTGCCACACACACTGCTAACCTGCTTCCACGGCGCTCAAATCCTGACTGAGTTCAAATCGTGAGAGAGAGGCGAGTGTCGAGCCGCACTTGCTAACGGCTTGAATGAGCGAAACACGCCCATAACAAGTCACTCAGCGGAGGTGCTAATGTCACGCACAAAAACGATCACTTATGAAATAGTGAAAAATGTCCTGAAAACATTCCCGATTGAGTAAATATGGGGATGGTTAAACTGAGTGATAAATACTGGGATTCCACTAGAATTCGCGGTTTCCCACCAAAGTTTAATGGCACGAGTTTATTCAAATATAGGACGCGCTGACTCGTGACATTACGCCCCATCAAAATGAATTTTTTTTTCTCAGGGAAAAAAAATTTCAATATTCATACATATAAATCCTAACTCAGTCACACAAGATTCACACTGTGGTGTGTGTGTGCTATCCTGCTACAGGAGAAAGTCACAGTCGCCAGTGAGCGAAAAAACCTCGTATTTACGTTAATAGAAGCAAGCTTGAGGGAAGAACTCCGTGACGACGGTGAAAAATCCTGTACTCAGGTCAAACTGAGCGAAAAGTTTGCTACATTTACATTAACAACTAATTGTTATGTAGCGTGATGTATGTAATACACGGTGTAGGTGTGACAGTTGTGGTGTAACTGTACCTACATGTAAAATTACATAATGCAAATCAATAGTAAATGATGATGACGACGAGGCAGAAGAGAAGAGGCGGCAGCATGCATCAGGGATGATCAGCTGTTCTGCACAGCAATGCTGCACTCGCCGGGTGGACCTGCGAAAGGAATCAAGATGGAGCATCAAAAGTGTCATTTCTCTCTCTCTGCCTAGCAATCAGTATTTATGTCATTATTAACCAGGAAACGTAGTCTTAGGATTTACAAATCTCTCAGGACCCTTGTAGTTTGCTGGTTATGCTAACTTATTAACTAGGAAATGTGTCAGTTCTTGAATTGCTCAAATCTCTTAGAACAGGCAGTTTACTTGTTAACCTAATATTATTAACCAGGAAACATGTCAGTTCTTGAATTGCTCAAATTTCTTAGAATGGGCAGTTTACTGGTTAACCTAACTCTACACTTACGATTAATGACAGGAAGCTGAGAATCCTTACGCAATCTCGGGCAGGTCACATTTTAACACCCACCGTGGGTGTGAACACTCATGTGGATATTGTGCATTCTCTGGGAATCCTCAGAGAGGCCCACAGCTCGAGATGTTCCACAAGGTAATTCATACACAGCCTCGGACTGTCTCTGCAGGGTTCTCGAACTTCCCCCTTAACTTACGGTACATGTGTATGTACAGGCCCTGGACATACTGTGTCCTGTAGGGCCAATGGGCGAGACATCAGGTCTACACCCACTTCACCACTGCCCTGTCTCTCAACTGCTTCAGAGATTATGGGTATGGGTTCAAACGGCACAGGAAGGACATGTCCCTGATTAGTGGTACGTGGACAAACATTGCAGGAACGCACAAAACTATCTATTTCTCGTCCCATCCCTGGCCAGAAAAAGTCAGCTCGGATACGGCCCTGGGTCTTCCTTTTGCCCATGTGACCTCCTGAGGCTGAACAATGACCCCATTCTAACACTGCTTGGCGGTACTTAGCTGGAACAACAAACTGCAGTCGAACCTCACCCTGGGGTGTTTGTGACTCACAGTGTAGCCGTCCTTGCTTGCAAAGGAACCTGGCTTGACCTCCCCGTGAATACTTTATCACTCTACCCTTTTGTTTCTTATGCACAGCAGCAAGTGTCGGGTCAGAATGTTGTTCTTGAACAACAACTTGGCTACACATCAGATCTTGTGGCGATTCAATGGTCACCAGGGTGACACAGTTTGGAGCCTCACCGATGGCTCGTGTTTCTGCAGCCGAAGTCTGAGTAGCGTCATCTTCAGTGTAACTATGCTTGGCACCTGGAATATTGCCTATGATTAGGTCAAATAAAGGTTCTGGCATGACAACTGCGACTGTCGTACCAGTGTAAAATGGAGATGCCACCTGGATACGTGCCTTAGAGAACAATTTCACTGATCCATCAATAAGGTTAGCTTGGATCTGTCGACCTGTGTACTGCTCAGGCCGAACTAGACTCTGCTTGACAGAGCAACCTGAGGATCCATTATCTCTCAGGACCTTCACAAGAATGCCTCCCACAAACCCTGGCTGAACAAGGAAGGCACTGTCACCTGTGGGAGGGCCTGTGGAGGAAGCAGCTAGCCCCTGATTAGGCTGCTGAATAAATGATGCGGCAAACATGGTGCCCTGAGAATTAGATGCTTGAGGGGTTGTACTCACTGTCTGGACAGACGGAGCATTGACCTCCTGTTCAGGAGTGTTCATTGTCGCTCAGGGACTAGTGAACTGTGCGGAAGTACCTGTACTGCAAGGGACGACACCACCGTGCTGCTGCTGAGGAACGAAGGCTGCATTTGCCTCCTGCCTCCGATACACGGGGGCTGGTGCTGAAAAGGTTAGTCCCGATGGTTGGTTGCGTGGCTGATACTGCTGCTCGTTAGGGTACTTGTTGTACCGCTTCCACTCAGGCTTCTGAGTGTTTTGCCCCTGGTCCTTCCTCTGCGGTTTTGGACCTTGGCCATTATTCTGAGAACGGCCTTGTTGCTGGGGTTCAGTCTGAGTTGGTTTCCCAGATTTATCAGCTTTCCTGTTCCAGGTATGCTGCTTGTGAGTTTGGACCCGTATGCAGTGAAAAATGCATCAGCCTTCTTCACCATTTGGCTGGCATCTCTTACCTGGCAGATCTTAAGCTGAGCCATAAGTTCAGTAGGCCACGACTTTTCTAGCTGCGTGCGCAGCATAAGGTCAATTATCCCCTCACGCGTGGAAGGAGTTTCATCTTTCTCCATCCACTCATCTAAGTAAGCAGTAAGCCGGTCAAGAAACTGAATGGCAGTCTCTTTTTCCTGTAAACGCGCCCTCATGAACTGACTCTTGGCATCGTCAGTTGTGAGACCGTACGCTTTGACGAGTGCGGCCTTCATCATCTCATACGTGAGATTGTCTCCACGAATTCTGTGGAGAATATCGAGGGCAGGGCCCTCAAACAGGCTAAGAAACTGAAGCTGCTTAGCTGCATCATCCAGCTGGTAAAGCTGAGCCATGTCTTCAAAACAAGCTATGTATGGCTCGATTCACTCGCCTTCCTTGTATGGGGGAAGCTTGATGTGTGGGGTCGCCAGAACGTGTGCAGGGAGAGCGCTCGTGGAGCTTGGGCCAGCTGCACCGGATGTGTCTGAAGCCAAGGAATCTCGCTTGAGCTTCAGCATTTCAAATTCATGTTTTTCGCATGCTTCTCACTCGGCATGTTCGTGTTCTCGTTGTTCTCGCTCGTATTCACGTTCTCTCTCTCTCGTTGTTCTAACTCGAGTTGACGTTCTCTCTCACGTTGTTCTAGCTTGTATTCGCGTTGTTCTCGCTCTTGTTCTAACTCGAGTTCGCGTTGTTTTTGCCTGTATTCGCGTTGTTGTCGCTCTTGTTCCAACTCGAGTTAGCGTTGTTTTTGCTCGTATTCGCGTTGTTGTCGCTCGTGTTCATGTTCTCTCTCACATTCCTCGCATTGTTTTCGCTGGTGATCACGTTCTCGTTCGCGTTCTTCACGAGCATCTTTCTCACGTTGTTCCTCTTAATTCAACCATGAGAGGACATAGTTTTTAATTTTTTCGGAGTTGCTAAGCCCCATATCTCTAGCTTCCTGTACATAGACATTGGCAGCCATGATGCTAACTCAATCTAAGTAAACTAGCGACTCAGTACTGACTGCAATTTTGCAAAGAAAGATGCCAATAATCAAGAATAAAGAATATAGGCACAGGTTAGTGGTGACCAGTTTTATCTAATTAAACTGGTAAAGAAAGAAAATTAAACAAACAACTGACTGTGAAAACTATTACGTAAAATTAATAGAACTGAAGCAATAATCACCAGTAAGATAGTGCCTATAGACTTTAATGATAAATACCTAAGTATGAATGAGCGAGTATTATCTCATGGATAGATTTAGATTTTTTTTTTTTATGTGAGGAAGAAGGAACCAAAGGCTATGAGCCCGCAGTAACAGTTCCCTCCAAGAGAAAAACAAAATACAATAGAGAGCCAAATTCAAGATCCGATCATTTTGAGATGCCTGGACACACTACGTTTGAAAGACTGGAGATCATAGGCAGCAGGAAATACAGACAGAGGGAGACAGTTCCAGAGCTGACCTGTTGCATAAATGAAAGACTGGGAGTAACGGTTAACTCTTGCATTAGAGAGCTGGACAGAAAAGGGATGAGAGTTTGCTGCCAGACGGGTGCTACGCGCCCGTCGTAGAGGTGGAGGAATGCAAGCAGACAGTTCAGAGGAGCAGTGACCATTAAAGTAGCGATAGAAAAGAGATAAAGATGCAGCAGTGCGGCAAAGAGACAGAGGTTGAAGGGAGTCAGTAAGAGGAGGAGAGTTAATGAGACGAAAAGCCTTTGACTCCACCCTATTGAGAAGAGCTGTATGTGGGGAGCCTCCCCACATATGAGAGTTGTACTCCACACAGGGGCGGATAAAACCCCTGTATAGAGTCAACATTTGTGCAGGGGTAAAGAAAGAGCGGAGTCGGCTTAGCACACCCAATCTCTTGGAAGCAGATTTTACAAGAGATGTAATATGATCTTTCCAAGATAAGTCCCGAGTAAATGAAACCCCAAGCATGTTCAAGGATGATGCAGGATTAAGCTGAATATTATTAAACATTAGTGGGTATACCTGTGGAAGATTTTGTCGGGTTGATAGGTGTAAGAACTGAGTCTTAGATGCATTAAAGACAACCATATTATT
Source organism: Coenobita brevimanus (assembly GCF_032717465.1). NCBI lineage: Eukaryota > Metazoa > Arthropoda > Malacostraca > Decapoda > Coenobitidae > Coenobita > Coenobita brevimanus. Next base: position 5,886,071 of record NC_137060.1, read on the forward strand.
TTTACCCCAGTCAGAGATATGAGCCAAGTCAGACATTAGGTGTGCCATAGCCTCATCCCTTGTTTCTTGAAGTAACTGTTGAGATGGGCGTTGCGGGAACCGAATGGAAAGGTGAAGGGTGGAGTCATCAGCATATGAGTGGATAGGGTTAGATGTACAGCTTAGAAGATCATTGATGAATAAAAGGAAGAGAGTTGGTGATAGGACAGAGCCCTGAGGAACACCACTGTTGATAGATCTAGGAGAAGAACGATGGCCGTCTACAACAGCGGCTATAGAACGACCAGAAAGGAAGCTAGCGATGAAGGCACAGATAGAAGGATAGAAACCGTTGGAGGGCAGTTTGGAAATTAAAGATTTATGCCAGACTCGATCGAAAGCCTTTGAGATGTCAAGTGCAATGGCAAAGCTTTCGCCAAAGTCCCGAAAGGAGGATGACCAGGAGTCTGAAAGGTAGGTGAGAGGATCGCCAGTGGAGCGTCACTGACGGAACCCATACTGACGATCGGAAAGAAGCTTGTGATCGGAAAGATGTCTTAAAATTTTTCTATTAAGAATTGACTCGAAAACTTTTGAAATACAGGACGTTAAAGCAATTGGACGATAGTTGGAGAGTTGGGAGTGGTCACCCTTCTTTGGGACTGGCTGAATGAGAGCAAACTTCCAGCAAGAAGGAAAGGTACAAGTTGACAGACAAAGGCGAAATAGTTTGCCTAGGCAGGGTGTAAGCACAGAAGCACAGTTCTTGAGAACAACAGGAGGGACCCCATCAGGCTCATATGCCTTGTTAGTACTGAGGCCAGTGATGGCAGAAAATACATCAACTGAAGAAATTTTAATGTCAGCCATGAGGAAGTCAGAGGGGGGAAGTGATGGAGGAACAGCACCGGAATCGTCTAAGGTGGAATTGGAGGAGAAAGTCTGTGCGAAGAGATCTGCTTTATCAGTAGAAGAAATAGCTACAGAACCATCAGAGTAGAAAAGAGGAGGGAAGGATGATGAGGTAAAGTTGTTAGAAAGATTTTTGGCAAGGTGCCAGAAGGAGCGGGAAGAATTTGAGTTGGAGAGTTGAGAGCATTTAGTATGGATGAAATTATTTTTAGTAGAGTGAAGAACAGACTTAGCACGATTCCGGGCAGAAACGTAAAGATTATGTGATTCAGGGGTGGGTTGGCTCCGGTACCTTTGTAGGCCTTCTCCTTGTTGCTGACAGCATTAGAACAAGTGTGATTGAACCAAGGCTTTCTTGCGTTAGTCAAAGGATATGAGAAAGGAATGTATGCTTCCATGCCCGAGAGAATAACCTCCGTAATGCGCAAGGCACACTCAGATGGCTCACGGCCATGGAAGCAATAATCATTCCAGGGAAAATCAAAGAAGTACTGCCTGAGGGCTTCCCAGTTCGCGGCTCCAAAATGCCACAGATGACGTTTCCCTGGAGGGTCCACAGGCCGTACCGGAGTGATAGGACAGGTTAAGGTAATAAGGTTGTGATTGGAGGAGCCCAACGGAGAGAAAAGATTAACAGAGTAAGCAGAAGGATTAGTTGTGAGGAAGAGGTCAAGTATGTTGGAGCTCTCTCCAAGGCGGTCAGGGATACGGGTAGGGTGCTGTACAAGCTGCTCTAGGTCATTAAGGTTAGAAAAGATGTAGGCTTGTTCACCAGGTGGATCCGTGAAAGGAGAGGAGAGCCAAAGGTGGTGGTGAATATTGAAATCTCCAAGAATGGAGATTTCAGAGAAAGGAGAAATGGACAGAATGTGTTCCATCGTAGAAGTAAGATAGTCGAAGAATTTTTGATAGTCAGTAGAATTAGGGGATAAGTAAACAGCACAGAAATATTTAGTCAGAGAATGACAGGAAAGCCGAAGCCAGAGTGTGGAGAATTCAGAAGAATCAAGTTCAGGAACACGAGAGCAAGATAAGTCGTTGCGTATGTATACACAACAGCCACCTTTGGCTTTGAAATGAGTATAGAGAAAGTAGGAGGATACAGAAAAGGGTTTGCTGTCCGTTGCCTCAGACAGCTGAGTCTCCTGGAATGAGGTCGCCAAATGTCATGGGGTATTTAATGTATATCCAATATTAAAGAATATTATTCAATAATAATATATGAGAACAGGACAAAGAATTGACTTGTGAAAATAAAACAATGATACTTTATGCTGGCTTACTTCGCCGATTCTAAGGACGAGAATTTATAAACTTTCTCAACAGTACACAGCAGAGACAAATTATTCACACGTGCTGTTTATTAGTACTGTTGGCCTCTGGAGAAAGTGACTCCACCCCTGACAATCAATAACTAATGCTATTAATGATAAACAGGTTCTTGCTGGTACAATTAACTCCTAGATGGCACAACGGATTTAAGTTAATAAAAGGGACTGGCCTAAGTACCAGCTGTGAATAATGCAAAGCATTTATGCAAACTAGGGGCTGCAACTAGAATAAGCTTATGGAGAAATAAAACACGAGTTTACATTACATTAAGCTCAAGAAAAAGAAGTTAAATTTATTGATTACAGTGAAATAAATTTACATTACATGTTTCAAAATGAATTCAATATAAGGAGATCACACTCACTCGCTCACTCAAAAGCTAAACTCTTAAACCTAGGAAAAATGAAAAGAAATACTGGTCAGAGAGTAGACTAAGCGGATGACTGGGCGTTGTTACCGGAAGGACACTGCACACGATGAGCCTGTCGCCAAATCACGCTAGGTGGGAATTCAGGAACTGGACAACGGCGGCCGCGGGAACTGGGCATCGGCTGAGGAAGGACGCTGCCACACACACTGCTAACCTGCTTCCACGGCGCTCAAATCCTGACTGAGTTCAAATCGTGAGAGAGAGGCGAGTGTCGAGCCGCACTTGCTAACGGCTAGAATGAGTGAAACACGCCCATAACAAATTACTCAGCGGAGGTGCTAATGTCGCGCACAAAGACGATCACTTATGAAACAGTGAAAAATGTCCTGAAAACATTCCCGATTGAGTAAATACGGGGACGGTTAAACTGAGTGATAAATACTGGGATTCCACTAGAATTCGCGGTTCCCACCAAAGTTTAATGTCACGAGTTTATTCAAATATAGGACACGCCGACTCGTGACACATGGATGGGGTTGTAAAGGAGGTGCAGGGTAGGGCAGTGGATGTGGGGGTGGCTCTAATGAATGAAGGTGAGATTTGGAAGATTCCGGTGTTGCTGTTTACTGATGATACTGTACAGTATTATTGTGTGAAGATGAATGGGAGTTGCAAGGTTTGGTGAATGAGTTTGGGACAGTGTGTAGGAAGAGCAATCTGAAAGTTAATGTAAACAAGAGTAAAATTATGGTGTTTGAGAGGAAAGAAGTCACAGAATGTACACTGAGGTTGGATGGTGAAGATATGGAGAATGTGAGTGCATTCAAGTACTTGGGTAGTGTGATGAGTAAGGATGAACTTTGGGGGAGGAAGTGCATGAAAGGGTACAGCAGGGAAGGAAGGTTGTTGGTTCACTGAAAGCAGTGATGAGAATTAGGAAGGTGAGTATGGAAGTTAAGAAGTCACTGCATGATAGTATTTTGATCCCTACCCTGACGTATGGAAGTGAGGCGTGGACCTTGCAAGAGGGGAACAAGTCAAGAGTGAGAGCAGTAGAAATGAGTTACTTGAGAGGAGCACGTGGAGTGACGTGGAGGGACAGGTTGATGAATGAAGAAGTGAAGGAACGTTGTGGGGTAGATGTGGATGTGGTTGAGAAGATTAGGAGAAAAACACTGAGGTGGTTTGGACATGTGGAGAGAATGGAGAAAGAAAGACTGACTAAGAGGGTGTATGTAGGTGAGATGGAGGGAGGGAGAGGGAGGGGTAGACAGAGGATGAGGTGGAGGGATGGAGTGGAGAGGTAGGCTATATGAGGGAGGGGGGGGTGAGTTGGGGGGAGGGTAGTCAAATGGTGGGTGACAGAGCGACTTGGAGGCATTTTGTCTGCGGCCACCCTTTGCGGGATTAGGGCGTCGGGCTATAGACAGATAGATAGATTTTTCATTTTCCGAAAATGGGGTTCAATCAACCCCACGTTAGTGTTGGTGTAAGTCGGATCAAGGGTTAGTGTTCGAGGGTTAAGTAAACATGACCTTCCATGGATTAATACAGTATAATTTGCATAATTATTGACTGTTTTCACCATCATCATCGTCTAATCCTTTGTTACCCCATGAGGAGCATAGAAGTCCGGGGCTAGGCAAGTTGGTTCTGAGATTTAAGATGAGAGTGACTGGCCTCACTCATTCCTGAGTGGCATTATGTGAGCAATAAACCCCAACCATCCTTTGCATATAAACCCGTACAGGCTCAATCTGAATGGAGTGCCGTAATTACCCACGAAACTACCAGACGCCATAATTTGGTTATATGGTTACCATCCAATGTTGTAAATGGTTTCCTGGTGTACCCCTTTGGTATGGGGGTGTTCTGCTTAGAATTGTAAAAACTGTCAGGTTTCAGCAAATGCAGAATTGAAAAGATAACAATACTGTATTTTTGTTGCTGTTGCCCAACCTGTCTGCTTGGCAGTGCAGACCTGTAAACTGCAAGTACGCTACTGCCCTATATGGGGCTGTTTCATAGGTTCCTTATACCACTTTGGTGTGGCATATTTAGTGTGGCATGTGCTGTGCAGTGCTTCATAATGTGCGTTATGTCTTGTAGGCCTATTCTGTAAGCAGGGTACATGTAAACAGAAAGGGATGTTCGAGAGTGTATGCTGGCCTACTCTCCGTTTTACTGAAACATTGAAAAGGTCTACAGAAGAAGGTGGTCAGGAATTAAGTCCTGGCTCTATCACCAGCTTTCCTTCCACCTCAGGATACCACCTTGATCCACTAGTGCTGTAGTCTCCTCCATGTTCTACATTAGAACTTAGATGGCAAGGGTGATGGGGTAGTAGTACTAGTTGTTGTTCCTTAGGTAGTCTGGCTGAACAGCCCCGATTCCCTAAGGAAGGTCATGGCTGAAACCGGGCTTTCCCACAGAGCTCTCAAGGAGTGAATGCTGTGTTGTTGGCACAAGCAATTGTGTGCAATGCAGTCTTCCATAATGTGCTAGTATGGGGTGCTGTATTGCATTCTAGACAGGCTTCAGCGACTGAGTCATCCAGCCTCTTCTGATAATTCAAGAGGGCTGGTTGATGCCCACATCACAGCCTGGCCAGGTGGACCCTGTTCTCACGAGGGAGGGAGAATTCAGAAGTGTGGATATCAGGAGGCCGTGCATGCAGCTGTCTGTTGTCTTTGAATGACTGAATGGAGTGGCGAGTGATCTGAGTATGGATATGCTTCTGGAAGGTGGTTTGAGGCAGGTGAGGAGGGAGATGACAGTACAGTATTTGTTTATGATATGCTGGGTGTTGTTTTGATGTTCCTTGTGTGTGTGGATGTGCTGCCATGTAGTGTAGTGGATATTGTGGGTTTGTGGAGGCTGCGACAAGAATTTGTGTGCCTGTCATGCCTAGATGATCCTTGACTTTGAAGACTTTGGTTTTTTGGTGCAGGTGATCTGTAGATGTAGTAGCTGTGCAGCCTGTGATTATGTTTGAGGCCATATTCTGTATGGTCAGAAGGGTGTTGTAATGTGTTTCACTGAGGTTAGAAGCCCAAGCAGGGCTTACATAATTCATCACTGAACATATATACTGTTTGTATACTATGGTAGTGGTTTCTTTGTTGTGTCTGAATGTTGTATGGGCAAGTGACCTTAGGGTGTTGAGTCTTGGTGTTAATTTATCTTTAATGATTGTGATGTTTACCCCCTGGGGGTAGGTTTTTTTTCAAGAATACTCCCCCAGTATCCCTGCTTGTCGTAAAAGGCGACTAAAAGTGTTGGCGGAGGGTTAGTGCCCCTCCCCAGAAAACACCTAACTAAAAAGACAAAAAATAAGCCTCGGACAAGGGCTGACCAAAAGATGACGACCAAGGACCGGACAAAGGACACGGTAATCGGAACATGGAATGTAAGGGGAGCAAATGATGAGGTGAAAGAGAGAGAGATTGTCCAGGTGCTTGAGGGTGCGAAAGTTGATGTATGCAGAATAAATGAAACGAAATGGAGAGGTGAGAGTGTGAGAGAATGGGAGTATGGATGGGGTATATGTGCAGGAGTAGGTGAGAATGAGAGGGCAAAAGAAGGAGTATGTATAGTTGCGAGTAAAAGATGGAAGACGAGTATAAGAGAGTATGGATCAGTTAGGTCAGGGATTGTGTGGGTAAGATTGAAAGTTGGAATACAAATGTGGGTGACTGTGAGTGTGTATGCTCCAACGCAAGATCGTGCAATCAGGGTGAGAGAAGATTTCTGGACAAATGTGGAAGTGTGCATGGAAAAGTTTGGAAGGAATGAGAGTGTTTTTGATCGGTGATATGAATGGTAAAGTAGGGAATGTGAAGGTGGATGGAATAGTTGGTGAGTGGGGTGTGCCTGCTGAGATAGATGAGAATGGCAGTGCGTTAGTGGACATTTGTGCTGGGAGGGGGTTGGTGATAGCCAATACCCTCTTCAGGAACAAAATGATTCACAGGTATACATGGTGAGTGATGAGAAGGGTGGGTGGTGAACTGCATGAAAGGAAGGCAATGACTGATTATGTGTGTGTGGATGAAAGGATGCAAAGATGTGTAATGGATGCAAGAGCTTATAGAGGTTGGGGGAGTGGACTTTTTGACCACTACTTGGTGATGGCCAGAATCAAGGTCCAATTAGGATGGAGAAATAGAAGAAGGGAAGGACGGGAAGAAGGAGTATTTGTAAGGAGAGTGGAAAGGTTACAAAAGGATGAGAAAAAGGCAGAGTATAAGAGAGAAGTGGAGGAACGATTGGGCAAATAAGAATTGGAGCAGATGGGGGACGTGGAAGGGGTGTGCAGGATATTTACAGAAGAAATATGTGCAGCATGTGATGTGGTGTGTGGGATGAGGAGAAGACGGAGGGGTGTGCAACGAACAGCGTGTGGAATGAAGAGATGAGACAGGCTGTGGCACAAAAAAAGAAAGCATACAATGAATGGATGAGAAATAGGGGCGTGGAAGAAGTTGAGAGGTGGAAGAGAGAGTTATATGTAGAAAGAAAGAGAGAGGTGAAAAGATTAGTAAGAGAGAGTAAGAAGAGAGCATATGAGGAATTTGGAAGGAACTTGAGTGTAAAGTGGAGGGACTGTGAGAAAATGTTCTGGAAAGAGGTGAAAAGAGTAAGACAGGGTGGAAGTGAAGTTAGCAGGGGAGTGAAAGATAAAAATGGTAGATTACTAGTGGAGAAGGGAGAAAAAGTGAGCAGATGGAGAGAACACTTTAAGGAATTGTTGAACATAGAGGATGGAAGTAATGCGAGTATAAGTGGCTGGGGAATAGCTGGGAGAAGGGGGGAGGTGAGAAGATCGGAAGAAATCAGTAGGATAGAAGTTGTGGAAGCAATGAAGAAAGTTAAATTGGGGAAAGCCCCAGGAATTGATGGAGTGTGTGGTGAAATGCTGAAGTATGGGGGAGAGATAGTAGTAGAATGGATGTGGAAAATGTGCAGATTGGCCTGGGAGGAAGGTAGAGTCCCGGAGGATTGGAAGTCAGGTATAATTATTCTCTTGTACAAAGGAAAAGAGGAAAAAGAAGTGTGTGGTAATCATAGGGGCATCTGTTTTCTTAGTATAATAGGAAAAGTGTATGGTAGGATACTTATTGACAGAGTTAGAGAAAGAACAGAGGAATTAGTTGGAGAAGAACAGGGAAGGTTTAGGAAGGGAAGAGGTTGTGTAGATCAGATATTCATTCTTAGATCTTTAGTGGAAAAGTTTCTAGAGAATGGAAAGAAGTTGCATGCGGCTTTCATGGATTTGGAGAAAGCATATGACAGGGTGGATAGACAAAGGATTGTGGAAAGTATTAAAAATATATGGAGTAGATGGGAAGTTGTTGAATGCTGTGAAGAATATGTATGATGGTGCTAAGGCTGCAGTGTGTGTGTGGATGGTGAACTGAGTGAATTTTTCTCTTTGAAGGTTGGGTTGAAAGAGGGATGTGTCATGTCTCCATGGTTGTTCAATCTGTACATGGATGGGGTAATAAAAGAGGTACAAGGTAGGGTAGTGGATGTTGGAATGGCCCTGGTGAGAGAGGGTAGTGTTTGGAAACTCCTTGTACTGTTGTTTGCAGATGATACTGTGTTATTGAGTGAAGACGAAGGAGAGCTGCAAGGCTTGGTGGATGAGTTTGGGAGAGTGTGTAAGAAACAGAATCTAAAGGTGAATGTAGGGAAGAGTAAAGCGATGGTCTCTGAGAGAGGTTAAGTCAGTGAATGTACAGCGAGGTTGGATGGTGAGGAATTGGAAAATGTGAGTACATTTAAGTACTGTACTTGGGTAGTGTGATGAGTAAGGATGGAGGTTTGGAGGGTGAAGTGCTTGAAAGGGTACAGCAGAGAAGAAAGGTTACTGGTTCCTTGAAAGCAGCGATAAGAGGCGGGGAAGTGAGCATGGAAGTGAAAAAGTTACTACATGACAGTACTGTATTGTGATACCAACTTTAACGTATGGAAGTGAAGCTTGGACGTTGCTGGAAGGACACAAGTCAAGAGTGACAGCATTAGAAATGAGTTATTTAAGAGGAGCCTGTGGAGTCACATGGAGAGACAGGCTGACAAATGAGGATATAAAGGAGCATTGTGGTGTGGATGTGGATGTGATAGGAAGCATTAGGAGGAATACACTGAGGTGGTTTGGCCATGTGGAGAGGATGGAGGGTGAAAGACTGATGAAGAGAGTGTATGTGAGTGAGGTGGAGGAGGGAAGAGGGAGGGGGAGGCTGAGGATGAGATGGAGGGATGGGGTGGAGAGGTATATGAGAGAGGGGGGTGTGAGTTGGGAGTGGGGCAGTGAAATGGCGGGGGACAGGGCGACGTGGAGGCGATTTGTTTGTGGCCACCCCAAACGGGATTGAGGTGTCTGGCAATAGATAGATAGATAGATAAATAGATGTTTAAATGACACTGATATATTCTATGTTACACCAAGGATTTTATGTGTGTGTGGGGGGAGGGGTGTTTATAGTGAGGTGAGGAATGTGACTAAGTCCTGCTGTCCAGATTGTGAGAAGGGTCACTGTATATTTGGCTGGGGCTATATTGAGTCTGTTTGTGGTGAACTATTCATGTAGTGCGTGAGATAAGGTTGGGGGATGTGTGTGGTTGTGTTTGCATTTTGATGTGTAATGTAAGTGTCTGGATAAAATGAAAAAATGTACAAATAATGGTTTAGAAGCCAGATCACAGCGTCCGGGTAATGGATTGTTCTGATAATGGATGTCTGGATAATCGAGGGATTACTGAATTCCTATAGTTTGTTATTACAATTCTGCAATCACGATGGGGAGAGGGCAATTTCGAGCCAGGCTGGGGTAAAGAGGGTTGGAAACACATGTATTGACCCACTGCACCCCACTTAATGGACAACTGTTGAAATTCTGGTGGGCTTTGTGGCATCTGTCAAATCCAATATCCACTACATCAGGGTTCACTATATTAAGGGTCTAGTACAGAATCAGCCTGATACCTACCCACCTCTGTCTACGCATTTTCATTGTAGTGATTATACCCTCAGCTTTCATTTGTTCCCTTATACAGGAAACTCCCTTTTTCTCCCTTCATGTGATGCCTTGCATAATCCTTGGTATTCTTTCTTAAGCACTCCTAAGTATACATTCCAGAGATTTTACTAGACTCCAAGTTTCCAATCTGTATGTGTGAACAGGAAGGACACATTGATTATATAAATCTCTTTTGGCATAATGGTACTTGCTTATCCTTAATGTAGTTGCAAAGTTTGACAAAAGTCCTCCATCCCATTCCTATTCTTCCTTTGATTTCACTGTCATGGACTGGATCTGCCGGAACACCTAGCCCTGTTATGTATTCCTCAACATATTCTGGTTTTTCATCTCCTATCCCTGCACCTCGCTATGATTAGGGCGTAGTGAGGTGCTCTTTACCGGCAAGGGGACATCGGTTCACTGCGCGGGATGGTCCTGTAGGGGCAGTTGTTTGCCTGTAGTTGATGGGTCTGCTCAGTCAGACAGACAGTGGTTACTCAACAGCAACAACTGGACAGGAATAAACATGTCTGTTAATCATAAGTTTTGTCTTCATATTCATTTTCAAGCCTACCATCAGACTCTCCCTGTTCAAGCACAGGCACACCTTGAGATGCGATACCCCTAGATGCGATATCCTGGCATAGCAATGGGGGTAGAAATACCACCCTACCCCGCTGAACAATGGCCAAACCCCGGTATAACGATTTTTTTTTTTTTTTTAACTGATTTTGATGATATTTTAGACTTAAATTTTGTTTTCAGATTGATTTATAAACTGTTTTTAGACTTAAAATACAGTAATCCCTCCAAGATCCGATGTAATAGCGCCAAAGGCATGTCCGGGACTTCGTTTTGTCCGGGACTTGGGAAAGATGCCCCTGGACAGGTACTTATAGACCTCAACCCATCCAAACTTTGAAAGCCACCTAAATAACTCCCTACCGGACATGCACTGCACCTATTTAAGACCCTATTCACACAAATATGGGACAGAAACCATAAAATAAATGAAAAGGAACCAGAGAATGAGAAATTAGAAGAGAGCATGGAAAATATTCAGCAGTGTACAGGATACTTATGACACGTCCGTGATCGTCACGAAGATTAACCCTCCTTCTCTATGGCTCTGACAGTGGTAAAGGTGCACTTGAAGCACGTACAGTAATCCAGTGTTGTGCTGCACTTAATCCTTTGCACTATGAATTATAATCGTTTAACACTGAACATTCTGTTTTGCGCCATGCCAGTTGCAACATGCCAGTGTTGCACTCTGCACTTAATCCTTTGCATTCTGAATTCTAATTTCTTAACACTGCACAACACCCATGTGGTCTAGTGGTGAGGTATAGCAGTTTATTCACTGTCCACTACAAAAGTGAGCACATGGGCAGCCATGGCGACGAATGTGCAGTCACGACGGTAGGTAGGTGGGAAGTGGGGAGGATGCAGGAGCGCTCTAGCAGACGTTGCTGGAACTACACGCCAAAACACAGCTGTTCATCATTGCACAGCAAATTTAGAGTAGGGATGAACACACATCAGCTTTTTTTTGTTTTTTTTTGACATTTTTTTTGGCCATTTTTGGACCTAAGCCCAAAATGTCCGGGACTTGGACATCTTAAAGGGATTACTGTAATGTGTTTTAGTCATAGGTGGAGTGAACATTGCCAGTTTGGGGTACAGTTTACTAAGTCTGATTTTTTCCAGACATATTTTTGATGATTTTCATATTTTATTTTGGGTTTAGGTGTTATAAACTGCTTTTAGGTTTAGTTTAGCTTGTTTTAAAGCTACAGTATATGGGGGTTTAAGTTAGCTAGAAACTTGTTTTTGGACTCATTTGGGTGGGTTTAGGACTTGGTTGGGGGGGGGTAAACCCAAGGCTGAAAAACACATCCCTATAATTTACATGTTAAGTCTACCATGAAATATGATACGCCGCCTAGTGATGGGTTTTTACTTAACCAATTGCATCGTTAAACTGTGGTATGCCTGTATTGTAACGTACCATTTCTTGTAGTTCTTCCCCTAAGTCACTTAAAAGGGGGAGTGCCATCTACAAATCTAAATGTTCAATCATTTTCCATTAATGTTACAAGTAATTCCTACATCATCCCAATCTATATTTTTGAAAACCTCCTCTAGGCATGCACTGATTGACTTGGGTGAAATTGTGTCTCAGAGTCTAACACCTTTCTTTAATGGTATTTTCTGGCTATCCTGATGGAGTCAATTATGATGCAGTGCTATCTCTACAAATATCTAATAATATTTTAACATAAGTCTATTTTACACCTTGTCCTCGAATTTTTCTCATTGCCGCAGAGGTGAGACAAGCAGTGGCACAAAAGAAAAAAGCATTTAGGGAATGGATGGGAAGCAGAGCAATGGAGTAAGTTGAAAGAGAGAATAAAGTTATATGTAGACAACAGGAGAGACGAAAAGAATAGTAAGAGAAAGAGTAAGCAGAGAGTGGATGAGGAGTTTGGAAGTGTGTGTAAAGTTGAGGGAATGTACTAAAATGTTTTGGAAGGTGGTCAAGAGTAAGACAGGGTGATAAAGGAGGTAGTAGAAGAGTGAAAGATAAAAATGGCAGTTTGCTGGTGGAAGAGGGAGAAAAAGTGAGCAGATGGAGAGAACACTTTAAAAACTGTTAAACACTGAGAATGAAAGTACAGTCAATCCTCAAGTAACACGTGGTTGAGCAACATGGTTTTGCACTTACACGGTCAGCAAATGCAAGAGGTCATAATCAACACGGGGAAAATCTTGAGTTTACGCGGGAAGTGTCAGCTGGCCGGGCGATGCAATTTGACAGCCTTGTGTGGTGATATCGCCCGCCAGACTCACCATGATTGGTAGGCTTACATCTGGGTACATTCACCTTCGACGACATGGTCAACTCAGTTGTTTCAGCCCTGGACATTGAAGGATTTGACTTAGATGATGAAGAAGGAAGTGCAAGAGCAGCAACATCTCAACAATGAAAACAACAACACTGGGGGTGGGGAGTGGGGGAAGAGTGCCAGTGAGCCACACATCAACACAAGGGTACCTAGCTTAACTCTTGCTATTTATTATGTATGACAGTGTCATGGTATTTCCAGTTTTCCTACTGGAATGAAGAGCTGACAGGATTCTTTATTATTTTTTTACAGATTAGTGTATGTAGTGGACTTATGAAAAATGTTCATAAATAGGTTCCATTACTGTTTTTTGTACTGCGTGTATCTTAGATTTTACCAAGTATGAAGCATTCTGACTTAAAAACAAGTGTTATTTTGCTAACCTGTATCATATTTTAATGGCTATCTCCCCTGTGATGTATATAAAGATTTGCTTTATGCATGGTTGTGTGATGATTGCTGAATGCACCATGATTAATGAATGCTCATAATGCACCATACTGTTTTAGCAAGTTTTACCTAATGCACATTTTAGTTTGTACGCTGTGAGGTAGGATATAATCACTGGGCTGTCTGGGGAGTGAAGTCCCCCAGTTAGCTCTCAATGACTACAGTTAGACTTCCATTGCTATTTATGGTTTTAAATTGCATACATTTGAGTTTATTTGGTGTGTTGATGTCACGTCCAATCAGTGTGATCAACAATAATTGTGCTCTCGAGGGTGTTCAGGCTGCTTTCTGTCTTCTATCTATCTTCTGCCAGACGCCACAATCCCGTAAGGGGTGGCCATTTGACTTTGAGTTATTTGTTTTATGGGGAGGGGCACTAATCCTCCACCAACCCACTTGTTGACACGTAGGGAGCACGTATGGTTTGGTTATATGGTTACCACCCAGCGTAGTAAATGGTTTCTTGGCTTACAGGAAACCATTTGGCTTGTCACTCAATGTAAAGCCACCTATAAAGGAAAGAAAAGCAATAAGAAGTGACAGGAAAGATGGGAGACATATGAAGAGAGGAGGGCAGACACAGAAAAAGAATGCTTTCTGTAATATCACTAAATAGGTATATTTCGTTGTTCTCCAATACAGTACTTTTTGATTGAAAATCAAATGGTAAGCACCCGAGATGTACTGTATCTAATACTAAAATTACTTTGCTTGAGGGTGTAAATCTATAAAAAAAAAAAAAAAACAGCTCATATTGCTGCATCACTGTTGTTTGTATTTACTCTTGTTTTTTTGTTAATGCTAATTGAATACCATTCATGTTCATAATTACAATAGCTATATCTCTTTCAATGTTTTACCTGATCGTGGGTATAAGTAGGAGGTAATTTATGTGGGGTTGGGTGATAAGAGGGGGTAAAGGTGAGAGTTTTGTTGAAAGTGGCCAGACCACATTGTACTGTTCTACATTCAAACATATTGTATCGGTGATGCGGGTTTGAGTACCACAGTCCATGTTCCGTCCATATTGTCTGTGTTGCTCAAACGTTGACTGTAATGCTAGTAAAAGTGGTTGGGGAATGGCTGGGAGAAGGAGGAAGATGTGAAGGGAGGAAGAGATCAGCTGGATGGAAGTAGTGGCAGCAATGAAGAGTCAAAATGGGGAAAGCCCTGGAACTGGTGGAGTGTGATGAAATGCTGAAACATGGGGGAAAGATAGTAGCAGAATGGATATGGAAGTTGTGTAGATTGGCCTGGGAGGAAGAAAGAGTCCCAGAGCATTGGATGATGGGTATAAGTATTTCCCTGTACAAGGGAAAAGCGGGAAGAGAAGTGCATGGTAATCAGTAGGGTATTTGACTTCTTAGTGTAACAGGAAAAGTATATGGCAGGATACTTATTGACAGAATTAGAGAAATAACAGAGGATTTATTTGGAGAAGAACAGGGAGGTTTCAAGAAGGGAAGAGGCTGTGTAGATCAGATATTCATCCAAAGGTCTTTTGTGGAAAAGTTTTCTAGAGAAGGGAAAGGAGCTGTATGTTGCCTTCATGGATCTGGAGAATGTATAGGACAGATTGGATGGATAAGAAATGAGGAAAATAATAAAAATATATTGAGTAAATGGGAAGCCACTGAATGCAATGACGAGTATATATGAGGGCGCTATGGCTGCAGAGCATGTGGATGGTAAACTGAGAGAATTTTCCTTACTGAATATTGGACTGAAACAGGGATGTGTCATGTCTCCATGGTTGTTCTGTTTGCATATGGATGGAGCTATGAAAGAATAACATGGTAAGGCAGTGGATGGTGGAGTGGCGCTAATGAGAGGGGGCAACAATTAGAAACTTCTTCCTTTGTTGTTTGCAGGTGATACAGTATTGTTTAGTGAAGACGACGGGGAGCTGCAAGGCTTGGTGAATGAGTTTGGGACAGTATGTAAGTAAAGGAATCAAAAGGTGTGTGTAGGGAAGAGTAAAGTTGTGGTCACTGAGATAAATGAAGTCACTGAATGCACAGTGAGGCTGAATAGTGATGAAATGGAAAATGTGAGAGCATTAAAGCACTTGGGTAGTGTGATGAGTAAGGATGGAAGTCTGGAGGATGAAATGCTCTAAAGGGTACAACAGGGAAGAATGGTTGCTGGCCCATTGAAACCAGTGATAAGAAAGAGGAAATCGAGCATGGAAGTAAAACAATCGCTACATGACAGCACTGTGATCCCCACTCTAATGTATGGAAGCTAAGCTTGGATCTTGGACCTTGTTAGAAGAACACAAGTTAAAAGTAGTCAAAATGAGTTATTTGAGATTATTTGAGTGAAGCATGTGGAGTTACATTGAGAGACAGACTGATGAATGAGGAAGTGAAGGAATATTGTGGTGAGTGGTTTGGTGGTGACCATCATCCACTCACTTGATGTAGTGCTGCCTACTTCTTTCTTCACCTTTATCTTTCATTTTATGTGTCTGCCCTCCTCTCTCCCTGTTTCTCCCATCCTTCCTGTCACTTTTGATTACTCTTCTTCCCTTTCCAGATGGCTTTAGAGTAAGTGACAAGCCTAATGGTTTCCTGTAAGCCAAGAAACCATTTACAACACTGGGTGGTAACCATATAATCTGCTCACACGTGTTCCCTATGACAGGTGGGTTGGCGGAGGGTTAGTGCTCTTCGCTGTAAAACAACTAACTCAAACACAAACAGCCACCCCTTATGGGATTTTAGCATCTGGCTATAGACAGATAGATAGGTTTGGTCATGGAGAGGATGGAGGGCGAGAGATTAATTAGGAGAGTGTATGTGATTGTGTTGGAGGGTGGGGGGAAAGGGAGAGTGAGACCGAGAATGAGATGATGGGATGCAGAAGAGAGGTTTATGAAAGGGGAAGGGTGTAAGTTGGGGGATTGTAGCAAAATGGCAGGGAACAGGGCAACGAGCAGTTGACTTCTTTGCGGCCACTCCTTGTGGGGATTAAAACGTCTCGCCACAGATGGAGTTCAAACGTATGATATTGTATTCTTTCTCATAATCAACACGTGTCATGTACAAGCGTTTCTTGTGTTCTGATATTCTCTTCAGTTCCCTGATCAATAACTTGAATATGGTCTGTTGTCAAAAAGCCACTTTGACACTCATGTCTGTCCTCTTGGCTGCTTTGCATCTAAGTTGCAAGAAAAAAAGAAGTTGGAAAACACTGGTAATTACTCTTCACAGGAGCAATCCAGGACCCACCAACAAATACATATGTCCACCATGCTCAAAGCATATCACGTCGAGCTGACAGACAAAGGGTTCAGTTCAGTCCAATTCCTGCAAGAACTGGACCCATTACACCTGCACAACACTTGCATCCAGAAGACACTACACAAACACCTGGACCTGCTTCTTATGCTCCTTTCCCCCACCCACTAATCCCCCCACCAATCCCACTCATACTTCCCTCACACTTTCACAGCCAAACCCACTGATCATTCCCACACCATCCAATCCCCCAACTCCTCCCATTCCAACCCATCCTAATCGACCCCAACCCTTACCTCCATCACAACCTCCTCCTACCTCTTCCCCTCCACCCACACCACCTCCTCCCCGTGCTGCAGCAGCCAACACACATCGCACACACAACATAAACAGCCTTCAGTTAAACATAGATGGCATAAACGCCAAAAAACAAGAACTCACACAATTCATCAAAGAACAGAACATACACATTGCCATCTTACAAGAAACAAAACTACACAGGGCACAGAAAACACCAACATTTCATAACTTCACCTCCATTCGACAAGACCGGGCCGACAGCAGTGGTGGTGGACTCATCACCCTGGTACACAAATCCATCAACTTTGCAGATACCAGTGCACAGACAAAATCACTTCTCCCCCACATGACACCACAACAGAAATACAGTCAATTAAAATACGCACTGGCAACAAATCACACATAACAATTGCTAACACATACATTCCCCCCCAGTCGTCTCCCACACTACCACACAATTACTCTCCACAAATACACCACAATACTAACATACCCAACATCACCCTGGGTGGTGATTTCAACACCAAGTCGTTGACCTGGCATGTCAACAACCCCCTGACACAGACAGAGGGCTGGTACTACAATCCCAGACAGATCATCTTTTCATACTGAACAATCTAGACCAACATACCCATATCTCACACCAAGCCATCTTCCTCTCATCATCCCTGGACATCACCTTCTGCTCCCCAAACCTCGCCCCCACTACATCCTGGAGAATGGTCAAAACCCTAGGTTCTGATCACCTCCCAGTCATCATCACTACCAAAACCAGAATCACCCCACCAGGCCACAGACACACACACACTAATTATAACAGAGCCAACTAGGAGGCCTTTGCAACTGAAACAGAATAACATTTCGAAACACTAAACTGTACACCCATCACAAACATCAACACTGCTGTGCACACTTTCAATACAATTATACAAAATGCAGACAAAAGACACATCCCTAGATGCAACAGAAAGAGACACAACCCCAACTTCACACCAGAAATTCAAGGCCTCATCAGACAACGGGACACATTGCGACACTCCCCAACACCCCATACACAAGACACCGTACAACAAATACAAGAACTCAACACTCAGATAAACAATAAAATATCAGAACAGCAAACACTAAACTGGAATAATTATCTTCAAACACCTGACCACAAAACAAACACCAGTGAACTCTACAAAACACTAAACAGCATCACACTTTCCAACAGAAACACTACACACTCACATGCCCCCTTCACAACAACAGACACCAGCCTTTCAAACAAACAACAAGCAAACACTCTCATCAATCACTTTTCACAAGTCAGCCATCTTAACCCCCATCCCGAAGATCGACTTAATTATCCGACATAAGAGACAGTTCCCCGCAGACCCAGACTATGCACCTTTCACTTACAACCAGACGAAGCACATCATTAGCAACCTTAAGCACTCATCTGCCTGTGGACCAGACAACATAAGCAACATTCACCTTAAACACCTTGGACCACAAGACATACAAGCACTCACCAACATATCAGACCACAGCTACTCACACAACATAATACCCAACATCTGGAAGCATGGCATTATCATCACTAACCCTAAACCCAACAAAGACCCCACATTGCCCTCCTCACAACGCCCCATCACACTCCTCTGCACCCCCTCTAAAGTCACTGAATGACTGGTACTACAACTAGTCACACGTCACATTCCCCTAGCCCAAACACAACATGGCTTTAGGCCACAACACTCCACAAACACCGTTCTTACAGACCTTACACAGAGAGTTTTCGATGGCATAAATTCAGCTAGGCCACCACACAGAAAACTCCTAGTCACACTAGACATCAGCAAAGCTTTTGATGCCATCCCCCACCACAACCTCAAAAACAAAATACTCAACACAAACATGCACAATAACACAAAAAGATGGTTGACAAACTACTTAGCAGGCAGATGTGCACACGTAACATTTGCCGGTCAGTCTTCTAACATCAGAAACTTCACAAACAGCATCCCCCAAGGATCTGCTTTGTCCCCTACACTCTTTAACCTATACATGCACGACATACCCACACCACACACACCACAGATACACATAGCTTCCTATGCAGATGATATAACACTTATATGTACACACCAAAATGCAAACACAGCTGCACACATCCTCCAACCTTACCTCAACACACTACATGAATGGTTCACCACAAACAGACTCAAAATAGCTCCAGCCAAATCTACAGTGACCCTTCTCACAAACTGGACACCAGAACACAGTCACATCCCACACCTCACCATAAACAATACTCCCCTACCAAACACACACACAGACAGACACACAGACACACACACACACACACACACACACACACACAAAATCCTTGGTGTAACATACATCAATGTCATTTAAACAACACATCACAAACATTAAAAATAAAATAACGCCAAGACTCAATGTCTTGAGATCACTTGCCCATACAACATTCGGACACAACAAAGAAACCACCACCACTGTATACCAACAATACATACGTTCAGTGATGAATTATGCAAGCCCTGCCTGGGCTCCTGGGCTCACCAAAACACACTACAACACTCTACAGACCATACAGAACAAGGCCCTAAAAATAATCACACACTGCACAGCTACTATGCCCACAGAACACCTACATCAAGAAACCAAAGTCCTCAAAGACAAGGATCACCTAGACATAAGGTACCCAGATTCTTGCTGCAGCCTCCACAAACCCACAACATCCACAATATTACATGGCAACATATCCCCCCACACCTAGGAACATCAAAACAACACCCAGTACACGATATCATACACAAATACCGTCATCTCTCTCCCCTCGCCCACCTGAGACCAGCTTCCAGAAGCATATCCATACTCAGATCACTCGCCGCTCCATTCAGTCACTTAAAGACAACACACAGCTGTATGCACGGCCTCCTGACATCCATCCTTCTGAATCCTGTTTCTCTTGTGAGGACAGGGTCCACCTGGCCAGGCTGAGATGTGGGCACATTCCAGCCCTCTTACGCTACCAGAAGAGGCTGGATGACTCCCTCACTGATGCCTGTCCAGGATGCAACACGGCACCCCATACTATTAAGCACATTATGGAAGACTGCATTGCACACAATCACCTACGCCAACAACACAACATACACTCTTTGAGAGCTCTGTGGGAAAACCCGGTCTCTGCCATGGCCTTCCTATGGGACTCGGGACTGTTTGGCCAGACTGCCTATGGAACAACTACTACAACTACTACTACAGACATCTACAAATGATCAGCTGATCAATAATTTTCATTTCCTCTCCATGTCATTATAACTGAGATGGTTTGAGCATGTGGAAAGGACGGGGGATGACAACTGGATGCAGAAAGTGAGAAGTGTTAACACTGGGGGTGGGGTTGTGAGAGGCAGACCAAAAAAAAAGGCCTGGGTCGAGGTCCTAGAGTATGACCTCAGAGATAAGAGACTGAATAAGGAGGCTGCCAGAGATCAAGCAACGTGGAGAGTTGCCATTAGGTGACCAAGGTTGACGCATGAAAGCATGCTGATGCCTTTATAAATGAAAACGAACAAATGATTTTCTTTACACTGCTACTCACACAACCAAATGTTACTTTGCCTATGCCACTTACATAACCCTTTTAAAATGAGAGGCTAAATAAATTACAAACATCATGAAATAACTCAGTGTTTTCTACCCTGAAATAAATAAGGAAGTGTGTATACATTGTGATTCTAGTAATCACTGATGTTACAGCAGTCATCTGGTGGATCCTACACATGAGACAGGACAACTTTCCATCATACATTCAATTCAATAATATATTGAGGCTTCCAATGACTTTAAATAATGGTATGAGGTTTCATTCACCACTGATGGATCCAATGTGGAACAGCTGTTCAGTTTCTTCCATTATAGGATCCTAACCCCGATCAAACTTCAGTTACAGCGGTACAGAAAATTAAGTTGCAGCTGGGCGGACAATAATATTATTAATGTTTTTTAGTTAACATATGCTAGCAGCAGCACCATGAGATAGCATACCAAGCTGCTGGTAGGGTTGGAAACTAGAGGCATCTGGCTATTTGATAAACCCCACTGCCCTTGGTCAATGTGCCCAGACAACCATGAAGGAAAGATTTTTTTTTTTTTTTTTTGTCAGGCAATTGTATTATTTTTTACTTTTGTTATGGCACATTCCATGGGTCCTGTGGCCATGTCTAGCTGGAGGATACAGATGCTGTGTGTGCATTATTTATCAAAGCAAACGATCCATTTAAAGCAATATTGGACCAGATTGGCATAGGGTCGCAAAGTATACAGAGGCTTGTCAAGTCTTGCTGAAAGTTCAGAGAAGACACTGTACCAGCATCCCTTCCCAGGCCTTATAGGTCAAAATTAGTGTCTCCTGGGACACACTAAGAATGTTATTTCCTGTCAAGTTAAGGCCAAACCCTCACTAGCAGTTAGAGTTTTGAAGCAAAAGAACCCACACCTCATGGACATATCTTCGTATCCAACAGAGTCTCCATGATGAGCTTGTGCATGTAAAAAACCTTTCTCATGTATATATAAAGTTGTGTGAGAAATATGTAGTTTGGGGCCTTGACATATGGAGGGTACTATGGTTGGATAAGTTGACAATCTGTGTGACTGGTAGGATAGAATTGCATTTACTCCCCTCTTCCCTGACTTGTACCTGTACCTGCCTCAGTATTGTATAGTTAGGACTGTTAAGCAACCTTCCTTGTTTAATTTTTGGGCATCTTTCTGTTATTATTGCATAAGGGACTTAGTAAAATTCCTTAAGAATCTCATGATGTCCCAGAACAGCAACTATGAACTCCTAAATGACTACCTATCGAGTTCTTTTGGAAATCCAGTGCAAAACTCTTTAGGTAGGACAGTGCTCCCTGCTACACCACCAAAAGTCTCAGTCAGTGACTGAAAGATTGTGAGATTCTGTGCATTAGCGATTAGCCATGGCAAAGTCCAGCCTTGCTTTCTTGGGAAACCTGTGGTGTAATGATGCAACGCCTCCATGACGGACACCTTGTCTATTCCCCAGCTGGACATAAAGATGTGTGGGCCAGTTTGGAAGCTTGTCTTCTGCATAACCTTACTGATAAGTTGATAGTGTCCTGTGAAGACTCTAGAAGTGCCTCTGATAGAAGTGTCTGAGGTACTAGAGTGTTACGTACCAGTAAGGATTCTTTACCACAATAATTTCATGGTGGGTGGTGGCGATCATCATCCATTCACTTGATGAAGTGCTGCCTATTTCTTCCTTCACCTTTGTCATCCTTTTTCCTGTGTCTGCCCTCCTCTCATCTTCTTACATTCTTATCATCCTTTTTCTGTGTCTGCCCTCCTCTCATCTTACTTCTTACATTCTCCCTATCACTTTTATTACTCTTCTTTCCACTCAACGGAGCTCTACACTGAGTGACAGGCCTAATTGTTTCAGTGACAGGCCTAATGGTTTCCTGTAACCCAGGAAACCATTTACAATGCTGAGTGCTAACCATATAACCAAATAATGGGGTGATATGGAGCCTACTATGGTGCTCCCGTTTATTTAGTGAAGAGGCAGTTGCAGTGTCCATCCAGAATCAAACCTCCACACTCTTCCCCATGTCTTGCTGTGGCGGACATTGATTCACTACATGGGAAAGCCCTGTGGACTGCTTGTCTGCAGCTGATGGGTCCACTCAGCCAGACAGACCTGGGTTACACAACAACAACAACAACACTTTATTATGTTTTCATTTTTTTATTAGCCTGCATCTTAATATTCCTACTCCACCAACTTTTGAATACTGTTACTAAAATAGCTGTTTCAATAAAATATGAAGAAGTACAGAAAAAAAAATTATGTACATTATTCATAATTACTGTTGCATTAAAATCAAGATGTCAAACTTAACACTGGTTCATTCAATGTTGACAGTATGAGTAACAGGTCATCAGCAGAAGTCCTGCACAACAGGGTAAGCATGGGAATGTTCTCACCAGCCCCTATACAATTAATGCATACTACTGCATATGACAAGTTTTGATGGACAGACAAGAGCTGATAAATCACTAATACAAGGAACATCATTACACTTATATTATAACATGTAACTGCATCCACAAAATATGGATGTTTAACATCCTGTTAGTATTCAAGTTTGATATTTGTCAAAAAAAAAAAAAAAATTACCACATTCATCTCATTTGAAGGAATTTGTAGGTGCTTGGCAAGGCTGCTCTTTTCACTAAACAGATTACCACATTCATCATTCCTCGGTGAATTAAGCCATGGTCACATGGGAACATTCTCAAGCAACACCAATCCAAAATGTCAAAAGCAAGAGAAAAGAATGGCAGTCACATGAAGAATTTTGTCCCAGCAAGAGAAAACATTTGAATATTGCCACGCAAGTGGGCAACAAATGATACGTGTTTTCTTCCCAATTAAGTCTTATTGATATGAGTACAGCAATAAAAACAATGAAGATAAATCCCATGAAGGCTGCTGCTATTCTGACTATGGACTATGTTGTTAAAAAAAAAAAAAAAAATGCTAGCTATGTTTGTCGACTTGCAAATGGCTAGCCAGATGGTTTGAGAGCATTTATTATACTGGTAACTGATCAAGACAACTTGTTTAGAGGACCCCACAGAACATAAGGCTGTAGGTACATCTTAGCAAACTCAAATATCTTCATCTGGTGATTTTTGTCTCCTAGTACCAAGGGGAGGCGGTGGCTCAATCGGTAGAGAGTTGGCCTGCAGTCCTGACGGACCCGGGTTCAAATCCCGCTGAGGCAGGATTTGAATTTTAAGTTTAAGGATTTGAATTTCATAAAATAAGACATTACTGATCTATCAGAAGGCCCGCCGACATGTCGTAAAAATACCCCTGCTAATACCAATACACCAGTCCCGTATGAGACAGCCCTAGCATGTATTCAGTATGGACAGTGGGTGTTAGCGCCGAAGTGGTGACATGTAGAGGTGTGCGGTATGTAGGAGGACTACTGGGCCTTGAAGGCAGGCTGTGAAGCCTATGCCCGGAGTTGGTCACACACACACACACACACACACACACACACACACACACACAAAACAAGCAGGAGACTAATGAAAAGAAGTTTATGACAGCCAACCATCCTTCAGTGCTGGGTAGTGGCTGGCTTGATTGTACATGAAAACTGGTCAAACTAACCCTGTGGTTTTAAAATGATTTTAGTAGTTTACTGACAATGCTGTAATATTAGCACATTGTATAATGATTAAGCATAGACATGGGCATTAAAAATTGTGTAATTACATACAGTACACTATTAGCATGCACGTGACCCCCATTATATCTGGAAGTCTCCCGCTTTTAGACAAATGGGATCGTCTGTACTTCTTTCCTAAATAACTGCCTTGAAAAGCAATGATTGTATACTGACTGAAACAGCAATTTGGGAGACAAGAATTGCTCAAAATGTCCTGGTGTGACCATGGCTTTAGTAGATGCTTGGTGAGGCTACTTTTTTTTTTTTTTTACAACACTTTACCCCATTCATCCCACTAGGACTTCCTTACCCCTGAATGAATTAGTTGGTGTCGGGTAAGGCTGAATTTCTGACTAAACATCTTACCACACTCATCACACTGAAAGTTTTTCATTCCTGAATGAATCAGTTGGTGTCGGGTGAGGTTGTCCTTTACACTAAACCTTTTACCACAAACATCACACTTATAGTTCTTCACCTGTGAGTGTATTAGTAGGTGCCGTGAAAGGTTGTCCTTCACACTGAACATTTTACCACACAGATTACACTTAAAGTTTCTCACTTGTGAATGCGTCAGTTGGTGCCGGGTAAGGCTATCCCTCACACTAAACAGCTTACCACATATATCACACTTATAGTTCTTTACTTGTGTATGTAACAGTAGGTGTCGGGTGAGATTGCTCTTCTCACTAAACAGTTTACCACATACATCACACTTCAACTTCTTCACTCCTGAATGAGTTAGCAGATGCCTGGTAAGGCAGCTCTGATTTTTAAACAGTTTACCACATTCACCACATCTGGACTTCTTCACTCCCGAATGGGTTAGTAAATGTCTGGTGAGGCTGCTGTTCTTATTAAATAGTCTACCACATTGATCACATTTGAAATCCTTCACTCCTGAATGTATTAATAGGTGCTGAGTGAGAGTGCCATTCTGACTAAACATTTTACCACACACATCACACTTGAACTTCTTCACTCCTGAATGAATTAAGAGGTGTGTTTTGAGGCTGCTTTTCTCAGTAAATTGTTTGCCACATTCATCACACTCAAAGTCCTTCACACCTGAATGAACTACTGAATGTCGACTAAGATGACTCTGATAAGTAAACAGCTTACCACACTCTGTGCATCTGAATTTCTCAGCTTCAGCTATTGAAGGTACTGTGTCTTGGACAATGCCATCAATGATAACCATTTCCTCACTCACCATGCACTCTAACTTAATAGCTGGCTCTTCCTTAATGACCTTCATGATTCCTTCACTCACTTCATACTCAACCTTCACGTCTGGTTCTTTCTTTATATCCATCATTACTGCCTCACTTTCATCACACTTGAACTTCACATCTGGTTCTTCCTTAATTACCTCCATTATGTCATCCCTCCTGTCTCTCTCAATGCCTTCCAAACTTAAGTCAACTCTCCACTCTGCTCCATTTCACTAGTGACCTTACTATCTGCCAGCAATATGACCACCAACCAACATCAATGTTTGGTAATAAAAAAAAAAAAAAATCCATTACTAAACAAAAACTGCAAACACTGTAGCAATGAGCCACAATTGCCACCCGATACATCACCACTACAAATGAATAACTTTCAACACAACATATATCATGACTAATAAATAATGACTGATAACACATAGGGCATTATTATATATAACTGAACAATATTCATGCACAAGTAACTGCTACTGAGATATAATTTAACTACACAGATCATTACTATGGATCATAAACTGATAGTACCAATACAGGAATTACCAGCGTTTCTCGGTTTTATGCTTGTCCTCTAACTTGTATACACAATGTTTCTAAGTAATCATTCACATAAAAAATACCATAACAGCTAAATGATCTAGGTTCCACTCTTACCACACATCAAATGAGTCACATTTACTACTCTAAGCAATCATTCATACAAAGAATACCAGGACAGTTAAATGATCTACTGTAGGTTCCACCATTACTACATATCAAATGAGTCACATTACATAAAAGTACACTACCATAAAGCTTCAACTCATGAACTACTGATTGAGGCCTCTTGTAGGAGGAGCTCTGACAACACAAGGTGTGGTCTCATTCTTGTCTACATTCAGCACTTCTTACATGGGCAACTCCCTGATGACCACGCTGTTGAGTTGTTGCAATGATCTAACTTCATCTGTGGACCTGGAACAACAGCTGCCATTAGACCAGCATCTCTATGAACATGATAACACTTCATGGCACTAAATGCACACAAAGTTATGAGGGACAGCATTAAGATTTGACTCACCCAACAATCATTACCTTATAACTGGGGTCAGCAGGGTCCACATCAGCTCCTCCGGTGCACTGACTAAGCTGTCTTGTACTTTAGGTATCCACTGTCCATTTGCTCTCTCGCCACTCACCTGAAACATCACATTCACTTCAAATACACTGCAGTATGAGGAAAAAGGGTTGTGTGTGTCAATTTCCCTTAGTAATGATCAAGAACGGTGGGAATCTGTGTAAACAATGCAGCACCACACCACCATACACTAACAGCTCTCAAAGTGTGGAGATTTTAGACAGCCCCATGCAAGAGGTTCTCATAAGATTTCTTTGGGAAATTTTTTTCTTTCTATGAGGGCTAGAGAACCTAATCCCCTATTTTACATGCAAATATATTTTATGACTGTCAATCACCTTGAACTTCTGCACAATTAGCACAACATGCCTTTTTTTCCTGTGATACCTCAGATGACTTTTTCAAAAATATTAATTACAACACAATGGTTAAAGTATTGAGCAGAATGCACATAAGAGAGGGAAGGACTCTGCCATAGCACAAACAAACACCTACTGGTGCATGGGGTGGGCAGTTTCGTTCAGACATCTGGGTAAGTACACTGTCTGGGGACGAGGAAGGACCCCTAAATTTGTCCATTAGATCCAACATCCGGTACAGTAAAAACTCTACTAACCGGCATCCGATGCATTGGCACATCTGTATAACCGGAACGCAAATTCGATCCGGCATGGGGTTGAAAACATTCCGGATACCAGTCATCCCCCTACAATTCTTAGTTAGTTCTGTACAGTACAGGATAAAATAGTGTATATAGCTAAGTTTTCAAAATTATTTTGGCCTGTATCATATGTTAAATTTTTCTTTAAATTATTTTTGGTAATGTCTGCTGGTTTGTGTTTAGTCCTGTACAATTTCTCTTGCTGTCTTTTTTTTGTGTATTGTAGTGTACCTGTACTGTATCTAATACTGAATAATGTCTATCTATCTATCTATTGCCAGACACCATAATCCCGTAATGGGTGGCCATTTGACTTTGAGTTATTTGTTTTACAGGGAGGGTCACTAACCCTCCACCAACCCACTTGCTGACACGTAGGGGGCTCGTATGGTTTGGTTATATGGTTATCACCCAGCGCTGCAAATGGTTTCCCGGCTTACAGGATGTACTTTATGAAATAAGGTAAAGTCCCAAGTTTGGTACTATTTCATTTGTTTGACCGCCCATAAAATTTCTAAGAGTAACATTCGATTATCCAGAAAATTCCACATCCAGAATGGAAGAACCCCATGCATTCCGGTTAATCGAGCTTTTACTGCATATAAGGGTTCATTAGAAACACGGTTTACTATACATTATTGTGTGTGTGTGTGTGTGTGTTTACCTAGCTGTGATATACAGCAAGTGAGCTATGCTCATGGGGTCCCGCTTCCCTGACTCAACCTGATAAACTTTGCTTTAAACTGTGTGTGGTCTTGCCTAATTGTTCTTATCTATGTACCTTTACAGGAATGAGTCAAGCTCGTACTGTCCAGTGTTTTGATTCATGTTTATCATACATATCTTTAAATTTATGAATTGTTTTGGCACACACTATTTCATTCGGTAGTGCATTCCACTGATCAACCACTCTATTTGGGAAACTGAATTTCCTTACGTCTTTATCACCTCTCTTTTTGTACAGTTTTCTGCGTGTCCTCTTAATGTTGCTTCCCCATACGTTATATACTCATATATGTCTATTTTCTCTTTTCTTGTGATGCAATTTAATCTATCATAACCTAATCTATTCTAACCTAGTCTATCTATTGTCAGATGCCTTAATCCGTAAGGGGAGGCCACAAACAAATTGCCTCCATGTCACCCTGTCCCCTGCCACTTCACTGTCCTGCTCCCAGCTCACACCTCCCTCTCTCATATAGGCTAGCTCTCCACTCCATCCCTCCATCTCATCCTTGGCCTCCCTCTTCCTCTCCCCCCTCCACCTCATTCACATACACTTTCCTCATCAGTCTCTTGCTCTCCATCCTCTCCACATGGCCAAACCACCACAATGTGTTTCTCCTAATGCTTCCGATCACATCCACATCCATACCACAATGCTCCTTCACTTCTTCATTTGTCAGTCTGTCTCTCCATGTGACTCCACATGCTCCTCTCAAATATTGTAACTCATTTCCACTGCTCTCACTCTTGACTCGTGTCCCTCCAACAAGGTCCAAGCTTCATCTCCATAGGTTAAGGATAGTATCACAATACTGTCGTGCAGTAATTTTTCACTTCCATGCTAACTTCCCTGTTTCTTATCACTGCTTTCAAAGAACCAGCAACCTTTCTTCCTTGCTGTATCCTTTCAAGAATGCCACCTTCTAAACTTCCATCCTTACTCATCACACTACCCAAGTACTTAAATGCATTCACATTTTCCATTTCTTCCTCATCCAATCTCATTGTACTGTACATTCAGTGGCTTCATTTCTCTTGAAGATCAAAACTTTACTCTTCCCTACACTCACCTTTACATTCTGCTTCTTACACACTCTCCCAAACTCATTCATGAAGCTTTGCTGCTCCCCTTCATCTTCACTTAACAATACAGTATCACCTGCAAACAACAGTACAAGGATTTTCCACACATTGCCGTCTCTCATTAGGGCTGCTCCAACATCCACTGCCCTACCTTATACCTCTTTTATAACCCCATCCATATACAGATTGAACAACCATAGAAACATGACACATCCATGTTTCAACCCAACCTTCAAACAGGAATATTCACATAGTTTACTGTCCACACACACTGCTGCCTTTGCACCCTCATACATAGGCTACTCTTCATGGCATTCAATAGCTTCCCATTTACTCCATATATTCTTAATACTTTCCACAATCCTTGTCTATCCACCCCATAAAATGCTTTCTCCAAATCCATGAAGGCTGCATACAACTTCTTTCCCTTCTCTAGAAACTTTTCCATTAAAGATCTAAGAGCAAATATCTAATCGACACAACCTCTTCCCTTCCTAAAACCTCCCAATTCTTCTCCAACTAATTCCTCTGTTATATCCCTAACTCTGTCAATAAGTATCCTACCATGTACTTTTCCTATTATACAGTAGAAGTCCTATTATTTGGCAGCTGATTTTTTGGTAGATCCGACATTTCGGCAGTTTTGAGAAATAGTGCGATTTACGAAAATCTTTGATTGTTCGGCAGATGTCCGGAATCATCTCGGCACTCCTGGAAGTGTTATCTGTGAATTGTAGGCCTAATGTTTTACACTTTTGTATGTTCACTAATTTCTACATTTTTTCAGATTCAGGTATGGTACTGTATTGATTACAATATTGCACAGTAACCACCCTCACCAAATTAGTGAGGGTTACATTCCAACCCCCGTCGCTAATTCTTGAAATTCTTTCATTCTTGACGCCTTCCTGAAAATGACATTTACCGGTAATTGAGTAGCCCATGAACCACTGACACTGTAATGCATTTCCCATAAATAAATGTTGCTTGTTAAATCAGCTTCCCCGTTGTTTTTAGCTGTACGGCTGTGAGAGCTCTAGTATTTTTATTCCTCAGCATAATGGTGGAAGGTACTGTCCTGTTTAACGAAATCTATCCTTACCGAGTTTAACTGTACCTAATAATTTAACCAAACTTAACCTAACCTAAAGTCAGAAAAATACTTAAAAATAAACTGGAGGAATATGGATTGCTAAGGCCTCTCTGATGAAAGTTAAACGTACATTTAGCGCTCATTCTTTTGTTCGTTTTTGTGTTTAATGTGAAAGAGAGAGTATTAATGCAAACAGTAATATATCCCATTAACCCCTTAATAACCTCCGGCACTGAACAACCCTTTACAGTACCGATGTCAGTGATGTCAAGTTAGTGTGAGCTATAAAGAAAACTGAACAATTATGGGGAGGGAACGAAGGTCACTGGTATGTTTACATGACTCTACCCTACGATTCCAAGCAGTCAGGCGGTCGGTTAATCTCAGATGTTTTCGCCCATTCGGTAAATGCACCGTAACTTTATCAATTTTTCCGTGACTCATAGTGAATCATAGTATGGGTTTAGGAAGCTATATATCACATTGCTAGGTGAGCCAGACGATTATCTTCAAATCTTTAAGAAAAATAAATTGATTTCAGAAGAATGGAAGAAACTTACTCTACGTACTCAGAGAGGGATTAAATTTCTTCCACATTCTTAAAGATGTGAACATAATCGTCTGGAGCACCTAACAATGTGTTATTTAGCTTCCTAAACCCATGCTCTGATTCACTATGATTCACGGGAGAAATTACAAAGTTACGGTGCATTTAGCAAATGGGTGAAAACATCTGAGATTAACTGACGCCCTGACTGCTTGGAATCGTAGCGTAGAGTCGTGTAAACATACCGGTGACCTTCGTTCCCTTCCCA
Organism: Coenobita brevimanus; assembly: GCF_032717465.1. Classification (NCBI taxonomy): domain Eukaryota; kingdom Metazoa; phylum Arthropoda; class Malacostraca; order Decapoda; family Coenobitidae; genus Coenobita; species Coenobita brevimanus. Next base: position 5,916,606 of record NC_137060.1, read on the forward strand.
TTATTGTTCACAGTTTTTTCATAGCTCATACTAACTCGACATCACTGACATCGGTACTGTAAAGGGTTGTTCAATGCCGGAGGTTATTAAGGGGTTGGAATACATTACTGTTTGCATCAATACTCTCCCTTTCACCTGTAAACAAAATAACGAACAAAAGAATGAGTGCTAAATGTACGTTTAACTTTCATCACAATGACCTTACCTTCACTTTATTTTATGCAATTTTCCGACTATTTTATTTTGTGTTTGGAAAAAGTACTGTATACAGTACTCACTCCAAACATATTTGTAATAATATAAGTAGTGATCAGTTCACCAATACAAGTGATGTACTGAGCTGGTAGGTAATATTCCGTATCATTTCGGCCATCCAGGAAGTGTTATCTGACTTGTATGCCTACTGTGTCATTACACTTGTATATGTTCACTAATTTATATATACCTGTATATACAGTATTTCAGATTCAGGTATAGTACTGTATTGATTGCAGTATTGTACAGTATACAGTACTCTCTCCAAACACAGTTGTAATACCATAAGTGGTGATGACAGTGTTCACCAATATATTTAAGGTACTGAGTGGGTAGGTTTTTGATAATTCGGCAAATCCAAATTCTCGGCATCATCCCGGTCCCATAAATGCCGAATAATGGGACTTCTACTGTACCAGGAAGACAAATGCCCCTATGATTACCACACACTTCTTTTTCCCCTTTTCATTTGTACCGGGGAATAATTTTACCTGACTTCCAATCCTCCGGGACTTAACCTTCCTCCCAGGCCAATCCACACATCTTCCACATCCATTCTACAACTATCTCTTCCCCATGCTTCAGCATTTCACCACACACTCCATCAATTCCTGGGGCTTTCCCCATTTTGACTTTCTTCATTGCTTTCACAACTTCCATCCTATGGTACTGATTTCCACCTCTCTTCTCACATCCCTCCTCCCAGCCATTCCCCAGTCACTTATACTCACATTACTTTCACTCTCTCTGCTCAACAATTCCTTCAAGTGTTCTCTATCTCTGCTTGCTTTTCTTCCTTTTCCACTAGTAATCTACCTACCCTACCCTATCTTAATTAACTGAAATTATCCAAACCTAAAATTTCAGTAGAGAATTTGAAACTGCACCAAAAGTAAGATGTGCATGTGCTGAGTTTGGCAGCAAGTTTTGCTCTTGGTGGTAACCTCATCATGGTGACAGTATGTGAGATATAAACATGTCTTTACATATTTCATGGGTAAAATGATAGAAAACCCATAATCTATGGTAGCTAGTCTATGAAGCACTGCAAGTTACTTGTGAAGGACTAATTTCAATTGGCAATATGGGAAGGCTGTGCCAGTTTGGCAAAGAATTTAAAATAAAAAATTGATTATCAGCCAGACTTTATATTCCCTTTAATATCTGTATGAGAAGCCTCCTAGATTTTGTCCAATGTTTTTTCCAAGAACCTCATTTTGGGTGTGATTAAAAAAAAATTCAATTAATTCTCTGTTGTACCCATGACTTGCTTTTGCAGGAAAGAGATGGAGAGAAGTGTGCATAATGTTTCCAAGTAAAAAAAAAAAAAAAAAAAAAAAAAAAAAAAGCTGCAAGAGGAAATATTGTAGCCTATAAGTTTTCAGCAGGAAGGGCACTGAAAGAAAAATGCAATATCTTCCCATGTCTCTAGTTCTTCCTGCAAAAACAAATCAAAGTTATGACAGCAAAGCAACTGTAACTATGTCTGAGAATTCCAGTCTTGATTTGCTCAGATTCAATTTGGTTCCTCAGCTGGCAAAAATATTTACATATTTCAGTGAAGCACTTAGTTTCTTTGGTTAATGTTTACAAAACCATAATACAGTAATCCCTCTAATATCCGGACGCCCAATAACCGAACATCCCCACTAACCGAACCTTATCGTCCTGGGATCAAACATTCCCAAAATGGTCCGAAAATCCAAAAAAATTGGAAAAAAAATCGATTTTTTGCCGTCCGTAATTTGAACTTGCCGCGCGCGCCGCGTGAGAGCATTGTTTTGGTTCGTCATTCCTCCGACGTCCGATAGAGCGCCGCTGCATCCTCCCCACTTCCCGCCTGTCTCAAACCGCGACAAGACCTACGCTCTTCGTCATGGCTGCTCACGTGCTCGCTTTTGTGGTGGTGCCGTACTTGCTGCAAGGCCTCCTGCTGCTCTCTGCCCTACTCTTAGTGTGTGTGATGATGGCCCCGCCTCCTGAGAAAAGGAAGAGAGTGGTGTTGACTCTGGAGAAGAAACGGGAGATATTGGAGAAGGTTGATGCGGGTTGGTCTTCCTCTCGCATTCTCCGCGAGTTCAACCTGGCCCGGTCGACTTTGTTTGATATCAAGCGTTCCCGAGACAAGCTCATGCAGTACACGGCTGACTTCTCGTCGAGAAGCAAACGCAACGTGGAGAGGAAGGTTATGTTTACTCCCAAGTATGCAGAGATCGACCGCTCCACATTGATTTGGTATCGACAGCAACGTGCAGCTGGTGTGATGGTACGTGGAACGGAGCTGAAGGCTGCTGCTGAGAAGTTTGCAAGGCTTCACGACGCCCTAGACTTCAAGGCATCCGAGGGTTGGCTCTTCGCGTCGTTGCGACATGGCCTTACTAACCGTGAAAGCACATGGCGAAGCATTGGACGCTAACGAGGATGGAGTGGACGAGTTTCTGCACAAGGTGAAAGGCTTGATCGACAGGAGGGCCTCACTCTCGGTCAAGTCTATAACGCTGACGAAACTGGCCTATTCTATCGCTCGGTGCCAACGAACACTCTCACCGATGAGACGGAGAAGCGTGTACCTGGCCGCAAGCTTTCTAAGGAACGGATATCTGCTTTGTGTTGTGCCAATGCTAACGGCATGCACCGGCTTAAGCCCGTTATTGTTGGCCGTGCAAAGCAGCCTCGGTGCCTTCGTGGGGTGATGGATGTCCTTCCTGTCGTATGGTACCATTCTTTGAAAGCATGGTTCACAGCTGTGATTTTCAAAGACTGGTTTCACCATCACTTCGTCAAGGAGGTCATACATTACCAGACGAAGACACTGGGAATTCCTCGCGACCAGGTAAAGGCTCTCCTTCTCCTCGACAATGCACCTGCCCACCCGTGCGAGCAAGAGGACTTGGTTGCTGAGAATGGCCGTATTAGGTGCATGTTTCTGCCACCTAATACGACTGCTCTCATTCAACCAATGGACCAAGGAGTGATCATGGCAACAAAGCGCCTGTACCGTCGGAAGTTCCTGGACGAGGTGATGGTGGTTCTCGAGGACAAGGACGAGCGCAGGGAAGGACGTGACACTCGAGGCAAGCGGACTTTGGAAAACCTTCGCCGCTACAACATCAAGTCTGCGCTGTACAACTGGGCTAGTGCATGGAAGGAAGTCCCTGTGAAAACTCTTGAAAATGGTTGGTCTCGTCCTGCTTCTCCGGAACAGATGTGGAGTACGATTTCCTAGGGTTTGACGTGGATGACCTCCATGCACGGCTACGTACGCACGGCGACGATGTTGATGTGGACGATGTTCGTGAGTGGTTGGACGACGACGAGGGCGATCCTGGGTATCAGACGTTGTCTGATATCGAGATCGCGTCTTCGGTTGCTGGTGTCAGTCCCGAACTTGAAGATTCCGACGACGAAGGCGATGATGATGCAGACTCCGCCCAGCAGGACACTACTCCAGCCATCCCCAAGCTGAGCGCACTCCGGGAACATCTAGAGTTCGTCCTAGACTACCTGGAACACCCGGACTGCGACAGGGAGATGGGGCCCTTGGGACTCGTGGAGGAAGTGCGTGCTTTCCGGCAGCGCATCATCAATCGCCAGAATCGTCCGGTCCTTGCGGCCAGTCAACGATTGACAGTTTTTTCAGGCCCGTGACCCCCGCTGTGCCAAGCCCTGGTTCCACTCCTGCCTCCCAAGACAGGCCCTCATGCTCCGAGCCACAGCCCAGCACATCAGCTACAGTGGAGTCACCGCTCGACGTGAGTTTGCGGCTGTCTTCAGAGTCTTCTGTAGTCGGTACGCCATCACCACTACCCACCGATGCACCCCTTGGACGCCTGCCAGTGATACTCTCGGGCTCTGACAGTGAATAAACAGCAAGAACTTTTCCACTAGACCACACGGGAATTTTGAGTGTTGTGCAGTGAAAAAAACGGTGTGTTGTGTTAAGGTTTTCAAGTTGGGAGAAAAGACTATAAGTAGAAAAGAAATTTAACGTAACTAACCTTCTTTGTTTTGGCTTTGGAAACTTAAAAAAACTTGGGAAAAGTTAATGTGCAACACTTAAATTTAATGGAACATTATTTGGACTAAAGTGAACACTGTGAAAAGAACGGACTTCTGTGTGTTAGTGACTAAGTTCAGTGCAAGACTTCAGGAAGAGTGTAGTGCAAGTGCTTCAGGAAATCGTTCTTACTGTCAGAGTCCGAGAGGAGGCGGTTATTCATCGAGGTGGCCAGGGACTTGCTGTAAGTAGCCAAAATGTTTCATGTTGTACTATTTTCCATACTATATTTACCAGAATGTTTCATATTGTATTTTTTCCCATACTATACTTACCAGAAAGTGTCATACTGTACTTCTTTCCATACTAAACTTACCTCATGCATGTGCAGTAGGAATGTGTTTTTCAGAGTTCGGTTAGGTTCGGTTAGAGTCCATAAGTACCAGAATGTTTATTAATGTATGAACATACTTCTAAACCCACATTTTATGTGTCTATTGCATTTATTTCAGTCATTTATGTGCCTTATTGGTGTGATTTGGGTGTTAAATAGGTGCTATGCATGTCCGGAGGGAGTTGTATAGGTGTTTCTCTGTGTTAGGGTCCGTAAGTACAAGTCCATAAGCTGGGGCCCAATATCCGGACAAAACCAATATCCGAACCTACCGATGGCTCTATTGATCCGGATATTGGAGTGATTACTGTACTGGATTCCTATGAAACAATGACAGAAATCAACATGTTGCACAGTTTTAAGCCAACTTTCTTAAATGGTCTCTTCTGCAAATAAAAAACAAGCAAGAGAATGTGGGGTCTTTAATGTGCTGTTGTGGCTTTGTAAGCATTTATGCCAATGTATCTTTTTTTTTTTTTTAGTTGTGAAAAGTGTTGGATGCAAGAGTTTGGAGAGGGTGGGGGAATGGAGTCTCGGACCATCACTTTGTGATGGCCAAGGTAAAGCTGCAAAGAAAATGGTTGAGAAGACGAAGGGCAAGACAGGAGGAAACAGCTCCTGTGAGAAGAGTGGAGAATTTGCAAGACAGTGAGAGAATGGCAGAGTATAAGAGTATAGTGGAAGAAAGATTGGGAAGGTATGAGCTAGAGCAGATGGAAGGTGTGGAAGACGCATGTAAGATATTCACGGAAGAGATAGGCGCAGCGTGTGAAGTGGTTTGTGGAGTGAGGAGGAGTTGCAAGGGTGTGCAAGGGACAGCATGGTGGAATGATGAGGTGAAACGAGCTGTAGAACAAAAGAAGAAGGCATATAGTGAATGGTTAGCGAGTAGAGGTAGGGGAGAAGATGAGAGAGAGAAGAGAGAGGTATATGTGAGAAGAAGGGAGGTGAAGGGACTAGTGAAGGAGAGTAGGAAGAAAGTGGATGAATTTTTTTTTTTTTTTTTTTTTTATAACAGAACGGAGGAAGGAAAAACATTTTTTTCATTCATTCATTGCCAGACGCCATGTATCCCAGACAGGGAAGGAAAAACAAATGGGTAAAAAAAAATAATCCATACACCAGATTACTGGTGTCCTCTGTTCATAAAATATCTGTAACAGTTAGACTTGAACAGTTGTGGGTTGAAATTTGGAGGAAAACAACTCTGGGGAAGCGAGTTCCAGAGAGATGCAGTTTGGGGAATGAAAGAATTCTGATAGGCAGAAGTTCTGCAATATGGTTGAGTGACATTCCAGTCATGAGCGCTACCAGATGCCCGTGTAGCACGAGGGAAGGCATGGAGAGGTGGCACCATGGATGCAACTTCGTCTGAGCATTTGCCAAAAAAATATCTGTAAAATAATGCAAGGGAGGCAATATTCCTTCTTACTTGCAGGGGAGGTAGTTTATATGTAATGGCAGGGTTGTTAATGATTCTAACAGCTTTATTCTGTTTGTCTAGTTGTCTTAATGCAACCTCTCCACAACCATTCCACAAGGGTGAGCAATATTCAAGCTGAGAGCGCACATGACTCTTATAAATTATAGCTAACTGCTCATCGGCGAAGAAGTTACGGACTCTGTACAATAACCCAAGTTTCTTTGAGGTGATTTTAGCAAGTGATCTGACATGAGAGGTCTAGCTGAGGGCACTGTTAAGTGAGACACCAAGAATTTCAATACTTTTGGAGATGGGAATATTAGTAGCACTGAAGGTAATGTACGAATCTGGCAATATCTGTCTATTAGTAAACTATATATATTTAGTTTTACTAGCATTAAAAGAGACAAGGTTGTTTTGTCCCCATTCACTGATTGTAGATAGATCTTGATTTATGGAGATGGCTGTACTGAGTTGAGAGGTAGAGATATTAGACTTTGTAAATGGATGTCTGAGTGTGAATGAACTATGTAGTGTTGAGTCATCTGCATATGAGTGAATGGGATTGTGAGTGACAGATAAGAGATCATTAATATGAACCAGAAATAGGGTTGGCGCCAGAACTGATCCCTGCGGCACGCTGGCGTTAATTGAGTGGAAATTCGAATATACATCATCTACTTTTACTCTTATTTTCCTGTCACTAAGATAAGAAGAAATCAAAGGAACAAAAGACGTTAGTCCATAGCAAGGAAGTTTGGACAGCAGGGAATGGTGCCAGAGTTTGGGAGGAATCTGAGTGTGAAATGGAGGGAGAGTCAGAAATTGTTTTGGAAGGAGGTAAAGAAAGTAAGGCAGTGTGAAAGGGCAAATAGCAGGGGAGTGAAAGATAGGAATAATAGATTGTTGGTGGAAAAGAGAGAGAAATTGAGGAGATGGAAGGAGCACTTTGAGGATTTGTTGAATGTAAAGAGTGAGAGCAGTGCGAGTATAAGTGGTTGGGGAATGACTGGGAGAAGAAGAGATGAGAGGAGGGAGGAAGAGATCAGTAGGGCAGAAGTAGTGGAAGCAATGAAGAAGATCAAGTTGGGAAAGGCCCCAGGAATTGATGGAGTGTGTGGTGAACTGCTGAAGTATGGGGGTGAGACTGTTGTGGAGTGGATATGGAAGTTGTGTAGATTGGCTTGGGAAGAGGGAAGGGTTCCAGAGGACTGGAAATCAAGTACAGTATAATTGTTCCTTTATACAGAGGAAAGGGGGAGAGAAGTATGTGGTAACCATAGGGGTATTTGCCTTCTTAGTGTGATTGGTAAAATATATGGTAGAATGCTCACTGATAGAGTTAGGCATATGACAGAGGAGCTAGTTGGAGAAGAACAAGGGGGATTTATGAAGGGAAAAGGGTGTGTAGATCAGATATTTGTTCTAAGATGTTTAGTGGAGAAGTATCTAGAGAAGGGAATGAAAGTGTGTGCTGCCTTTATGGACTTGGAGAAAGCTTATGACAGAACAGATAGGCAAGGTATGTGGAAGGTATTAAGAATAAATGGAGTGGAGGGGAAATTGTTGAGTGCTGTCAAGAGTATGTACAAAGGAGCTAGGGCTATGGTGCGAGTGGATGGTGAGCTGAGTGAGTTCTTTGATCTCAATGTGGGACTGAAACAGGGTTGTGTGATGTCTCCATGGCTGTTTAATATATACATGGAAGGGGTTGTAAAGGAGGTGCAAGGTAGGGCAGTGGATGTGGGGGTGGCTCTGATGAATGAGGGTGAGATTTGGAAGATTCAGGTGTTGCTGTTTGCTGATGATACAGTATTGTTGAGTGAAGATGAATGGGAGTTGCAAGGTTTGGTGAATGAATTTGGGACAGTGTGTAGGAGGAGGAAGCTGAAAGTTAATGTAAACAAAAGTAAAGTTAAGGTGTTTGAAAGGAATGAAGTCACAATGTACAGTAAGGTTGGATGGTGAGGATATGGAGAATGTGAGTGCATTTAAGTACCTGGGTAGTGTGATGAGTAAGGATGGAACTTTGGGGGATGAAGTGCGTGAAAGGGTACAGCAGGGAAGGAAGGTTGTTGGTTCAATGAAAGCAGTGATGAGGGATGGGGAGGTGAGTATGGAAGTTAAGAAGTCACTCCATGACAAAAATGTGATCCCTACCCTGACGTATGGAAGCGAGGTGTGGACCCTGAAAGAAGGGAACAAGTCAAGAGTGAGAGCAGTAGAAATGAGTTACTCGAGAGGAGCATGTGGAGTGACACGTTGATGAATGAAGAAGTGAAGGAACGTTGTGGGGTGGATGTGGATGTGGTTGAGAAGATTAGGAGAAATACACTGAGGTGGTTTGGACATGTGGAGACAACGGAGATTGAAAGACTGACTAAGAGGGTGTATGTAGGTGAGGTGGAGGGAGGGAGAGGGAGGGGTAGACTGAGGATGAGGTGGAGGGATGGAGTTGAGAGGTATATGAGGGAGGGGGGGTGAGTTGGGGGGAGGGTAGTCAGATGTTGGGTGACAGAGCGACTTGGAGGCATTTTGTCTGCGGCAACCCTTTGCGGAATTAGGGCGTCGGGCTTTAGATAGATAGATAGATAGAAACAAATGAACACATATCAATCCATTGGGTATCATTTTACAAGTGGACAATACACAGTTTAGGAATTTTAGCACCATAAATATATAGTATAGTCCCTAAGGATCATAATGAACCCCCATAACCCCATTTGGAAACTGATATTTTTAGAGATAATGAATTTAATTTAAAATTCCAAAAAAACCTACCTTGGATCTTCACTCGGCCACTCTGGGTAAAAAATGCGTGCATTCATACGTGTGTTTCTCTTCCCTACGACTGCGCATGCATCTCGTAGGTCTGTATCACCCACTCATAGGACTGCTTTAGGTCACGTGATGGTATTCTACCAATGAATTTGAACCACGGTCTTTGATTGCTTGTGGATGGAAAAATTCAAATTCTTCTCGCTATGGCCTCTGAAGAAGAAAGACGTGCTGTGTGTCCCGGGTGTGATATTGATTATTTCTGTCTATTGCCAGACACCATAATCCCATAAGGGGTGGCCACTTGACTTTGAGTTATTGGTTTTACAGGGAGGGACACTAACCCTCCACCAACCCACTTGTTGACACGTAGGGAGCACGTATGGGTTAGTTATATGGTTACCACCCAGCATTGTAAATGGTTTCTTGGCTTACAGGAAACAATTTGGCTTGTCACTCAATGTAAAGCCACCTGTAAAGGAAAGAAGAGATAATTTACGAGTGATTACCGTATTTCGCGGCATATAAGACGCACTTTTTTGTCTCAAAGTTACCTTAAAATATCCCCATGCGTCCTGCACGTTAGACTAAGGCAGGTTAGTTAGGCTTCACTGAGAAGAAACTCTTATAAAGATGATCATCTCAATGCTTAGCAACCACAGGTGTTTTCTACAGTATGCAGACTTGATTTTATTTTTAAAAATAATATACACTAGTGTGTATATGCAGCAGATTTAAGAAACACCCGAGATCAGAAACACATACAACTTTCGCGGGTTTGTTTACAGCTCAACTGGCTAACATCGTGAAGATATTTAGCGGTTTAGCAATTTAACAGTTTAGCATCCGCACTATTCCAGCAAGCTAACGTACATGATCACTGGTGAACTGTCTGCTAACCTTCTGAAAGGCAATCATGACCACTTTGCTTACCATCCATTCACTAACGAGCAAAGCAATCATACTGGAGAGATGCTGGCTAGTGAAACTGCCAAGTCATCAAAACAGACTTTTGTCACGTATGGAAATACAGAGTTACTTTTGTGACATTTTGTGAGTGTATATATGCAGCAGATATTAAAACACGCAAGTTCAAAAACACAAAGCATTCACGGTTTGTTTTCAGCTCAACTGGCCAATACCGTCAAGGGGTTTAGCGGTTTAGCAACTTAGCAGTTTAGTGTCTAGCGTACACCCTACTCTAGCAAGCTAACGTGCCCACTGGTGAACTGTCTGCTAACCTTCTGAAAGGCAGTCATGACCACTTTGCTTGCCATCCATTCACTAACTAGCAAAGCAATCATGCTGGAGAGATGCTGGCTAGTGAAACTGCCAAGTCATCAAAACAGACTTTCGTCACGTATGGAAATTCAGTAACCCTAATTAGGTCAGTTACTTTTGTGATATTTTGTGAGTGTATATATGCAGCAGATATTAAAACATGCAAGTTCAAGAACACAAAGCATTCACGGGATTGTTTTCAGCTCAACTGGCCAATACCGTCAAGGGGTTTAGCGGTTTAGCAACTTAGCAGTTTAGTGTCTAGCGTACACCCAACTCTAGCAAGCTAACGAAGTTACGGCTTCACTTTTTCAGCTAAGTGAAGTACTTTAGCAATGTCTATGCAACTCAGGGCACACCCAATTACAGTATTTTGTTATGAAAATAGGATAAAATTCACTGAGTAGCATAACTGATGCAATATCTGAAATAGCAGTGCCTGACGGGCATTCATATCAGCGTCCGCCATTTCTGCTGTATTCTTAGCAGACGAAGCGATCAGAATGATTGACAACGTTCACTCTCTGCATCTCTGCTGCCTAAGCAAAGCTCTCATGATCGGCAATGGGGAGCATTTAGGCCGTAACGTCCAAATTTGTTAGGTTAGGTTAGGTTAGGTTAGGTTGTAAAATCGTTTGCCATTTTGGACGTTAACATGCTGAAACGACCAGAATCCTAAGGTGTAGGTGAGAGTTTGGTGTGGGTGTAGTTAAGGAAGTAGAAGTGGGAAGAGTCAGGCTAGGGAACTGATAATCCGCTTATTATAATCCCTTCAGCCCAGCAATGTATTTTATAGGTAGTTTATTCATGCTCGCCATATGATTTTATTCAGTTCAGGAAACATGTACTGAGGAGGTTAATGTGGGCTGTATCAAATGCCCCAAGTCTGAATATCGCCTGTACTCAGTTAAAACGATTGCCAAGTTAAAATCGTATGAAGTGTGGTATAAGCAATTCAATGGATGGTACTGAGGACCATTTACTGTATGAAAGTGACAGTGAAACAGTGATGATGACTGAGGTGATGACTTCCAGTGATGCTTCAGGACTCGGGGGAAGTAGTGATGAATTCTCAGGATTTGAAGACGAGTGAAATTTTCACCATGTCAGTAATATGAAGTGAATATAGGTTTTAGGTGATCATGACAGATGCAACCATGGAAAATTTAGGATCAATGGTGCTGTACACCTTTAGTCTTGCACTGACGATGTTTGGATGAATAAATTGTTTGAGATGTTTCATGTCCTTAAGTGATGATATTTATATTGAACAACCAAATACATTTTGATGTTTTTGGCATATAATAAAGCCACTGGGTACTCCAAAACGGACTGATGTAAATGTTTCAGAGGTGAGCGAATGTTGCATGTGGTGTGTACATGTGTGCGTGTGTGTGTGTGTGTACCATAGCGACTAGGAGGCAGCAGTGTTAAGACCAAAAATGGATGTTTTCACAGTACTCGAATGTTTTGAGATGGATGTCTGTTTTTAGCAAATTCTGGTAAGAGAAATATGCATTTTTAATTGTTGATGCTGCAAGGAAAAGAGCTGACAGTAAGGGAGTGATACTGGGAGATGAGGGTTGAGCCAGTGTCTAGCGCTTGGGATGCAGCAGTGTTGCGAAGGGATAGTTTCACCATTCTCGACATGTTTTGAGATGAATGTCTGTTTTTAGTAAATTGTGATCAGTGAAGAACGTATTTTTAACTGTTGATGCTGCAAGGGAAACATCGCTGAGGGTGAGGAAGTGATACTGAGAGGAAGGGGTAGAGACTGCTGTCTAGCGAGTGGGAGGCAGCAGTGTTACTAAGGTGTAACAATGGATGTTTTCACCATAGTATGTTTTGAAATGAATGTTTATAGTAAATTATGATCAGTGAAGCATACATTTTTAATTGTTGATGCTGCAAGGCAAACATAGCTGACAGTGAAGGAGTGATACTGAGAGAAGAGAGTAAAAACAGCTGTCTATCCTGTTCCCAAGCAGCCTTGCTATATTGAACTTTGGTTGTAAAACATTGTAATTTGTGTATTTACAAGTGCTACCTTTTTATATTATTTGTGGAGGTAATTACAGGTTAGTTAGAGTGCATGATTAATGATGGTAGTCATCTGATATTGTGCTTGAGTCAAGGCAATGTGAGGAAATTCCGTAACAGGTGTGGACTATGACGGGGTTCTTTTAGGATAAATGAACTGATGTGAACATTCATTGTATTTTATGTTTTCGTCAGTAAATGAAAGAATAGAGTTTATTGACTTCATTTGTGGTTTTAAATTCATAAAATATTAAAAACAGTGTTTAGATCAGTTTACTGATACATTTTTATCAACAAAGTTGAGATGGCCTCGTGGTTTGAAGTCACGTTTTGTTAAGATGGGGTTTTGTTTTCTCTTTTCCTGTATCATTCTTTGTACATAAAAGAAGAAACTAAAGGATGATGAGCAGTACTGAATAGATTCTGAAAGGTGAGTGTTGTATCTAAGTGATAGTGGCTCATATCAGTTACGTTTTGTCAAGAAGGGGCATTGTTTTCTTTTCCTGTACCATTCTTTGTATATAAAAAAAGAAACCAAAGGCTGATGATCAGTAATGAATAGATTCTGAAAGGTGAGTGTGTATCTGTGTGGTAATGGCTCTTATCAAGAAACCTTACTGCAGTCTTGGTTGGGGCAAACTTTTTTTTCACAGAACTGCCCTGCCAGAATTAGGGTGCGTCTTTCACAATGCTGCGTCTTACATGCCGCGAAATACGGTAATCGTTTCCACTCAGAATTTGAGGAGGCTGTTGAGTTCTTTAGAAGACACAGTGTATTACCTTCGGAAGTTTACTGCCCAGACTCAGGAACCATATAAATTTAGGAAAGACAGACATCAGTGATACTGTGGTCGGTACAAAAAGTACGTAAAAACCTAGAAACGGGTACAGTGTAGATTTTGTGTTTCTGACTACAAAGGAACTTTTTTGTACAACACACACCTTCTGGCTTAGCAAATTATATTGTTCATAAACCACTGGATTCAAAAGTTCTGGAACCATGATGTTATTGCCAGACGACCCTCGTCCTGGACAATCGTATATCTAGGGCAAGCATTCCCCTGCGATAGGTTAGGCATGTTAGGTTAGGTTTAGTGTGTTTGGTGAGGTTATGTTACGTATTCCCCTAGGATAGGTTAGGTATGTTGGGTTAGGTTTAGTATGTTTCGTGAGGTTATGTTATGTACTCCCCTAGGATAGGTTAGGTATGTTGGGTTAGGTTTGGTTAGTTTTATTGTGTTTGGTGAGGTTATGTTAGGTTTGTTTCATTTGGTTTGGTCTGTTCGGTTACGTTAATGGGTGATGCAGTATATTTTTCTGGTGGTTTTTGATAAGACTTCAGTTGTTTTTTACTTCATTTTTTTCGGACAATGCTTGATTTCACATGCTTGTCCAATCAAAGTTTATGATTGGAAAAAGAGGGAAAATGAGGCATTTCTGACGAAAATGAAGGTCGGAAACATTCGAATCGCATCAAAAACTGCCAGAAAAATATATTGCACTTCTTGGGGGGAGTATTGTCCACTTGTAAAAATTTACCAATCCATTTTGGGCAGTATTCTATACAAACCCCACTTAACCTAACCTTGATCTGTGTAATCTGAGCCTAACCTAGCCCAATTCCTGTTTTATTCCTCATTCAGTGGAGTCCATCTGGACTGATTTCAAATGTAAAAACAGGCCCTCTTCTGGGTCTCTGACTGGCTGAATCAGGACCATAATCTATGTGAAAACAAATGCATACCACTTATGACCATAATGCACCAACACAAAAATGCATAACCTTCAATGGACGAAATGTAAACCACCACCACAAGCACATTAAAGACCCTACTATATCTTGCTTTTACTTTTAATTTGTGGAAGAAATGTCACAAAAGAAAGCTGACTTCGAATTCCCATTATGCTTTGGAATCTGGTGTTATGGTTTCGTAAAAATTATCCATTTCTTCATATACTCTGCTTGTAATGAAAGAAATACTACGGTACGGTACTATATAATTTCAGTATCCTAGTGATTGCCACTTTTTAATCCCACATTTTCTTGAACCTCAAAGCCCTTCCATGTCCCCATTTTTGCATGGGCTGGGTACTGAAACTGTTTCGTTTTGTACGATGATTGTTGTATAATCACAAACCGTATACATGCGAATGAAAAACAGTTAATTCTCCACTAACGGAAGTACGATGTGACATGCTGTATATCAACCAAGAAAAAGAAATATCCAGTTCCCGACATTGTACGAAAGCAGTAATGCACCCCCAAACCTTACAGGTGTTGATGAAATCGCGATGAATTACAGACCTGTAGGTATCTATAGCAACAAGCAATTTCATGTGTTGGAAAACCAGCAACTGAAACACAAAGTAATGATTTCACTGATGCCAACTTCCGCCATCTTTCCACTCGGCCCACGGATTTTATGTTACATTCGAGATGCCCTGTTCAGTTCGCTTATATAGATGCCTTCAAATATTTAGTGATGTAGCATAAAAACAATTTTTGACTGGCGATATACTTTATTACAACGAATTAAAACAGGAGAAATAAGTAAAAAAGGCAACTTCAGCGGAGTAAGATGACGGTTGCAACAGTTTAGGTCGAGGTCAAACGAGACAATTCTCCGTCAACACATTCGCCGCCATCAAAACATGGACGATTCCCCGTCAGGACTCTATAATAAATCAATAGTTAATTTTCATGGAGAACTATCAGTCTATGTTCATTCAGTAGCGTAGGCCTTGGATGTCATTTATAAGTTGCACATTTGGTCAATAATTAACTTGTTTCTGCCTTGCTGTTGACGACTTTGAATTATATTCTGACGTCACCCATAGCTGTCCTTATTAATTTTTATTGGTACTAAAAAATCCTGGGTATGTTTTAAAACGACTCTGAGGAGATGAAAGTGTTTATTAATCTCAAATAACAATATCCAATGTCTTGCGTCTGATCGACCATAGCGGACACAAACCGTGGGGACACGTATGGACTAAGATAAAGACTAACAGGTCAGATCACTTCTGCCTCAAAACGGGACAACTTGGTGCATGACGTCACGCTGCTGCATCCCCCTCAGTTCACTTGGACAGACGGGCTCAGTCGTATCCCGACATTACCCCGAGTCAAGATATCCCCGAATAACAAACCAAGGAGCAAGGACACTGAACTCTATAGTATGGAGAGGCTCTCTGCCACGATCATGTGATTTTGGCTGCCATATTGGAACACCAGCACTCAAATTCAAATTTAAATACTTTATTTCCACTAAGCAGTGGTTATTAAGAAAGACACACTTGTGGGTTATAACACGAAACATATATGGATTATGATTTTTTTTCATCTGCCTAGTTCAACGAATTATATTGAATACATTTAACCAATGAGTATAAAACAGGGATACTGGGGAATAATCTTCCCGCCCCACTCCAGGGAGCAGTAATGTTATAGAATTAACAGCAAGATATATTTCTTACTTGTGAAATGTAATGCCATCTCTCTTCGGTGAATTCCTGTGCCCATTTTTATATCCATAAGCTGCACAGTGGACCATGGCACTATATTTTCAGGAATCATGAGTGGTAGGTGGTGGCGACCTAAAATGCAGTATAATATCGCCAAGGGCAACCCATCACCCCCAGAAGGAGCCCACAGAGGAGCATATACAGCGCGCCTGGTCTTCGGGTGACAGGGATATAAGTCCGCCCAGGCTGCGCGCCCCTATGACCCGGAGCTCGCCTACCACCACCATAGCTGGAATACGAAACTTCCTTCCGGGCGAGCCGACCACCAACAACCACGGAGCGGAGCTATTACTCTAGCTCCAGTCAGCACCCCTGGGACGGCTGGTAGCTGCTCAACCCTCCTACAGGAGACGGCCTGCAGCCACGCTGGAGGTAACAAGGAGATGGCTGGTAGCCGCTCCCACCTTTGTCAGGAGACGGCCAGAAGCCGCTCTGACGGTGCCCCTAATGAGACGGCCGGTAGCCGCTCAACCCTGCTATAGGAGACGGCCTGCAGCCGCTCCGGAGGTAACAAGGAGACGGTTGGTAGCTGCTTCCACCTTCGTCAGGAGACAGCCAGTAGCCGCTCTGAAGGTGCCCCTCTGTCGGCCTGTAGCCGTTCCCTTCCCCAGGTCACGACCAGTAGCCGCTCCGAAGGTGCCCCTCTGTCGGCCTGTAGCCGCTCCCTTCCCCAGGCCACGACCAGTAGCCGGGCCTTAGCAACAGACGGTAGCCGCGCCCCTAGAAGACCATGGCCAGTAGCCGCGCCCTACGGCAGGATATGGCTGGTAGCCATTCCTCCATCAGGAGATGATTCCTGCCCACCAACCTACGACCCAGAGGGAGCTCCCAGCCTGGAGGAGTACTGGAGAGGCCCCATGACTACCACTGGGCTCTTCTCCCTGCAGCCGGTTCCTGAGAGGACTCGCCTGACAGACCCTGATGTAGGCTGACGCTGCAGCCCCCTCCTGACGGCGTCCCCAACTGCCAGGGACCGCAGCCCTTGGGACCTCCAGACCACCCCCAGGATCCCCGGGCAGGACCTCCCTACACCCCAACGCCAGAGATCTTCATCCTCCGTCAGGCGCCTGAGCGAGAAGTTCAGGCAGCTATTCGGCCCCAGCCCTGAGGGCCAGACTCCTGCCCAAGCCCTGAAAGCGTGGGACCCTTCGCCATCAGCAGTCCTGGACGAGAGAGGACGCTCCTACATGTGATCCCGTGGCCCCTGAATACAAAGGCCCCTGGCAGAACTCAGCCCTGTCAGTAGTGAGGCTGAGTCACCTCCGCCGCCCTTGTACCTGCCCGCCACTACGCCCAGACCCGAAAGTGATAGTGAAAGCAGTGTCCATGACATAGTGAAGCAAGGGCAGAACAGTGAGTTAACAGAATAGGGGAAGTCAGTGAGAAAAGTATCAGTAATAATATAAAAGAGTGGTGGAATAAGCAAGGTAACAGTGAAACAGTGAACACGGCAAGGCAGTGAAATACGAGTCTATCTCAGTGAACACGTTACCAGATGGTGACACTGCCTCACACTAAAGTCATATGGAGGCCCCAGTGCAAAAGTAATAATTAACGACTCGACCAACAAACCCGTTAGCCTACTTGCTGCGAAATAGTGTCACCACCTCCACCAGTGCACAGAACCTAGACTTTCCTACAATAATAGTGCATAACCTCTCTGCCCTAAGCGCTATTCACCTTACCCGATCTTGTCCTGAGTAGTATCCTGCGCGATACTAACACCGCATATCTAGGCCTTAGAATTATAATTGTCCAGTATACCTGTATTTGTGACATTTGCCCGTTCCACTGTAGAATTTAGCAATACACATGTGAGGTTGTTGCCTTGAGTTTTTGTGTCCTGCCTCTCTCTTATTTGTCTAAGCTCCGGTCTAGAAAGAGAACCCAGCTGCTACACTAGGTGTTAGAGGGACGGGAAGTTGACCCTAAAACACCTAGCATTACACGACCATCATCCACTCACTTGATGCAGTGCTCCCTACTTCTTAGCCTTTATCATTCTTTTTCTGTGCCTGCCCTCCTTTCTTCCTATTTCTCTCATCTTTCCTGTCACTTCTTATTGCTTTCCTTTCCTTTACAGATGGCTTTACATTGAGTGACAAGCCAAATGGTTTCCTGTAAGCTAAGAAACCTTTTACAACACTGGGTGGTAACCATATAACCAAACCATACGTGCTCCCTACGTGTCAACAAGTGGGTTGATGGAGGGTTAGTGCCCCTCCCCGTAAAACAAATAACTCAGTCAATTGGCCACCCCTTACGGGATTATGGACTATGGAGTCTGGCAATAGATAGATACATAGATCAGCCGCTTTAAAAAACCCACAGAGCAGCTCACAACAACGCGGGCATCAGGCGTGGTGTAACACGGGTGCTGCTACATCAGCACCGCTCTGGTGGCGGCTTCGTAAATTACGTGGTGCTACCCAGGAGAAAGCCTTTCCATACTATAGAGCTCAGTGAGCAAGGAGCTCTACATTACCTCCCGTTTTGGGAGTCACTCTATCTAAATCTATTTTATGAGACAATATGGCCACTTGTGCCGTTAGATGATGCAGTTCTTGTCAAAGAATCCTAATATAAAATTTCATCAGTTCCCTGAAAATGAAGAATTAAGAAGTAAATGGATCCAGCTGTATAACCTTACGGATCCTCTTAATGTAAAAAAACTCTCCGATCTGCAGTCTCCATCTTGAACCCACTGCATACAAGATACACCTCAAGTATGAACTACTCAATCTGCCCTCCCCTAAGCACCTAAATATACTGAATGATGATGCAGTTCCAACCCGATGAATAGCAGCACTGATAATTAAGTTTATATTGACATGGCGCAAGATGTAGGCATCTTGGTATGGTATAGAATGGTGCTAAAAGAAGTGGTGGAATGTGGTAAGGAGTGGTGCAAAATCCTGCCGCCTCCTGTGGCGCCACCTCCTGTATGTAGGGAACTTGCTTCTATTTCAGAGGTCTTCCAATGTCAAGGTCACGGTAGGGAGGACGGGCTTCATGATAGTTTTCTGTTCATTGATAGCTGTGGGGAAGCTGTGTGCTCCTTGAAGGGGTAATGTACTGTGTGTGTGCTCCTTGAAGGGGTAATGTACTCAGTGTGTTCTCCTTGAAGGAGGTAATGAAGGATACATGGATTCTCAAGCTCAAACGGAGAGAGAGAGAGAGAGAGAGAGAGAGAGAGAGAGAGAGAGAGAGAGAGAGAGAGAGAGAGAGATAATGTGCTTCAGAACGATTCCTAATAATATTAATGTCTTTGATGTTCGAGGGGGGCGCTTTTACGTGGTGGTACTGATATAAACGGACGGTGGAGCTGTCTGGCTATACAAACGTCCCTCATATCCTTCCCTAACCACCAAAAAGATGATGTGGACTGCAGGGAACGGGCAGCTTCAGCCGTCAGTCCACGTTCAGATGAGGCTTAAGATACAAGACAACAAGGCAATGATAAAAACAAAATGTGATAATATATATTTAAAACAATAAGTACAGTACAATGAAATATTATAAAGGTGACGTAAGGAACATTTTGGTGATATAGATTGTGACTCTTGTAATGCTAGGTGAAATTAGGCTCGACTTCTCGTTCCTATTACACCTAACGTGCGCGGGGTCCTCTTTCGAGACCGGAGCTTAGTGCAATAAAGAGAGGCAGGACACAAAAACTCTAGGCAACAACCTGTACAGTAATGGGGGTATGTCTTTATAGGGGAATCTCCAGGCGGCACAGGCTTACTAATTGTATAACAGGGATGTCACTCATAAGTATAGTTCATTAGATCTTGTTCCACACACTCGTCCTTTAACTTCTCACTGTGATCTTATTTACCCCGATATTCACTATATGAAATCACTGCACAATACTTACATTAGGAGAAATCACACTTAACCTAAATCACTCGTACTACAGTATCACACGTATTCATCAGGGGGATAGGCAGGAACATGTCGTCGGCGATCCTGCCGGGCTAGGGGCACCGCCAATGTGAGGTGTGCCGAGAGGGCACGGGATAACTCGTAAGGGCGTCTTCTCGCGTCCTGGGCTTCCCGTGACTTCCGGGCTTGGCTCAGGCGTGTGGCCCTCGGGACTGGGGCCGAAGAGCTCCAGGAACCTCTGTGATAAGTCCCGGCCTGTCGTGAGGGCCTTACGGCGTCGTGGGGGCGTAGGGAGATCGCACCCGGGTGTCCTGGGGAGAACCGAGAGAGACTGTGGGCTGCGGTCTCCAGCATCTAGGGGCGCCGACAGGGGAGGGCTGCGGCAGCGACTTCCACTGGGGTCCGTCAGGTGCATCTGCTCTAGAGCCAGGCATAGGGAACAGAGACCAGGGGAGGCTGTGAGGCCTGTCTGGGTCACTCTGGGACAGGAAGCCTGGGCTCGAGTCTCCTGCCGTAGGGACGTCTCTCTCCTTACCTCTCTCTGCACACCCTCGGAGCGACAATAGATTGTCTCACGAGGAAGGGAGCGACAATAGGTCATCTCTGCCAAGACACTCTCGGAGCGACCATAGTTCGTCTCACGAGGATGGGAGCGACCATAGATCGTCTCTACCGGAGCACTTTCGGAGCGACCATAGATCGTCTCACGAGGATGGGAGCGACCATAGATCGTCTCTACCGGACCATTTTCGGAGCGACCATAGATCGTCTCATGAGGATGGGAGCGACCATAGATCGTCTCTACCAGAGCACTTTTGGAGCGACCATAGATTGTCTCACGAGGATGGGAGCGACCATAGATCGTCTCTACTGGAGCACTTTCAGAGCGACCATAGATCGTCTCACGAGGATGGGAGTGACCATAGATCGTCTCTACCAGAGGGGCGCCATCTGGAGTGTCTTTTAGAACTCCACCCCTAGCTGACTCAACATTTCCACTCCATGAAGGTAGTGTCTTTCTCCTACGGTGGCGACGGCGTGGTGGCTGCATGACACAGGGGCGCACGGCCCGGCTGACATATGTCGCTGTTGCCGGGAGTGGTTGTGACTGGTGGCGGCTACCCTGTGGGGTCCGTGTGGGGGTGTCGGCGCATCCTCGGGCATACTGAGGTGTGTTTGGCTTGCCCTGTCGTCGGGGGCACTATGGTATATTTCGGGGGCACTGTTCTTTAAGTCACGCATTTTAACTCTCTCTCTCTCTCTCTCTCTCTCTCTCTCTCTCTCTCTGTGCATAATTTTCCATGTAACTCACTGTGAGAAAAGGGCAGTGGCTGCGGCCCTACATCCTTTCCGCAGCACCTCTTCGTGACCAGCATCATTTTCTAGTAATCTGGTTCCAACAACATTTAAGGTAAACCGATGGTTTTGTGTGTGTGTGTGTGTGTGTGTGTGTGTGTGTGTGTGTGTGTGTGTGTGTGTGTGTGTGTGTGTGTGTGTAGCTTACCCTTTGAGTGGGACTTTTATTTATTTTTTATTTTTTGAGTTGGAGGATTTATGTTACCTTATGACTGGGGATTGTATTATCTGCATTATTAAAAGTATGGACTGTATTCTAGCTAGCATACAAGGCTCCTAGCACCTCTTCATTAGCGATTTACTTTGCATACTAAGTTTTAGCATGTACAGTCGCCAAACTTTCCACCTGGGCCACCCAGCCGCGAGAGGTGGGTAACGGGTGCTGGCAACAGTGTATCTGTTTGTTCTTGCGTACATGCTCGACGAAAGTTCGGATCATCAACTCTCTTCGTCTGTAGTGAACCTCAGTCAGAGTCAGAGTTCATCCCATAGATGGCTGGGTACGTTGTTGGGTGGAGAGAAAAATGTCTCAGGAGTAAGGCGGCTCTCCCATCGGCTCAGCCAGTTGCATGAAACTGGTCGCACGGAAAACTGTGTGCCATAGGTCGCGCTGACCAAGGCCAAATAAATATGATTATTAATTATATAAGGTAATATATATAATATGATATAGATATATACTCTTCTATATAATACAATAATATATATTATACTATACTTATTTGGCCTTGGTCCGTGCAACCTATGGCACGGAACAATTCCATGCGACCGGTTTCCTGCAACTGGTCGAGCTGGTGAGAGTTGCTTAAGGGAGGAGCTTGGCATAGTGAAGGCCAGGGCAGGCGCCGGACGGGGGGAGGGGGGTTACGTTATTCATACCGCCAGTGATAATAATTGCCGAACTAGTCTTTGAGATCCATTAGCATTCTACTAAATATTGCATTCTTAACAACACTAAACATTTTATTTTTATGTTGTTTATACATTGTTACCATAACATGTTAATGCACTATATACTGGAATCGCTTCAAGCCTCTCTCTCTCTCTCTCTCTCTCTCTCTCTCTCTCTCTCTCCTTATATCAGTAATTCCATTTCACAGGGTTATCACTTGATACCACTATCAGTATAGGTTGAAGAGGAATGCAGTTACCTAACATCTATGTCAAGTTACAAGTAAGATACCTTCCATATTCACATCATGAATGACACTGACCAGTATACGTTAGAATGATGTTCAGATACTGTTAACGGTTGCTTATTTCCTCGTTGGTAGTACTTTAGGAAGATGTTTTTATGTGTTCTGTGGTGCACCACGAAGAGGTACGTTAAAACAGCGTCACCTCAACAGGCAAAGAGTTTATTTATACTGCTGCGGAATGTGGCTATTATATCAGCTATGAAATGACTTACCGTATCATATTTCATATGCCTAGGGTCATAACAGCACACCTTTATAGTCATTTCACATGACTGAATTACACATTACACGGAAAATTGATTGTGAGCAGTGCCGCTTTTGTGTGAGGTCACACATTTACACGCTCATCGAGTCTTCACCAAACAACATTATCTCACATTATAGCAAGATGAAGACTCCACCGTTACATCACAGTATGCAAAAGCTTCCAGTCATTTGAAGCACAATTGCTACTGATTCATGAATAGCTGGGACATTTATATCACCATTGCCTGTCATCTTACTTATGTGATTGGTAAATGCAACATAACGAACATAAAATTATCATTACAGGCTGGAACACTTTTTTTTTTTCTTTTTTTCTTTTTTTAATCTCATGACCCTAGGCGCTTTAGCGCCCGTCACCGAGGCCCGGGGTGCGAGGATATGTGATTTTGGTTGCTGACTGCCTGCTACTAAGACTAGGTCATAAGATAAGGGCTTGTATTTAATAGGAGAAACCCATCTCTTCTAACTGGGGTGGAACCACGTCACACGGATCGGCTGGCGGAAGCGTTAATTACCACGTCATCCACAGTACTGTTTCACATATTTAATATATATCAACTGTTAAAACAATAGCCGTGTTTGCATTGCAAGCACAGTGATCCACGTAATGATTAAGTGATGAGCCATGGGTTTATCATATAATAATGTAAATGAATACGTTTATAAATATGTAATATATGTAAAGATGCGATTTTTTTAGATTATTTTACTTACTGTTTTCAATACTCGCATTATCCAATACTTTCAAGAAGTTCCTTTGAAATTCTTCCGGCTAAAAATTGTCGACCGAATATTGGGATTAACTCTGACTGAGGTTCACTACGGAAGACGAGAGTTGATGATCCTAACTTTCGTCGAGCATGTACAAACGAACAAACAAATACACTGTTGCCAGCATTCGTTACCCACCTCTCGCGGCTAGGTGGCCCTGGTGGAAAGTTTGGCGACTGTACTTCTCACCAGAACTTGGTTGGGTCAGGATATTTCTCTGTCAGCTGGGTGATTTTAAGGTTCCATTGGTCATTGCAGAGCTGTCTGCACAGTGTCTGTATGTCTCTTTGAAGCTGTTGATATTCTTGGTATTGGTCGTATGTCAGTCCCTGTCGTTCAGCAAGGTTGTGCAGTCTTGTATAGTGAGTCTGGAGTACATGCAGTTCTGGGGAAGGTCTTTGTGCTCTAATAATTTTAAATGTTGTTGTAGGGATAGCAGTTTTAATGCCACTATCCACTGCTTTAAGCCACTGCTCAAGTGCAGTGTCTATGTGTTCCAGAGTCTGATTGTCAAGGGAGGGGACGTCAGGGAGGGAGGTGTCAGAGGTCCTTCTGAAAAGGTCCCAGTCAGCTTGTCTGTAGTTGAGTCTGGGTGTGGCAGGGATATGTATAGGTGAGGTGGAGATGGTGAATACGATGGGTATGTGATCTAATGAAGTTAGAGGGGCCGGGTTGAGAGAAGGTGTGATGATGGGCGCGGTTGTTGGTGATGATGATATCAGGTGATGTGGCACTATTATGGCGGATTAAGGTTGGGAAGTTGGGGCCAGTATGCAGTGCTGTGCCTGCGTTAATGAATGTCATTAGGTTTCGTCCTACTGTATTGTCATAATTGTCTTCCAAGGCTGGATGTTTGGCATTTAGGTCGCCCAGTATGTATACAGGGTCGTTGTCATAGAGTAGTTTGTGAAAGTCGGGGAAGGGTAGGAATGGTCGTCGTGGGGGAATGTACGTCGTTGCTAGTTTAAGTGGTCCTGTCGTGGTTTGCAGCGTGATTGAGAGCATGTCTGGAATGTAGTCATCGTCTAGTCTGTATGTCAGTCCGTGTCTGATGGCTATAGCTGAGCCATCGCCGTTCTCACCACTGGTGTTACGTTTGTGGACAGTGTAGCCATAGATTTTTATACTGTCACTGTCTTCAACTCCGTGGCTGTTGATGAGAACGACGTCAGGTGCTATAGTTTGGTAGATCGTCGTTAGAGTTCGTTTGTTTGTCGGCCAGTGGAGGACGTTATGTTGAATTACTCTAATCGTTTCCATTTATTTGTTAACAGTACGAGTAGGGTTTTTTCTAAGTTTGTCAGTGCGGACGAATACACTATGGCATTTGTTGAAGAAGCCGGGTTTCGCAACCTTGAACTGGCACGAGTTGATATCAACCCTTTTCTGGATGAACAGACTGTACACGTACTTTGTTGAAAGGTTGTCATTGCCGTATTCGATTTTTACATGTGATGCGATTGTTAGCGCTGCTATTTGTTGCCTATCTAGTTTTGTTTTATTTTCCTGGAGGGATTCGGGGCTGTAGATTATTACTCCTCCTAGTTCACTGGCACTGACTTCTTCTTCGTCGGTCTCTTCGTCTTCCTCTGAAGTGGAGGCATCGGTTATATACTCTGTGTTCTGTGACGGTAGAGTAGCGTTAGAAGTGGCGTTTTCTGCCTTAGAGGGCGATGGTGGGGTCGGGTTTTCATCACTGATTGATTCAGCTGTTACCTGGGTGGGGGGGTGCGGTTGGGTGGCGATGGGGGGAATCCCCATCAGTTCATTGTCGGTGATTGCTGATTCTGAGGGCGTGGTGAGGGTTGAAGACTCAGTCTGGAAGGCGGGAAGTAGAGGGGAGGCAGTAGGGGGTGTGATGGTAACTGCATTGGTTTTGTTTAGGATAGCTTTAGAGGGTGGGTTGCTTGGGGCCTTGACAGGTGGAATTCCATTGTCTTGGAACAGTTTATTTAGGTGAGTAGCATAAGTCCCAGGGTATGTTGCATTAAGCATATGTGCTTCATACATGCAGTACAGAATAGTACTGGGCGGGACTGTGAGGCTTGGTAGGGGTGAGTTAGTGGTAGTGCTGTTGCTGTTGATTGTTGTTGCAGCGGCTGTACTGTAAGTTCTTGATTGTCCAGCTTGCTGTTCAGGCAACTGGGCAA
Organism: Coenobita brevimanus; assembly: GCF_032717465.1. NCBI lineage: Eukaryota > Metazoa > Arthropoda > Malacostraca > Decapoda > Coenobitidae > Coenobita > Coenobita brevimanus. The sequence continues at coordinate 5,941,930 of NC_137060.1, forward strand.
TAGACTTTCTCTTCTCCTGCACCGCTTTTTTCCTTATAGGGCAGGACATGGCAGTTGCTCCATGTTCACCATCACAGTTAACACATTTTTTGGTGCTTGAGGTGCACTGTGTGTACTTGTGCTCTGTGCTGGCACAGAGGGAGCATACTTTGTACTCTCGAGGTTTGGGGCAGTCCTTTACCGAGTGTCCATCGACTGCATAGCACTTGTAGCAGGTCAAGATCGGGATAAATTGTTCCTGTTGAATTTGGTAGTGAGGAATGCTGAGGTAGAACAGTTTAAGTCCTGCCTCAGTTGCTTTCTTTGCCTGCGCAATCTGTTTGAATGTTACTTTGATGTTGTGAGAGCGTGGGAACTTGTAGATGTTCTCCACGTCTCCCTCCCGAATGAAGGTGTTGTTGCAGGTTATTTCTTGTATGATGTCATCCTCATTGTTGTCGTAGATGATGTGCCCTTTTATGCTCAGTGACCCGTACTTAGGCTATGGTGTCATGTGTTTACTTCTTTCCAGAGCTGAAAATATTGTCTGAGTATTAACCCTCTTATTCCCTGACATTTTATTATTCTAGCTATTTCCAGACGATTTTATTTAGTTAAGAGGGTCTGCTTGAAGTGGCAGGTCTTGATATAACCTTTAAGAAAGCCACGACATGCCATGACCGGCACAACAGCTGAGCAGGGAAAAAAATAATGATGCTCTGTTCTTGTCTAGCTGAAAAGCTTTGGGTGTTTCTCGGCTATAGAAAAGAGAGAGAGAGAGAGAGAGAGAGAGAGAGAGAGAGAGAGAGAGAGAGAGAGAGTTCAATAGCTGGAAAGGAGACTATGCTTTGGTGTTCCTCAAAGCAGGGCAATTTTACAAGCCATACTGGGCAAGAGTTTTACTTAGTGATACCAAATTTTAGATGAAGTATTGTGTTCTCACTCGATTCGCCCACTTAAGAAAAGTATCCTATCCTTGTGTGTGTGTGTGTGTGTGTGTGTGTGTGTGTGTGTGTGTGTGTGTGTGTGAGAGAGAGAGAGTACGAGGATGCAGACAGAAATAGGAACAAAACACATCCAGTCACTTAAACCTCAGACAGAGTACCAAGTGGAAGGGACTCAAGTTTTAGGCCACATTACAAAACACAGACCAAAGCAATGTACAGGAAAAAGCACCACTGGGCCAGAAAAACAATATACGAAAAACAGTAGGGCCTTGAAAACAAAAGACAAACAAGGAGGGCAGGAGATCAGGCTGTGTTGATTGCCTTGATTGTCTCCTCTATCTGACAGAGCATTGGACACTACGGGAGTCATTTCTGGTCATTGTCTTTTGTTTTGACTGTAACAGTGGGCCAAAACAATAGAAAAAACAACAGAGGATTATAAACAGGAGGCAGGAAGGAGGGCGGGAGGGAGGGCTGTTATGTACTGCCTCTTCCATTCAACACAACACTAGCAGTTGGACCTAATTATCTACGGGAGGATTCTCTCTCTCTCTCTCTCTCTCGTTATTTGTCTGTACTACATTAGAAGGATGCAGCGTGCCGATTGTGTACCCAATTTTTTAACATGAGAGAGAGAGAGAGAGAGAGAGAGAGAGAGAGAGAGAGAGAGAGAGAGAGAGAGAGAGAGAGAAAGTGTAAATTTTTCTCTGTAGTACGCATCTCAGACACTTCTAAATAAACACACACACAAACACACAAGCTTATGTACACAGAACGGGCGAAACTTGGAATGTGACATCCGTAGACTTTCAGGCAGCAAAATTTCTTAGCGAATTTATAGCCGATTGAAAGTTAGGTTAGGTCACTTTGGGCAGGGTTTGGTCTGATTAGGTAATTTTTGGTTGGGTTGGGTTCACTTCGACTAGATATAGACGGATTAGGTTAGATTGCTTTAGAATACGTCGGTTTTGATAGGTTTTGGGTTGGGTTTTATTTGGTTGGGTTAGGCTGGGTTAGATTCGGTTGGATTAGGTCATTTTAGGCTTGACTGGGTTGGGTTAGGTCGGGTATGGTATGGTTAAGTGAGACTGGGTAGGATTAGGTAGGGTTAGATGCGGTTAGGCTGCTTCAAAATTGGTTAGGTTAGGTATGAGGAGGTTAGGGGAGATTGTGAGGTTAAATACAATTAGACTGGGTTAAGTGAGGTTAATTTAGATTAGGTTGGGTTAATTTAGGTTGGATTAGGTCATTCGAGGTTTGGCAGGGTTCAGGTCGAGCAAATATGGATAGGTTAGTTGAGACTGGTCTAAAATAAATTGGTTTAGATGTGATTAGGTTGGTTTGGATTAGGTGAAGGTGAAATAGGTTAGATATGGGTAGGATTAGTGAGATTAGTACAGATTAGATATGGTTAAGAGGGATCCGTGCACCATAGCATTGTCCTCCTCTGGTCAACCTCCATTTTCCTTTCACTTTTCTCTATATATTTCAATTTCTTTTTTCGACTCGCCTTTCCTTGCAGCCTCACTTCATATTCTCTTTTCCGATTCCCATATTCCAGTCAAGTTTCATATCCTTTTCCTTTTCCCTTTACGTATTTTCATATTTTCATCATTTTTTTTTTCTCGTCTACGCATTATTTATATTAAACTTCAGTTCCTTACGGTCCTTTCTTTCTCTTTCTCGTCCAGCCAGCCTTGTCGTCCCTCTGTTTTTATACTCACAGTTATACAAATGTTCCTCACTTTCTTCCCTCTCCCCCGAGAGGAGAATGGTGGACTGCTGGAGAAGCGCTACGTAAGCCTGTAGTCCATCGGGATCATGTTCAGATAAGCCTCGGGGTACAAAGAGGATGATGATGATGATGATGATGATGATGATGATGAGGAGGAGGAGGAGGAGCAGGAGGAGAGTGACGACGACGACGACGACGACGAGAAGTGAAGTTAAAAATAGTGAGAGTCAATCAAGCATACACGAATAAGACTCATAAAACCTTATAAACACAACCCCCTCCTCCCATCTGATTCTGTGACCTACATTTTGGCTTCAGTCTTTCTCTCCTTATTTCACTCTCTCGTAAAAGTCTTGGTCCCTGTCGAAACGCTTAAATTTACTGCATCGTCAGTGGTTTATGCATTGCGGTCTTTTGTTGGTCGGTCCTTCCAAAGTCAAACATCAAAGGAGGTGGATGTGGTTGTGTGTGTGTGTGTGTGTGTGTGTGTGTGTGTTTCGTGTTCCATGTATTTTCTGTATCTGTTGTTCCGTTTTTCGTCTGTTTTATATATTATGTTTGTGCTTTGTTTTACTGCAGCTTTATGTGCTTGTACGTTTCGTGTTTCGTGTGACTATACGTGAACTGCTTACGAGCAGTACCTTTTATAGTAACGATGCTTCTTCCTGAATTCAGCAAATATATTTAGTTTATTTCGCTCTCTGGACGATTGTATAAGAGCTTCGTGGAAAATACTAGAACTAGAACGATGGCAGTAGATACAGCCTTGTGTATCAGATATCCTACCCAAGTTTCATTAGCAGATATCTTGCCCAAGTTGAATAAAGTCGTCTGAAGTAAAAATAAGGTTGAAGAGAGGTTGCTGTACTGAAAGTCGTTGGATATGCCTTGTTTTATGTCTTTTCGTATATGGCTGCGAGATAACAGACTCAGGTTCAGTCTTTTATGGCAAGCGTTAATAGATATCTCAGTGCTTTGCTTAATATCCCTTTGAACACACACACACACACACACACACACACACACACACACACACACACACACACACACACACACACACACGCACATTGCTGCACTTCCACACATCCACACCTCACAATGTCTCCAAAGTCACATGCAGAAGAATATGGCATAGAAGACCCAGGTTGTGATATGATTACCCCAGTGAATCCTGGATCATACTTTTTTATTTTAGTCATACTATCTCAAGACGACTTTATTTAATACGATAAATCAGTGGCAGTGACGGTTAACTAAGATATTATTCCTTTCGCATGGGTGACGAGGGGCCAGTAACATGAGCAACGAACAGAGAGCTATGTGGCATTTCTTTTCTGCAGTGTGTCACAATATCCCGCCCCACACCACCACACATCCCCGCCAGTCCCTCTCTACTCACCAGTCTTCGAAACGACCTAACATTATTTTTCCAAAGCAACGAAGTGTAGATGTTGATACAAATAAACGTGAAATACAATTATGTCTGAGTTTCTCTCTTAGCACGAGCATGTCATCAAATAAATCACTGGTATCTTGTGTAATTACCGTTTTGAAATATGAACAGGCTTAAATATTAGCCGTAAATAACAAGTATAATTAGGTATGCATCCTGTGAAAATGCTCTGAGTATATAATGAGTTAAATAATGCCACCAGAATTTAAGGACAAACCAAAGAAAAACCCCTGAACTCAGGCATGACCAAAAGCACCCCACATGGCCTCCCTAGCATTGAAGTACTGGATATGTTGGTACTCCACTATCTGTGTTAGTCATGGAGGCTCAGTAGTACCCTTAAAGCAAACTACTATATGAAAATCTGGTTGGAAGACTTTGAAAGCTTAGAAGTGCAGAGACACCAAGAGCTGAGATAATGCTCAAAATGTCGTTTATTAAATTAAAAGGAACCGATCAAGTCAGACACTGCTCACATGTCGTAACTCTACCGGACATTTCTAGCCTGAAGGTTCCATACTATTCGTCAATGAAGGCTGGAATGCTGATCTCTCAAACTACTACTACTACTACGACTACTACTAACAGTAAACTCCCAGCCCAAAAGCAGTCAAGATGGAGAGTTCCCAGCCCCTACATCACTTCAAAATCTCTCTACCTAAAATCTCGTGGCCAGTGACATGCATGATTTTCGCATAATAATCTGTACGTAGAACGAATAACATGCTAGTTTATGGAATACAGGAGTCTGCCACAACTCTCCATTTGGGGAAAAGAATGGTTAAAGGAAAAAACGTAGACAGAGGCGAGTGGGAGAAGGCTGTGGTATTAGACTGTTCGGGGGTACTATCGATGTTTTCACTGCCTTTTTTTCTCATATACAGAGTGAAACTAAAGCTTTATTAATCCTCAGATACGCACATCATTGTTAACTGACGTGATCTGGTACGAGTATGGCTGAAAACAAAATATGTAATCAGAAAAGCGGCCAGAAAAAAAAAAAAAATCGTTGCTTCTGCTACTAGTGGATGTTATTACAGTCAACCGAGAGAGCCCGATGAAGCTATGTGTTTGGCCAGGTTTATATATCTGTCTATCAGTCTGTCTGCCTGCCTGACCGCCTGCCTGTCTGCCTTTTCTGCCTCCCTGACTGCCTGCCTGTCTGCCTTTGTCTGCCTGCCTGTCTGTTAGCAAGATTATAAGGAAAAGTCAGCAGATTATCTTATTTCTTTATTTAGATTTTGAATTTACCATTCTAAACAAGCCCTTACGTACTCGGGAATGTTGTCACTGGAATCCAAGCAGGAAGAGTCAGCGAACAGTGACTAATTTTTCGCAGTTACCCATCCATATTAGTGCTTTCTCTGAATGGGAAGCCCACCCCGACTTAATCTGTTGCATCACAAAAGGTGCGCGGGGAAGTCAAGCGAGCAGATCATCTCTGTCATTAGACTTTGAGTTAGGTTAGGATGAAGTAATTTGTTTTTTTATAGCGTTCAGTAAACGGTCAGGGGTACAAGACAAGGATAAAGGTTCAGTCGCCGTCATGCCCGAGCGAGAGGCTCATCAGTTTCGAAGCATTGTAATGAACAAGCAATAAACAGTAGGTTAGAAGCAGACTCCATGGAGATAGTGCATCAGTACATAACGTCTACACGATTATTTTATTTTCTGTTATCATACTTCAGAACCACAGGTGTTTAGTGATAAAGTGGACGGGCGTTTCAACCGACTGTTAGGAGCCAGTGTTGTTGGCGTCACATCATAAGCTGGCGGTTACAGTAGATTTTGCTGGATATTTCCGCAATTGTCCTCCTGCCTGTGATCTGTCGCCTTGTTCCCATTGCACCCACCAAAGGTATGCTGTTTGACTTTATTAATTCTGTACCCATTTGACTCAAACTTGGCCTAAAATTTTCATCTCTCCAACTTGAATACTGAGTTGTAGCAATAGATTAATACTAGAATACGTAAGTCACAAAAAAGTGCCATTGAAGAGGAGCCGTAGCGCTGCCCTTTTCTGCCAATGACCCATGTGAGCCGCAAGAGGACGAAAATCTGGGCCAAGTTACCCTGAAAAAAAGTAGTATAATGCAGGATGCTATGATATTCTAGGAAGTTGTGGACAGTTTAGAGTTGTTTGTGAATTGCAATAAAGGGACAGGCAGACAGACAGACAGATGCAGAGAACGGAGACACGATAGGGGAGAAGAATCCTGACGTTATTATGAGTGTAGTTGACTTCATAGCATACTACATTATCTTTGTGCCCTAACTTTAGTAGCATGTTTATGTATAACCAAGGTTCGTTGACAAGTAGTGAACACACACACACACACACACACACACACACACACACACACACACACACACACACACACACACACACACACACACACACACACACACACACACACAAAATACTCTCTAACAGTAGTTGGTGGTGGGGAAATTTGTGTATGTAACTGTTTTGGTGTGGGGAGGTTGCCATGGTAACACACTGGCCCCCCGCACACACACACACACACACACACACACACACACACACACACACACACTGCTACCACATCAAACCATACACCCCCCATCTCCCCACACCCCCACACATACAACATATCCCCCCCTCACCCCCACACACACTGCAACCACATCAAACCATACACCCCCCACCCACCACCCAACACACACAACACATCCAAACCCACCCACCCACCCACCCACCCACCCACACACACACACACACACACACACACACACACACACACACACACACACACACACACACTGCAACCACATCAAACGATACACCCCCCACCCACCACACACAACACATTCACCTACACACACACACACACACACACACACACACACACACACGCAATCACATCAAACCATTCATCCCCACCCCCCACACTCCACACACAACACATCCATCCACCCCCCCCCCCCACTCACACATAGTACTCTCTAGTGGAACTTGCTGGTGAGGAAATGTGTGTATGTAACTGTGATGGTATCGGGAGGTTGCCATGGTAACACACAGGCACCTCGCACCACACACACACACACACACACACACACACACACACACACACACGCAAGCACGCAAGCACACGCACACGCACACCTGCACATAGCTGCACTTCCACATATCCACACCTCACAATGTCTCCAAAGTCACATGCAGTAGAATATGGCAAAGAAGACCCTGGTTGTGATATGATTACCCCAGTGAATCCTGGATCATACGTCTTTTAGTTTATTCTTACTGTCTCAAGACGGTTTTATTTAATACGATAAATCAGTGGCAGTGACGGTTAACTAAGATATTAATCCATGCGCAGGGGTGACGAACGGCCAGTAACAGGAGTAGCCAACAGAGAACTATGTGGCATTTCTTTACTGCAGTGTGTCACCATATCCCACCCCACACCACCACACATCCCCGCCAGTCCCTCTCTACTCACCAGTCTTCGAAACGACCTAACATAATCTTTCCAGAGTCAAGAAGTGTAGATGTTGATACAAATTAACGTCAAATACAATTATGCCTGAGATTCTCTCCTCATCTGAGCATGACATCAAATAACTGGTATTTTGTGTAATTACCCTTTTCATTATTAACTAACAGTAAACTCCCAGCCCAAAAGCAGTCAAGATAGAGAGTTCCCAGCCCCTACATCACTTCAAAATCTTTTTACCCAAAATCTCGTGGCCAGTGACGTGCAAGATTTTCGCATGATAATCTGTACGTAGAGCGAATAACATGCTAGTTTATGGAATACAGGAGTCTGCCACAACTCTCCATTTGGGGAAAAGAATGGTTAAAGGAAAAAACGTAGACAGAGGCGAGTGGGAGAAGGCTGTGGTATTAGACTAATGGGGGTACTGTTGATATTTTCACTGCCTTTTTTTCTCATATACAGAGTGAAACTAAAGCTTTATTAATCTTCAGATACGGACATCATTGTTAACTGACGTGATCTGGTACGAGTATGGCTGAAAACAAAATATGTAATCAGAAAAGCGGCCAGAAAAAAAAAATCGTTGCTTCTGCTACTAGTGGATGTTATTACAGTCAACCGAGAGAGCCCGATGAAGCTATGTGTTTGGCCAGGGTTATATATCTGTCTATCAGTCTGTCTGCCTGCCTGACCGGCTGCCTGTCTGCCTTTTCTGCCTCCCTGACTGCCTGCTTCTCTGCCTTTGTCTGCCTGCCTGTCTGTTAGCAAGATTATAAGTAAAAGTCAGCAGATTATCTTATTTCTTTATTTAGGTATTGAATTTATCATTCTATACAAACCCTTACGAACTCGGGAACGTTGTCGCTGGAATCCAAGCAGGAGGAGTCAGCGGACAGTGACTAATTTTTCACAGTTACCCATCCATATTAGTGCTTTCTCTGAATGGGAAGCCCACCCCGACTTAATCAGTGGTGTCACAAAAGGTGCGCAGGGAAGTCAAGCGAGCAGATCATCTCTGTCATTAGACTTTGAGTTAGGTTATGATGAAGTAATTCGTTTTTTTATAACATTCTGTAAAAGGTCAGGGGTACAAGACAAGGATAAAGGTTCAGTCAGCCGTCATGCCCGAGCGAGAGGCTCATTAGTTTCGAAGCATTGTGTCGAACAAGCCATGAACGGTAGGTCAGTGGCAGACTCCGTAGAGAGAGTGCATCAGTACATAACGTCTACACGATTATTTTATTTTCGGTTATCATACTTCAGAACAACAGGTGTTTATTGATAAAGTGGACGGGCGTTTCAACCGATTGTGAGGAGCCAGTGTTGTTGGCGTCACTTCATGAGGTGGTGGTTACAGTAGATTTTGCTGGATATTTCCGCCATTGTCCTCCTGCCTGCGATCTGTCGCCTTGTTCTCGCTGCACCCACCAAAGGTATGCTGTTTGACTTTATTAATTCTGTACCCATTTGACTCTAACTTGGCCTAAAATTATCATCTCTCCAACTTGAATACTGAGTTGTAGCAATAGATTAATACTAGAATACGTAAGTCACAAAAAAGTGCCATTGAAGAGGAGCCGTAGCGCTGCCCTTTTCTGCCAATGACCCATGTGAGCCGCAAGAGGACGAAAATCTGGGTCAAGTTACCCTGAAAAAAGTAGTATAATGCAGGATGCTATGATATTCTAGGAAGTTGTGGACAGTTTAGAGTTGTTTGTGAATTGCAATAAAGGGACAGGCAGACAGACAGACAGATAGAGGACAGACAGATGCAGAGAACGGAGAAACGATAGGGGAGAAGAATCCTGACGTTATTATGAGTGTAGCTGACTTCATAGCATACTACATTATATTTATGCCCTAACTTTAGTAGCATGTTTATGTATAACCAAGGTTCGTTGACAAGTAGTGAACACACACACACACACACACACACACACACACACACACACACACACACACAATATTCTCTAACGGTAGTTGGTGGTGGGGAAATTTGTTTATGTAACTGTGGTGGTGTGGGGAGGTTGCCATGGTAGCACACTGGCCCCGCGCGCGCGCGCACACACACACACACACACACACACACACACACACACACACACACACACACACACACACACACACACACACACACACACACACACACACACACACACACACACACCTGCACATAGCTGCACTTCCACATATCCACACCTCACAATGTCTCCAAAGTCACATGCAGCAGAATATGGCATAGAAAACCCTGGTTGTGATATGATTACTCCAGTGAATCCTGGATCATACTTTTTTATTTTATTCATACTGTCTCAAGACGACTTTATTTAATACGATAAATCAGTGGCAGTGACGGTTAACTAAGATATTTATCCATGCGCAGGGGTGACGAACGGCACAGTAACAGGAGTAGCCAACAGAGAGCTATGTGGCATTTCTTTACTGCAGTGTGTCACCATATCCCACCCCACACCACCACACATCCCCGCCAGTCCCTCTCTACTCACCAGTCTTCGAAACGACCTAACATAATCATTCCAGAGCCAAGAAGTGTAGATGTTGATACAAATTAACGTGAAATACAATTATGCCTGAGTTTCTCTCCTCATCTGAGGATTACATCATATAACTGGTATTTTGTGTAATTACCTTTTTTAATATTAACTAACAGTAAACTCCCAGCCCAAAAGCAGTCAAGATAGAGAGTTCCCAGCCCCTACATCACTTCAAAATCTCTTTACCTAAAATCTCGTGGCCAGTGACATGCAAGACTTTCGCATAATACTCTACATAGAGCGAATAACATGCTAGTTTATGGAATACAGGAGTCTGCCACAACTCTCCATTTGGGGAAAAGAATGGTTAAAGGAAAAAACGTAGACAGAGGCGAATGGGAGAAGGCTGTGGTATTAGACTAATGGGGGTACAGTTGATATTTTCACTGCCTTTTTTTCTCATATACAGAGTGAAACTAAAGCTTTATTAATCCTCAGATACGGACATCATTGTTAACTGACGTGATCTGGTACGAGTATGGCTGAAAACAAAATATGTAATCAGAAAAGCGGCCAGAAAAAAAAAAAAAGATCGTTGCTTCTGCTACTAGTGGATGTTATTACAGTCAACCGAGAGAGCCCGATGAAGCTGTGTGTTTGGCCAGGTTTATATATCTATCTATCAGTCTGTCTACCTGCCTGACCGCCTGCCTGTCTGCCTTTTGTGCCTGCTTGACTGCCTGCCTGTCTGTTAGCAAGATTATAAGGAAAAGTCAGCAGATTATCTTATTTCTTTATATAGATTTTGAATTTACTATTTTAAACAAACCCTTACGAACTCGGGAACGTTGTCACTGGAATCCAAGCAGGAAGAGTCAGCGAACAGTGACTAATTTTTCGCAGTTACCCATCCATTTTACTGCTTTCTCTGGATAGGAAGCCCACCCTGACTTAATCTGTTGCGTCACAAAAGGTGCCCGGGGAAGTCAAGCGAGCAGATCATCTCTGTCATTAGACTTTGAGTTAGGTTAGGATGAAGTAATTTTTTTTTTTTTTTTTTTTTTTAGCATTCAGTAAAAGGTCAGGGGTACAAGACAAAGATAAAGGTTCAGTCAGCCGTCATGCCCGAGCGAGAGGTTCATCAGTTTCGAAGCATTGTGACGAACAAGCAATAAACAGTAGGTTAGAAGCAGACTCCGTGGAGAGAGTGCATCAGTACATAACGTCTACACGATTATTTTATTTTCTGTTATCATACTTCAGAACCACAGGTGTTTAGTGATAAAGTGGACGGGCGTTTCAACCGACTGTTAGGAGCCAGTGTTGTTGGCATCACATCATAAGCTGGTGGTTACAGTCGATTTTGCTGGATATTTCCGCAATTGTCCTCCTGCCTGTGATCTGTCGCCTTGTTCCCACTGCACCCACCAAAGGTATGCTGTTTGACATTATTAATTCTGTACCCATTTGACTCAAACTTGGCCTAAAATTATCATCTCTCCAACTTGAATACTGAGTTGTAGCAATAGATTATACTAGAATACGTAAGTCACAAAAAAGTGCCATTGAAGAGGAGCCGTAGCGCTGCCCTTTTCTGCCAATGACCCATGTGAGCCGCAAGAGGACGAAAATCTGGATCAAGTTACCCTGAAAAAAAGTAGTATAATGCAGGATGCTATGATATTCTAGGAAGTTGTGGGCAGTTGAGAGTTGTTTGTGAATTGCAATAAAGGGACAGGCAGACAGACAGACAGATAGAGGACAGACAGACGCAGAGAACGGAGACACGATAGGGGAGAAGAATCCTGACGTTATTATGAGTGTAGTTG
>NC_137060.1:5956331-5972473 GCF_032717465.1 Coenobita brevimanus
TGGGGAAATGTGTGTATGTAACTGTGATGGTGTCGGGAGGTTACCATGGTAACACACAGGCACCTCGCACCACACACACACACACACACACACACACACACACACACACACACACACACACACACACACACACACACACACACACACACACACACACACACACACACACACACACACACACACACACACACACACACACACACACACACACACACATGTACGCGTATATTGTGGTGGTGTTCCTTCATTTTACCAAGGCCGAGAGCAGCTTATTTCCGGTAGTTCAGTGAAAGAATTAAACTTACAGCTCTACATCATTTCCATACCGCTTCTTCGTGACTAGCACCATTCTAGTGTTAACCCCTTGTCACAACGCAAAATTTAAGAAAGAGATTGCAATTTTACGCCAAGTTAGAGTGAACAGGGTATAGTAGTGATGCTGCAACACACGTATATTTGTCCTCCTGTTTACAGGTCAGTCCACACGCAGTCCTTAGGTCACGTCTTCCATAGAGCAGGTAACACATGGACAGCCAGCGTAACTAAATGGCAGACCAGAGATGGAGTGAGAGGATGAGGCACACAGAGAGCAAGATAGAGATGATACTCGCAGATCCACCGAGCAGGGACGGAACAACAACCAAAGAATCGGAGTGGAGACAGGTGAGAGGGGTCCTTATCCTGCAGTGGCGTGTCACAGGCTGATGATGATGATGATGATGATGATGATGATGAAGACGGATGTTGCTGCTGATGATGTTGATGCTGCTGCTGCTGCTGATGTTGATGCAAACTCTAGAATATGGTTAGATGATAGTGATGTATTTGATGATAATGGTGATGATATTGATATAACTTCTGTACTACATTTTTTACAGTGTTGGGATGGTGATGACATGCTGCTGCTGCTGACGATGATGATGATGATGACGACGACGAGGAAGATGATGATGGTGATGATTACGACAACGAAGACGACGACGACGATGAAGACAACGACGATGATGATGACGACGATCTTCAAGTCATTGGCTGAGTCACCTCTCCTTTTCCTTTCTGTTTAACTTCGTGTTTTGGTGACTGGACATGTGTGTGTGTGTGTGTGTGTGTGTGTGTGTGTGTGTGTGTGTGTGTGTGTGTGTGTGTGTGTGTGTGTGTGTGTGTGTGTGTGTGTGTGTGTGTGCGCGCGTGCTTGCTTCTGTTCGTGTATGTATATCTTGGTTGATGATACCATAGTTATTCAAATGGCAGAATTATTTCCACACATTCATAGTTTTATTTGAAGGGTAAATATTAGGCCAAGAACATAAGACCTTTTACCTATACAATTAAGAGACACTTACGCAATATTCTGAAAAACTTATTACATCCCATAGACCACAGCACAGGGTTCCATAAGTCACTGATCACCGTCTCTTTATGTATCGTTAGGAAGTGGATGAATATGAGTGAAGTAATACATATATTTTAGTCTTTATTTAAAGGTAAGAATTAACCTCACATATTCTTTTTTATTTTAAGGATACAACACATGATTTTCTACATTTTATCACAGTAGCTCTAGGACCGGCCCTGCCCGTCTGCTTCTCACTAACAATTTTCGGATGAGAGGTGTTGTACTCATATAGGCTTTAGAGATTATAGTGAGGCCAAGTTACGTTCTTCCAGCCCCACACACTAAATCACATTGAATCACTCACCCACATCACACCACACCATACTACCCCCCCACACCATATCACACCACACCATACCAGTCTCTCACACTACATGACACGAAATCACACTCCCACACAACACAGAACCACCCTCCCACACCACACCACACCACAAAAAATCATCCTCCCACACCATACCACACCACACATAACCACTCTCCCACATCACACCACACCACAAAAAATCATCCTCCCACACCACACCACACCACATAAAACCACCCTAGCACACCACACTACACCTCACCACACAAACCTCCCCACATCACAGAACCCTCCACACACCACACCACACAACCCTCCACACACCACACCACACAACCCTCCACACACAACACCACACAAACCCCTCCATACCACACTACATCACACAACCTCCTATACCACACTACACCACAAAACCCTCTCACCACACCACACCACACCACACCACACCACACCAAACCAAGGGGATTAAACAAAGGGGTTTGAAGCTCCGGCATCTGTTAATTCTGAGCTTCTTTCCAGGTACCTTCTCACACAATCCTCTGGTCACACCTTCTACAGAGCAGGCAACAGATGGACAGGCAGCGTAACTGAATGGCAGGCCAGAGATGGAGTGAGAGGAAGAGGTACACAGGGAACAAGATAGATGAAACTCGCAGATCCACCGATATGGGAAGAGGCTAACAACCAATGTATCAGAGTGGAGAAAGATGAGAGGGGTCCTAATCCTCCAGTGGTAATGTCAGGGCCTGATGATGATGATGATGATGATGATGATGATGATATTAATGATGATAAAGATGATATTGATGATGCTGAAAATGATGTTGATGCTGATGATAATGATGATTTAACTTCAGTACGAGGTAACAGAGCTGGGATAACGGTGGTGATGATGATGATGATGATGATGATTACAGTCATGATAACTATTTTAACGATGATAATGATGATGATGATGATTGTAGTTATGATAATGATAGTAATGGTAATAATAATAATAATGACAATTATAATAATGATAATGAACATATTGATGATGATTTTTGTCGGTAGGTGGACGGACGGACGGAACTGCAAGAACTTGGTCAGCAGTCAAAGATCCACGATTCGCCATCCATCCATCCATCCAGCTCCCACTGATGTTAAAAGCTAAGTCAAATTTCTGTGTCATACGCCTTTTGGAAACAGGGCAGTATTTTAGGAAGTACGGGAGTCTTCTCAGTGCCCCTTCCTTAGCTATTTATTTTTGCATAGCACGTCTTAACATTTTCTTGTAAGCTATTAAAATCGGCTTCATATCGGCAGAGTTTACATCTCTCTCATAAAAGAGGGTGTTGTGGTGTAATGTGCTGATTAAATCGCTAAGGAAGAGATGTAAAGAATTTCCAAAGCAGCTTACAGTACGATCCTGGATGTAGAAAAAAAAAAAACTGAAGCGAAGTTAACTCATTTTTTCAAGTCAAGAAAAAGATTAATTTTATTTATATTTTATTATGGAGAAATTTGTCCAGATTTTCACATTAAGGTGCAGTATATTCATAGATTTCCACTTTCCTTTTTATTGAGCCAAAAGCGTAATAGTGAAAAAATCTAATGAAAAATCGAATAGTCTCTCTCTTGACCCAGTGCCCATCTACCTACAAGATTCCATTGAAAGCCGATAGCAAGTTTTTGATATATCTTGGCCATAGACAGACAGATAGACAGATAGAAAGACAGACAGACAGACAGATAGAAAGACAGACAGAAGGACATATAGATAGACAGACAGACAGACATATAGACAGACAAATAGATAGACAGATAGAAAGGCAGACAGATTGAGAGATAGATATATAGACACAGACAAGGGTGAATACATAACCTCCTTCAACTTCACTGGCTGAGGTAGCTAGGCACATAAAGCAGTCACCACACAAACATTATCAAACCCTCCAACATCCCACCACCAGCATCCCACCACCAGCATCCCACCACCAGCATCCCACCACCAGACACACACACACACACACACACACACACACACACACACACACACACACACACACACACACACACACACACACACACACACACACAATACTTATACTATACTAATACACTAACAGGCGAAACTTGGAATGTGACATCCGTAGACTTTGAGGGAGCAAAATTTCTTTTAGCTAATTTATAGCCGATCGAATGTTAGGTTAGGTCACTTTGGGCAGGGTTTGGTCTGATTAGGTAATTTTTTGTTGGGTTGGGTTCAGTTCGACTAGATATAGACGGATTAGGTTAGATTGCTTTAGAATACGTCGGTTTTGATAGGTTTTGGGTTGGCTTTTATTTGGTTGGGTTAGGCTGGGTTAGGTTCGGTTGGATTAGGTCATTTTAGGCTTGACTGAGTTGGGTTAGGTCGGGTATGGTATGGTTAAGTGAGACTGGGTAGGATTAGGTAGGGTTAGATGCGGTTAGGCTGTGTCAGAATTGGTTAGGTTAGGTATGAGGAGGTTGGGGGAGATTGTGAGGTTAAATACAATTAGACTGGGTTAGGTGAGGTTAAGTTAGATTAGGCTGGGTTAATTTAGGTTGGATTAGGACATTCGAGGTCAGGCGAAATTCAGTTCGAGCAAATATTTATAGGTTAGGTAAGACCGGGCTAAAATAAATCGGTTTAGATATGATTAGGTTGGTTTGGGTTAGGTGAAGTTGAAATACAGAACTACAGGTGTTTATTGGTAAAGTGGACTGGCGTTTGAACCGATTATGAGGCACGAGTTTTGTTGACGTCACTTCATAAGCTGGTGGTTAGATTTTGCTGGATTTTCCCACCATTGTCCTCCTGTTTGTGATCTGTCGCCTTGTTCCCATTGCACCCACCAAAGGTATGCTGTTTGACTTCATTCTGTACTCTGACTTGGCCTACAATTTCCATCTGTCCAACTAGAATACTGAGTTGTAGCAATGGATTAATTCTAGAACATGTAAGTCACAAAAAAGTGCCATTGAAGAGGAGCCGTAGCGCTGCACTTTTCTGCCAATATCCCATGTGAAATAAGGTGCAAAAGGACGAAAATCTGAGTCAAGTTACCCTGAAAAAAAGTAATATAATGCAGGATAGTATGATATTCTAGGAAGTTGTGGACAGTTGAGAGTTGTTTGTGAATTGCAATAAAGGGACAGGCAGACAGACAGACAGATAGAGGACAGACAGATGCAGAGAATGGAGACACGACAGGGGAGAAGAATCCTATCGTTATTATGAGTGTAGCTGACTTCAAAGCATACTACATTATATTTGTGCCCTAACTTTAGTAGCATGTTTATGTATAACCAAGGTTGGTTGACAAGTAGTGAACTACACACACACACACACACACACACACACACACACACACACACACACACACACACACACACACACACACACACACACACACACACACAATACTCTCTAACGGTAGTTGGTGGTGGGGTAATTTGTATGTGTAACTGTGGTGGTGTGGGGAGGTTGCCATGGTAACACACTGGCCCCGCCACACACACACACACACACACACACACACACACACACACACACACACACACACACACACACACACACACACACACACACACACACACACACACACACACACACACACACACACACACACACACACACACACACACACACACACACACACACACACACACACACACACACACACACAATACTCTCTAACGGTAGTTGGTGGTGGGGTAATTTGTATGTGTAACTGTGGTGGTGTGGGGAGGTTGCCATGGTAACACACTGGCCCCGCCACACACACACACACACACACACACACACACACACACACACACACACACACACACACACACACACACACACACACACACACACACACACACACACACACACACACACACACACACACACACACACACACACACACACACACACACACACACACAGCAACCACATCAGACCATTCACCCCCACCCCCCACCCTCCACACACAACACATGCATCCACCCACCCACATCCACACACACACACACACACACACACACACACACACATAGTACTCTCTAGTGGAACTTGCTGGTGAGGAAATGTGTGTATGTAACTGTGATGTTATCGGGAGGTTGCCATGGTAACACACAGGCACCTCGCACCACACACACACACACAACACACACACACACACACACACACACACACACACACACACACACACACACACACACACACACACACACACACACACACACACACACACACAAACGCACGTTATTTTTGGGTAGGGCTGGTAAAGAGAGCTGTATGATCATGAGAGTTAATAGAGACAGCATTAACACTCTCATTGTAATATGACTCACTCTCAGCTGAATGCTATCGCCAAGCAGTACCTGGAATAAAATACTAGAGTTGCCCCTACTATGAGAGGACCCGGGTACCATCTAGTGGTTGTGAAAGTAGCTGAACAAGTTTTTCGTCTTGGTAAGCGTCGCTACTTGGCTACTTTTGCTAGTGGCCGTATGACAGTGGAAAGACGAGGGTGTGTGTGTGTGTTGCTGTTGCATGATTCCGCTGAGGTAAGTGTTGGCTATTTGCTGTTTTTAGCAATTAAGGTGACTACATTAGGACACAAGGATATCGCACTGGCAGCCAGGAAGTATCATGGCCCAAAGAAATAATATCTATAAGGCTACTAGACGTAATTCTGATGAGACAAGGGGGCTGTTGGTGTGAGGGAGATGAGGAGGCCTTGTACCGTCTCAATCTTGGTGTCTCAGACCAGTGAAATAGCAGTGTGAGTGTCATCTGTAGATTCTCGTGCCGATCAGACTGGTGGACTAGGCTTGCCTGCCCCTTTGTCCCTGTCCACCCAACAGTACAGTTTGGGACCTGAATGTATACTGATGTGCGATTCAGATATGAGAGGGACAGCGTGATGGAAAAAAAAATTGTATGTAAATTATTTAGTCCTGAAGCACACACACACACACACACACACACACACACACACACACACACACACACACACACACACACACACACACACACACACACACACACACACACACACACACACACACACACACACACACACACACACGCGCGCGCGCACACTCACACACACATGCGCGCGCGCACACTCACACACACGCACGCATGCACGAACTCACGCACGCACACACACACAGACACAGACACAGACACACACACACACACACACACACACACACACACACACACACACACACACACACACACACACACACACACACACACACACACACACACACACACACACACACACACACACACACACAAAGTATATTATGGTGTTGTTCCTTCATTTGCCTAGGCCGAGATCGTCGTTTTTTTGCAGCTGATTTCCCGTAGTGCAGTGGTAAATTTGGACAAATATACAGCTCTGCATCATTTCCACGTCCCTTCTTCGTGACTAGCATCAATCTAGTGTTAACCCCTTGTCACAACACAAAATTTAAGAAAGAGATTGCAATTTTACGCCAAGTTAGATTGAACAGGGGTCCTTATCCTGCAGCGGTGTGTCACAGGCTGATGATGATGATAATAAGGTTGTCGGAGATGATATTGATAATGATGATAGTGATGCTGCTGATGATAGTGATGTTGAAACTCCTGAACCAACTAACTGGACCGAGATTATGGTGATTGTAATGATGATGAAGCAGTTTGGATAATAATGATGATGATGATGACGGTGATGGAACTTATGTAGTAACTCTTTAGCAGGGTTGTGATGATTGCTGTGCTTGACGCTGTTGCTCCTGGCGATGATGATGATGATGATGATGAATATGATGATGGTGACGGCGACGATCTTCATGTCTATGGCTGAGTCACCTCTTGTTTTTCGTTTCTCTTCAAATGTAGTTGGTGACTGTGTGTAGGAGAGAGAGAGAGAGAGAGAGAGAGAGAGAGAGAGAGAGAGAGAGAGAGAGAGAGAGAGAGAGAGAGAGAGTGTGTGTGTGTGTGTGTGTGTGTGTGTGTGTGTGTGTGTGTGTGTGTGTGTGTGTGTGTGTGTGTCCGCGCATGCTTGTGTGTATTTGCGTGCGTGAGTGCGTGTGTACAGCATTTCCCTCACACTCGAACTATTTATATCATAAGAGTGCAAATGAGGTCAGGGATATTGCTCTTCTTGGCCATACAAATACTAAACATTTACACTATATTCTGAAAAAAACATACTGGATTCCTAAGGTCACTTACTGGGTTTCAAAAATCGTTGTTCACTGTCTCTTTATATATCGCAAGGAAAGGGATGGATGTGTGTCCGAAATAGTAGCTCAGTTTTGGTCTTTCTCTGGACCGTGAATTATTTATATGGAATAATTATCCTTATTTATATTGGTTTAGTTGTGAGGATGCAACACACGTTTTGTTTACGTTTTATCAGGGCACATCAAAGAGCGGCCATGTCCATCTGCTTCTCACTAATGATTTTCGAACGAGGTTCTACATTCCCAGAAGACCCGCCGACATGTCGTAAAAATACCCCCGCTAATACCAATACACCAGTCCTGTATGAGACAGCCCTAGCATGTATTCAATATGGACGGTGGGTGTTAGCGCCGAAGTGTTGACATGTAGAGGTGTATGGTATGTAGGAGGACTGCTGGGCCTTGATAGCAGGCTGTGAAGCCTATGCCCAGAGTCGGACACATAAAAAAAAAAAAAAAAAAAAAATTCCTCTAGATTTTAGGGACAGTGAAGCCGCACAGCACCACAACACGCCATACCATACCATACCATACCACACCACACCACAAAACCCCACACCACACAACCCCACACCACACAACCCCACACCACACAACCCCACACCACACAACCCCAAACCACACCACCCAACACCACACCACCCAACACCACCCCACCCCACACCACACCACCCCAAACTTTACCACACCAACCACCCTTCCACACCACACCACACCAAGGGGATTAACCAAAGGGTCCTGAAGCTCTCGCATCTAGTAATTCTGAGCTTGTTTCCAGGTAACTCCACACACACACACCTCAGGTCACGTCTTTCACAGAAGAGATAACAGAAGGAGAACGAGCGTAACTGAATGGCAAGCCAGAGATGGAGTGAGAAGAAGAGGTGCACAGAGAACAAGATGGAGAGATCATATGATGCAGATCTACCGAGCAAGGACGGAACAGGCTAATAATCAATGGATCAGAGTGGAGAAAGGTGAGAGGGTCCTTATCATGCAGTGGTGTGTCACAGGCTGATGGTGATGATATTGATGATGATAATGATGTTGATGCTGATGGTGGTGATGCCTTAACATCTCAACGTATGAGGTTTCAGAATGCACAGTGAGGCTGCATAGTCAGGAAATGGAAAAATATGAGTGCATTTAAGTATTTATGTAATGTGATGAATAAGGATGAAAGATTAGAGGATGAAGTGACTGGAATGATGCGTCAGGGAAGGAGGGTTGCTTGTTCTCTAAAAAGCAGTGATGAGGAAGAGGGAACTGAGGATGAAAGTATGAAAAAAAAAAAGGGCACTGCATCCCGTGATTCCCACTTTAAAGTATGGAAGTGAAGCTTGGATCTTATTGAAAGGACGCAAGTCAAGAGTGAGAGCGGTGGAAATGAGCTACTTGAGAGGAGCATGTGGAGTTTCATAGAGAGACAGACAGACAAATGGGCAGATGAAGGAGCGTTGTGATGCTGATGTGGATGAGATTGAAAGCACTAAGAGAAATACTTCGAGGTGGTTTGGCCATGTGGAGAGGATGGCGAATAAGAAAATGACTAGAAGAGTGCACATGAGTTAGCTGGAAGGATAGAGGGGGATGGGGAGACCGACGATGAGATGGAGGGAAAGAGTAGAAACATATGACTGGGATACTTGAGCTAAATGGTAGAGGACAGTACATCATGAAGGCGATTTGCTTGTGGTCACCCCTTACGGGATTAAGGCGTCTGGCTATAGATAAACAGATATAGATAAATACAGTAGATAGATAGGTAGGTGATGATGATAATATGATAATGATGATGATGATGAGAATGGTAATGATAATGAGAATGACGGTGTAAATAATGATGATGATGATTATGACGACGACAGCTATGATGATGACGATGATGATGATGATGATGATGATGATAGTGATGATGATTTTTGTCGGCAGGTGGAAGGACGAAACAGCAGGAACTCTACCATCGGTCCAAGCATCCACGATTCCACATCCATCCATCCATCCGTCCGTCCATCCATCCATACATCCGTCCAATCTTGCTTGGTGTTAAAAGCTAAGTCTATTTAACTTAAGTAGTACCAATTGCTTCTTCATAAGCTTTCCAGCTGTCTGAACAAATCTGCAGTAGCTTTTAACTTCTAGAATAACTCGGTTCTGGTGCTCAGTTTGGTACTTTTATTTTCATTATATCAGCACTGGCGCGGCAGATTTTGAGAAAAGTCCCTCAAGTAACTCCTGTTATTTTTTTCACTAGGATTCTAATGCTGTCCATAGATCCGTTGTTGCTTTAATAGTTTCCTAGACAACACAGTCTTGGCGCTGTTCTCTGCCACCCATGTCATATAGTGTTCTCGCTCGCTTGCCCTGTTCGCTCGCTCGCTTGAACAATAAATCACTGAAGAAAAGGTGGTATAAAGCCCCCTAAGCCGCCATAGCATTACACCCTCGGTATGCAGTCCGTTCCCCGTGGCCTTGTAACTTTGTGTACCCGAAGCGCTTACAAAATAACTTACAGTAATTTTCCTTTCGTAACTATACTTGTTTCACTTTAACTTGGCCTGAGTTGTTGTTGTTGTTCTTGTTACATCTTAGGCTCCTCTGGATGTGAACCCAGTGCTATGTTGAAGGACTGTCTGTGTTGTGGTGGTGTGGTGCAGGATGTGAGTGGGTGTGCTGTGGTGTGGTGGTGCCACTTTGCAGTATGAGCACAGGGGATTGTATGTGTGTCATATTTTGTGTTAGTATTGTAGCAGGGAAGGTTAGTGTACTCGTGTCTCTGGGTTCGGTAGTGTCTGAAGGGTGTATGTCTGGTGGTGGCACATGAAGGATGCTGTTTGGTAGAAAGTTTTGGCTGGCTGGGGTGTTTGTGTGTTTATGTATGTGTTTAGTATAGAAAGTTTTGGCTGGCCGGGGTGTCTGTGTGTTTATGTATGTGTTTGGTATAGAAAGTTTTGGCTGGCTGGGGTGTGTGTGTGTTTATGTATGTGTTTGGTATAGAAAGTTTTGGCTGGCTGGGGTGTGTGTGTGTTTATGTATGTGTTTGGTATAGAAAGTTTTGGCTGGCTGGGGTGTGTGTGTGTTTATGTATGTGTTTGGTATAGAAAGTTTTGGCTGGCTGGGGTGTCTGTGTGTTTATGTATGTGTTTGGTATAGAAAGTTGTGGCTGGCTGGGGTGTCTGTGTGTTTATGTATGTGTTTGGCAGAAAGTTTTGGCTGGCTAGGGTGTTTGTGAGTTTGTGAATGTGTCTGGGAAGTGTAGAGTCGGGTGGAGAAGGGCATATGTTGCAAAGATACTCTGTGTAGTGTTGGGCGGTTGTTCGATTTTGTTTGTGGAGAGGATGATGCAACATAAGGTTACAAAGGTGGGACGGATCTTGAGTTGAAGTGATGAACTTTGTGCTTCTCATATTCACTTGGTCTCTGAAATTAGTTGTTTCTTGGTGTAGGCTGTCAGTACTTATGGTCTTAGTGTCTTCTGCTATCAAGGTATTGTTTTCTGTTCTTTAAAGCTCCTTCGTGTTTGTGTTGGATAAGATTACGGCTCAGCTTGTGCGGCAGTAATTCACGGTTGTTTTAATGTATTACTTATAAGTGGAGGATGGAGTTGGGATGTATATGAGAGAGGGTGTGAATTAGGGGGAGTGATGCATAATGACGGGGGACAGGGTGGCATAGAGGCGACTTGTTTGTGGCCACCTCTTACGGGATTAAGTCGTCTGGCTATAGATAGATGGATAGACAGATAGCTTATAGTTTCCATACGGTTTGCCGAGTAGTAGCGATAGTTATCACTAGAATATGATGGTAGTCACGAATGAGTGCCGTGGAAAGGATGTTGGGCTGTAGTATTGGCTGTTTCTGCTACTGATCTGCGTGACATTCTCATATGCTTTAAATGAAACTGTGTCAAGTTAAAGTGAAAGGCGTGTATGTTTGTGTAGGAGGAACGAGAGACAAGGAGGTATTCTGTGGCCTGTTTTCTTTGTGCTTCCTACAAGACACAGTAATAGTTATGACGGGGCATTGATGGCAAGTTTGTGGGTCAGCACACACTTACGGCCTCTCATTATACAAGGTGGTCCATATATTACGCCACCCAGTTCTTGTGTGTTGCGGGCACGGCTCAGTGAACATTACCAGTGTCTACCCTGCATCATTATCTACATCCCACAACCCTCTTCAGGCTTAGCTTTATAATATAGGCTTTAATTTAGGTCCATTGATTGCATGGTGGAGAATTCCCATAACCTTTTTTATGCTTAGTTGTATATCCTTGTATTGTATAATCTTTTATGTCCACTGATCACAAGGCTGAGCAGTAATTTGGTGAAGCGATCAGAATGTCTTAGCTCATCACAAAAGCCGTCCCCACAACACACAAGACTGCAGAGCGCAATATACTTATCACCTATATTAAGTCAAAGCCACAGTTAAAAAGGTAATGAAACAAGACAGAAAATTTAAGTTTTCATTATTAATACTTCAGTACAAAATACATTAACAGAGACAGCAATATAAAATATGCATTCAAAGGTAGCATTTGTCCACAGAACATCCTGGACTTGCAAGGCAGATCACACGATCACCACCAGGCTTCTCTCGGCAGGTCAGGGCAGATCACCAGCAGCAGCAGCAAGTAATCTCACGGCTGGGGAAGACACGACACCCTGCCGCCGCCGCCGCCGCCACCACCACCACACCACCAGACATCTCAGAGTAGGGGAAGACACCACACCACCGTCAGGCTTATCACGGCAGGGCAGACCAAACTTCAGCAGGGTATGACCAGTGTGGCAAGGAAGCAGCGTCAAGGCAGCAGACTCCAGCACGACCTGTGGACCAGATGTGTATTAGTTCAAATCAGTGTTAGCTTTGGTTATTTAATCTTCTATCTATCTCTATCTATTGCCAGACGCCTCAATCCCGTTTGGGGTGGCCACAAACAAATCGCCTCCAAGTCGCCCTGTCCCCCGCCATTTCACTGCCCTGCTCCCAACTCACACCCCCCTCTCTCATATACCTCTCCACCCCATCCCTCCATCTCATCCTCGGCCTCCCCCTCCCTCTTCCCCCCTCCACCTCACTCACATACATTCTCTTCGTCAGTCTTTCACCCTCCATCCTCTCCACATGGCCAAACCACCTGTGTGTGTTCTCCTAACGCTTCCTATCACATCCACATCCACACCACAACGCTCCTTTATATCCTCATTCGTCAGCCTGTCTCTCCATGTGACTCCACAGGCTCCTCTTAAATAACTCATTTCCACTGCTCTCACTCTTGACTTGTGTCCTTCCAACAACGTCCAAGCTTCACTTGCATACGTTAGAGTTGGTATCACAATACTGTCATGTAGTAACTTTTTCACTTCCATGCTCACTCCCCTGTTTCTTATCACTGCTTTCAAAGTACCAGCAACCTTTCTTCCCTGCTGTACCCTTTCAAGCACTTCACCCTCCAAACCTCCATCCTTACTCATCACACTACCCAAGTACTTAAACATACTCACATTTTCCAATTCCTCACCATCCAACCTCGCTGTACATTCACTGACTTCACCTCTCTCAAAGACCATCACTTTACTCTTCCCTACATTCATCTTTAGATTCCGTTTCTTACACACTCTCCCAAACTCATCCACCAAGCCTTGCAGCTCGCCTTCGTCTTCACTCAACAACACAGTATCATTTGCAAACAACAGTACAGGGAGTTTCCAAACACTACCCTCTCTCACCAGGGCCACTCCAGCATCCACTACCCTACCTTGTACCTCTTTTATTATCCCATCCATATACAGATTGAACAACCATGGAGACATGACACATCCCTGTTTCAACCCAACCTTCAAAGCGTGGACTCATTAGACTGCTCAGATTCTGTTGGGAATGGCACACAGTTAGAGAATTATATCACCAATATTTTATCCAAATTTCCCATACAGGGTGTTGCATGAAATGTTTGACAAACTTCAGAAAGTTGTTCTCGGGGCAATTTTGAGTTAAGAATTGCTGCATCAACCTGGGCTAATTTCTCGTCTATTATGCTCAGGTTCTGTAGGGAATGGCAGCAGATTAGAGACTGGTATCGCAAAATTTTATCCCCTGCCACCACCACCAGGCCGTTTATTTTTAAATCTCCTTGTAAAACTGTAGAGATATATCGGCAGGACAGTAAATAGTGATCCTACTCTGGTACTCTGTATGGAATTTCTGAGAGAGAGATGATGATGCCACTGATTCATGGGGTTATCTTTAATTTAACAAGAAACACTTTACTTACCTCTCTATTCAGTTTGCACGAAAATTAATGTTTAAAAGACTGATAATATATTCACGAAATTTTCTTCTTAAAATTTAATAAGTAAATTTTTAATTTGAAGTGTGACGTCACTGGTGCATTATGGAAGCAACGTTGAGAGATGCTGGAGGTGAATGAAGATTTTATTCTTTACTGTGTTAGTCTACTTCTTATTGTGGTAATTCTTATGCCCATGTGTTTATCAGTGTTTACTGTCATTATCGAGAGGTGTAGTCGGCTGATGTAAGTTGTAATTATTAGCTATAAGGATGATATACGGCGGTGTGTATCTCCAGGTGACCAAGATGTCCCTTTAAACTCGAGTAAGCAGTGCTACTTAAATCCCCCGATATTCACACCATCTGTCTAGGTTTTAAGGTCTAATGTGATCCTGTACATGGGCAGGCATAGTAGGTTAACAGGATTAAAATACAATACCAGATGCAAAGACCAATGGATTAAGTATTTTATTTCAGTTTTTTCCCCTTCATTCTTTCCTCGTCTTTCTGCCTACGGGTGACTTTACACTCCCAATTCTGTCTTGCATTCCTTCATTCTTTCCTCTTCCTTCTGCCTGTGGGTGACTTTACACTGAGTGACAAGCCAAATGGTTTCCTGTACACCAGGAAACCATTTACTACGCTGGGTGGTAACCATATAACCAAATTTTGGCGCCTGGTGGTTTAGTGGGTAATTATTGTGCTCCAGTCGGATTGAGCCGGTGAAGGTTCATATCCAAGGGATGACTGGGGTTTATTGCTCACGTAATGCCACTCAGGGATGAGTGAGGTTGGTCACTCTCATCTTAAATGTCAGGACCAACTGCCTAGCCCCGGGCCCCTACGCGCCTCATGGGGCAACGTAGGATTGGATGATGGATGGGTGGATGGATTTCAGTTTTAACTACACACTTGAAAGATGAACTGATTTTATTCATGCTTCCTTCAGATGATATTCAGCATGGGAGAGACTTTGAACTGGAGGGGTTATATCGTATCATTTATGAAGGTTCCAACATGCTTGCATGCATTGGCTTTGGTCACCTAACGGCGACTTTCCATGCTGCTCGATTGCAGTAGCTCAGTAGTAGCGCTTGCTCTTCACAACCATAAAGTTGACAGTTCGAGCCCCCACCAGGGTAGCGTATACAAGGTCTCTCCTTGCCCTTCAGAGCTATGTGGTCCATTGGTCCTAGCTGGTTGGGATTAGTCCTCTGGCAACCTCTGTGATCAGCCTCCTATCCCTGATGTCACACTCTATGACCTTGTTCCAAGCCATTTTCTGTGTCCAGTTGCCATCCTCCATCCTTTCAACATGCCCTATCATTCAATCTACCCCTTCTTATTACAGCACCGATACAATACTCTTCAGTCCTGTTCTTCCTCCATTAATCCCTTTAATACAGTACTATATGTCTGTCTCAAGTTAGATAAGATGGTCTGGTGGTAGAAATAGATAGTAAAATGAGAATATAACTACATCTTTTGGATTACAGGGCACAAACTGCTCCAATGATTAGCCTTTATTCCTGCTAATTTAAGACTGTTATTCAGCTTGGGTAAGACTTTTCAAACTGGAAGGGTCACATTACAACCTTCAGGAACCTGTTCAGTAGGAAAGTAATTAAAGGTTGATAGGAGAGCTTTTGGACTGAAGGGGTTAGGGACAGGCTTCATTAAGCCATTCTTGTTACCTTTAAACTAAGTTAATCAGCATAGGAGAGACTTTTCAAACTTAGAGTCCCATATGACATTCTTTAACATGTGTAGGAGAGACACTGGATAATGCCTGATTGGAGATATAGTATATTGAACTGGAAGGACTGCATACCTTACATCCTTCATTAACCATTGCTGCTACCTTTAAATAAGAATTATCATACTGAAGGTAATTACTAGCAG
>NC_137060.1:5972573-5980073 GCF_032717465.1 Coenobita brevimanus
GTTTGTTAAATTAAAGATAACCCCATGAATCAGTGGCATCATCATCTCTCTCTCTGAAATTCCATACAGAGTACCAGAGTAGGATCACTATTTACTGTCCTGCCGATATATCTCTACAGTTTTACAAGGGGATTTAAAAATAAACGGCCTGGTGGTGGTGGCAGGGGATAAAATTTTGCAGATACCAGTCTCTAATCTGCTGCCATTCCCTACAGAACCTGAGCATAATAGACGAGAAATTAGCCCAGGTTGATGCAGCAATTCTTAACTCAAAATTGCCCCAAGAACAACTTTCTGAAGTTTGTCAAACATTTCATGCAACACCCTGTATGGGAAATTTGGATAAAATATTGGTGATATAATTCTCTAACTGTGTGCCATTCCCAACAGAATCTGAGCAGTCTAATGAGTCCACGCTTTGAAGGTTGGGTTGAAACAGGGATGTGTCATGTCTCCATGGTTGTTCAATCTGTACATGGATGGGGTAATAAAAGAGGTACAAGGTAGGGTAGTGGATGTTGGAGTGGCCCTGGTGAGAGAGGGTAGTGTTTGGAAACTCCCTGTACTGTTGTTTGCAAATGATACTGTGTTGTTGAGTGAAGACGAAGGAGAGCTGCAAGGCTTGGTGGATGAGTTTGGGAGAGTGTGTAAGAAACGGAATCTAAAGGTGAATGTAGGGAAGAGTAAAGTGATGGTCTTTGAGAGAGGTGAAGTCAGTGAATGTACAGCGAGGTTGGATGGTGAGGAATTGGAAAATGTGAGTACGTTTAAGTACTTGGGTAGTGTGATGAGTAAGGATGGAGGTTTGGAGGGTGAAGTGCTTGAAAGGGTACAGCAGGGAAGAAAGGTTGCTGGTTCTTTGAAAGCAGTGATAAGAAACAGGGAAGTGAGCATGGAAGTGAAAAAGTTACTACATGACAGTATTGTGATACCAACTCTAACGTATGCAAGTGAAGCTTGGACGTTGTTGGAAGGACACAAGTCAAGAGTGAGAGCAGTGGAAATGAGTTATTTAAGAGGAGCCTGTGGAGTCACATGGAGAGACAGGCTGACGAATGAGGATATAAAGGAGCGTTGTGGTGTGGATGTGGATGTGATAGGAAGCGTTAGGAGAACACACTGAGGTGGTTTGGCCATGTGGAGAGGATGGAGGGTGAAAGACTGACGAAGAGAATGTATGTGAGTGAGGTGGAGGGGGGAAGAGGGAGGCCGAGGATGAGATGGAGGGATGGGGTGGAGAGGTATATGAGAGAGGGGGGTGTGAGTTGGGAGCAGGGCAGTGAAATGGCGGGGGACAGGGCGACTTGGAGGCGATTTGTTTGTGGCCACCCCAAACGGGATTGAGGCGTCTGGCAATAGATAGAGATAGATAGAAGATTAAATAACTAAAGCTAACACTGATTTGAACTAATACACATCTGGTCCACAGGTCGTGCTGGAGTCTGCTGCCTTGACGCTGCTTCCTTGCCACACTGGTCATACCCTGCTGAAGTTTGGTCTGCCCTGCCGTGAGAAGCCTGACGGTGGTGTGGTGTCTTCCCCTACTCTGAGATGCCTGGTGGTGGTGGTGGTGGTGGTGGTGGCGGCGGCGGCGGCGGCAGGGTGTCGTGTCTTCCCCAGCCGTGAGATTACTTGCTGCTGCTGCTGGTGATCTGCCCTGACCTGCCGAGAGAAGCCTGGTGGTGATGGTGTGATCTGCCTTGCAAGTCCAGGATGTTCTGTGGACAAATGCTACTTTTGAATGCATATTTTATATTGCTGTCTCTGTTAATGTATTTTGTACTGAAGTATTAATAATGAAAACTTAAATTTTCTGTCTTGTTTCATTACCTTTTTAACTGTGGCTTTGACTTAATATAGGTGATAAGTATATTGCGCTCTGCAGTCTTGTGTGTTGTGGGGACGGCTTTTGTGATGAGCTAAGACATTCTGATCGCTTCACCAAATTACTGCTCAGCCGTGTGATCAGTGGACATAAAAGATTATACAATACAATGATATACAGCTAAGCATAAAAAAGGTTATGGGAATTCTCCACCATGCAATCAATGGACCTAAATTAAAGCCTATATTATAAAGCTAAGCCTGAAGAGGGTTGTGGGAAGTAGATAATGATGCAGGGTAGACACTGGTAATGTTCACTGAGCCGTGCCCGCAACACACAAGAACTGGGTGGCGTAATATATGGACCACCTTGTATAATGAGAGGCCGTAAGTGTGTGCTGACCCACAAACTTGCCATCAATGCCCCGTCATAACTATTACTGTGTCTTGTAGGAAGCACAAAGAAAACAGGCCACAGAATACCTCCTTGTCTCTCGTTCCTCCTACACAAACATACACGCCTTTCACTTTAACTTGACACAGAGTTTCATTTAAAGCATATGAGAATGTCACGCAGATCAGTAGCAGAAACAGCCAATACTACAGCCCAACATCCTTTCCACGGCACTCATTCGTGACTACCATCATATTCTAGTGATAACTATCGCTACTACTCGGCAAACCGTATGGAAACTATAAGCTATCTGTCTATCCATCTATCTATAGCCAGACGACTTAATCCCGTAAGAGGTGGCCACAAACAAGTCGCCTCTATGCCACCCTGTCCCCAGGTCATTATGCATCACTCCCCCTAATTCACACCCTCTCTCATATACATCCCAACTCCATCCTCCACTTATAAGTAATACATTAAAACAACCGTGAATTACTGCCGCACAAGCTGAGCCGTAATCTTATCCAACACAAACACGAAGGAGCTTTAAAGAACAGAAAACAATACCTTGATAGCAGAAGACACTAAGACCACAAGTACTGACAGCCTACACCAAGAAACATAACTAATTTCAGTCAGAGACCAAGTGAATATGAGAGGCACACAGTTCATCACTTCAGCTCAAGATCCGTCCCACCTTTGTAACCTTATGTTGCATCATCCTCTCCACAAACAAAATCGAACAACCGCCCAACACTACACAGAGTATCTTTGCAACATATCCCCTCCTCCACCCGACTCTACACTTCCCAGACACATTCACAAACGCCAGCCAAAACTTTCTATACCAAACACATACATAAACACAGCCAGCCAAAACTTTCTGCCAAACACATACATAAACACACACACACACCCCAGCCAGCCAAAACTTTCTATACCAAACACATACATAAACACACAGACACCCCAGCCAGCCAAAACTTTCTATACCAAACACATACATAAACACACACACACCCCAGCCAGCCAAAACTTTCTACACCAAACACATACATAAACACACAGACACCCCAGCCAGCCAAAACTTTCTACCAAACAGCATCCTTCATGTGCCACCACCAGACATACACCCTTCAGACACTACCGAACCCAGAGACACGAGTACACCAACCTTCCCTGCTACAATACTAACACAAAATATGACACACATACAATCCCCTGTGCTCATACTGCAAAGTGGCACCCCCACACCACAGCACACCCACTCACTTCCTGCACCACACCACCACAACACAGACAGTCCTTCAACATAGCACTGGGTTCACATCCAGAGGAGCCTAAGATGTAACAAGAACAACAACAACAACTCAGGCCAAGTTAAAGTGAAACAAGTATAGTTACGAAAGGAAAATTACTGTAAGTTATTTTGTAAGCGCTCCGGGTCCACAAAGTTACAAGGCCACAGGGAACGGACTGCATACCGAGGGTGTAATACTATGGCGGCTTAGGGGCTTTATACCACCTTTTCTTCAGTGATTTATTGTTCAAGCGAGCGTACAGCAAGCGAGAACACTATATGACATGGTATAATGTGGTAGAGAACAGCGCCAAGACTGTGTTGTCTAGGAAACTATTAAAGCAACAACGGATCTATGGACAGCATTAGAAACCTAGTAAAAATAACAGGAGTTACTTGAGGACTTTTAAAATGCGCCAGTCTGATAAAATGAAAATAAAAGTACCAAACTGAGCACCAGAACCGAGTTATTCTAGAAGTTAAAAGCTACTGCAGATTTGTTCAGACAGCCAAGCTTGAAGAAGCAATTGGTACTACTTAAGTTGATAGACTTAGCTTTTAACACCAAGCAAGCGGATGATGGACGGATGGATGGATGGATGGATGTGGAATCGTGGATGCTTGGACCGATGGTAGAGTTCCTGCTGTTTCGTCCTTCCACCTGCCGACAAAATCATCATCACTATCATCATCATCATCATCGTCATCGTCATCATCAACGTCGTCAACATCATCATCATCAGCATTCTCATTATCATTACCATTCTATCATCATCATCATCATTATCATATTACATCATCACCTACCTATCCCGCATCTATCAATCATCATCAATCAACACTCTACCATCAACATCAGGCCATACCACACAAACTATAACACAGATAATACCACAACACAACCATCACAAATCCTACAAAACATTATTCTATACTCACATCATATGAACAAAATCCCAGTCATATGTTTCTACTTTCCTCCATCTCATCTTCTCTCCATCCCCCTCTATCCTTCCAGCTAACTCATGTGCACTCTTCTAGTCACTTATTCGCCATCCTCTCCACATGGCCAAACCATGAAGTATCTCTTAGTGCTTTCAATCTCATCCACATCAGCATCACAACGCTCACTGCCCATTTGTCTGTCTGTCTCTCTATGAAACTCCACATGCTCCTCTCAAGTATGCTCTCACTCTTGACTTGTGTCCAACAAGATCCAAGCTTCACTTCCATACTTTAAAGTGAACACCATGCAGTGCCCTTCAACGCTTTCATCCTCAGTTCCCTCTTCATCACTGCTTTTTAGAGAACAAGCAACCTCCTTCCCTACGCATCATTCCAGTCACTTCATCCTCTAATCTTATCCTTATTCATCACATTACACAAATTTTAAATGCACTCATATTCTTCCATTTCACTATGCAGCCTCACTGTGCATTCTGTAACCTCATATTGAGATGTTAAAGCATCACCACCATCAGCATCAACATCATTATCACATCAATATCATCACCATCAGCCTGTGACACACCACATGATAAGGACTCTCACCTTTTCCATCTGATCCATTGATTATTAGCCTGTTCCGTCCTTGCTCTAGATCTGCATCATATGATCTCTCCATCTTGTTCTCTGTGCACCTCTTCACTCCATCTCTGGCTTGCCATTCAGTTACGCTCGCTCTCCTCTGTTATCTCTTCTGTGAAAGACGTGACCTGAGGTGTGTGTGTAGTTACCTGGAAACAAGCTCAGAATTACTAGATGCCTTCAGGACCCTGGTTAATCCCCTTGGTGTGGTGTTGGAATGTACTATGGTAGAGTTCCTGCTGTTTCGTCCTTCCACTGTCCCTAAAATCTAGAGGAATGTAGAACCTCGTTCATCATTAGTGAGAAGCAGATGGACATCTTTTTGATCCTCTGATAAAACGTCAAAACGTGTGTTCATCCTCACAACTCCAATATCAAGGATAATTATTCCATTTAAATAATTCACTCAGACCAAAACTGGTTTACTATTTCGACACATCCATCCCTTTCCCGATATGAGACAGTGAACAATGATGAAACCAAAGTGACCTTAGGAATCCAGTATGTTTTTTCAGAATATAGTGTAAATGTTTAGTATTTGTATGGCCATATTGACCTCATTTGCACTCTTATGATATTCGAGGTGAGGGAAATGCTGTACACACGCACGCACGCACGCAAATACACACAAGCATGCACACACACACACACAGCACACACACACACACACACACACACATTCTCTCTCTCTCTCTCTCTCTCTCTCTCTCTCTCTCTCATTTCTCTCTCTCTCTCTCTCTCTCTACACACAGTCACCCATACTTTGAAGAGAATCCTGACTCAGCCATGACATTTCGCTCACCTCATCATCGTCTCCTCATCACGTTTGTAGTCGTCATCATCATCATCATCATCGTCATCATCATCATCATCATCATCGCCAGGAGCAACATCAGCCAGCAATCATCACAACCCTGTTAAAGAGTGACTACATAAGTTCCATCACCGTCATCATCATCATCAGTATTCTCCCAACTGCTTCATCATCATTACAATCACCATAATCTCGGTCCAGTTAGTTGGTTCAGGAGATTCAACATCACCATCCTCAGCAGCTCACCATCATCATTATCTCATCGATATTATCATCAGCCTGTGACACGCTGCAGGATAAGGACCCCTGTTCAATCTAACTTGGCGTAAAATTGACTCTTCTTAAATTTTGTGTTGTGACAAGGGGTCACTAGATTGTGCTAGTCACGAAGAAACGTGGAAATGATGAGAGTTGTATATTTGTAAATTTACCACTGCGAAATCAGCTCAGTTACTAATGAGGTAATCTTGGTGTGTGTGTGCGGGGTGGTGTTGGTGTGTGGTGTGTGTGTGTGTGTGTGTGTGTGTGTGTGTGTGTGTGTGTGTGGTGTGTGTGTGTGTGTGTGTGTGTGTGTGGGGTTGTGTGGTGTGGGGTTTGTGTGTGTGTGTGTGTGTGTGGTGTGGTATGGTATGGTGTGTGTGTGGTGTGTGCGGCTTCACTGTCCCTAAAATCTAGAGGAATTTTTTTTTTTTTTATTGTCCCTCTCATAGGCTCAGCCTGTATCAATCCCAGCAGTCACACACACCTAGTCAACAGTCTTCGGCATCTACAATGACACTCACATGCTATTTCACTGGTCTGAGACACCAAGATTGAGACGGTACGGCTACATCTACACCAACATTGTCTCATCAGAATTACGTCTAGTAATAGATATTACTTTGGGCAGATACTGGCTGCCAGTGCGATATCCTTGTGTCCTAATCTAGTACCAATGGCTAAAAACAGCAAATAGCCAACATTAAATAATTCACGGTCCAGAGAAAGACCAAACTGAGCTAATACACACATCCATCCCTTTCCTTGCGATATATGAGACAGAACAACGATTTTTGAGTAAGTGACCTTAGGTTGTTCAGCTATAGTTACAATAGTATTTGTATGGCGGGCAATATCCTGACTCATTTGCACTCTTATGATATAAATAGTTCGACTGTGTGCGTGCTTCACAGAGTGCACGCAAATACACAATGAGTGTTAATGTGTCTCTATTAACTCTCGATACAGCTCTCTTTACCACACACACACACACACACACATGTGTGTGTTCTCTCTCTCTCTCTCTCTCTCTCTCTCTCTCTCTCTCTCTCTCTCTCTCTGTGTGTGTGTGTGTGTGTGTGTGTGTGTGTGTGTGTGTGTGTGTGTGTGGTGTGTGTGTGTCATTCATGTGTGTGAAGGTTGAGTTAACATCACAGTCATACATCATCATTTTATCCAAACTGCTTCATCATCATTACAATCACCATGTGTGTGTGTGTGTGGTTCAGGAGTTTCAACATCACTATCATCAGCAGCATCACTATCATCATTATCAATATCATCTCCGACAACCTTATTATCATGTGTGTGTGTGTGTGTGTG
>NC_137060.1:5985073-5987573 GCF_032717465.1 Coenobita brevimanus
GTGGTGTGATATGGTGTGGGGGTAGTATGGTGTGGTGTGGGATGTGGGGTGAGTGATTGAATGTGATTTAGTGTGTGGGGCTGGAAGAACGTAACTTGGCTTCACTATAATCTCTAAAGCCTATATGAGTACAACACCTCTCATCAGAAAATTGTTAGTGAGAAGCAGACGGGCAGGGCCGGTCCTAGAGCTACTGTGATAAAATGTAGAAAATCATGTGTTGTATCCTTAAAATAAAAAAGAATATGTGAGGTTAATTCTTACCTTTAAATAAAGACTAAAATATATGTATTACTTCACTCATATTCATCCACTTCCTAACGATACATAAAGAGACGGTGATCAGTGACTTATGGAACCCTGTGCTGTGGTCTATGGGATGTAATAAGCTTTTCAGAATATTGCGTAAGTGTCTCTTAATTGTATAGGTAAAAGGTCTTATGTTCTTGGCCTAATATTTACCCTTCAAATAAAACTATGAATGTGTGGAAATACCCTGCCATTTGAATAACTATGGTATCATCAACCAAGATATACATACACGAACAGAAGCAAGCACGCACGCACGCACGCACGCACACGCACACACACACACACACACACACACACACACACACACACACACACACACACACACATACACACACACACACACACACACACACACACACACACACACACACACACACACACATGTCCAGTCACCAAAACACGAAGTTAAACAGAAAGGAAAAGGGAGAGGTGACTCAGCCAATGACTCTGAAGATCGTCGTCATCATCATCGTCGTCGTCTTCATCGTCGTCGTCGTCTTCGTTGTCGTAATCATCACCATCATCATCTTCCTCGTCGTCATCATCATCATCATCATCGTCAGCAGCAGCAGCATGTCATCACCATCCCAACACTGTAAAAAATGTAGTACAGAAGTTATATCAATATCATCACCATTATCATCAAATACATCACTATCATCTAACCATATTCTAGAGTTTGCATCAACATCAGCTGAGCAGCAACATCCGTCTTCATCATCATCATTATCATCATCATCATCATCAGCCTGTGACACGCCACTGCAGGATAAGGACCCCCTCTCACCTGTCTCCACTCCGATTCTTTGGTTGTTGTTCCGTCCCTGCTCGGTGGATCTGCGAGTATCATCTCTATCTTGCTCTCTGTGTGCCTCATCCTCTCACTCCATCTCTGGTCTGCCATTTAGTTACGTTGGCTGTCCATGTGTTACCTGCTCTATGGAAGACGTGACCTAAGGACTGCGTGTGGACTGACCTGTAAACAGGAGGACAAATATACGTGTGTTGCAGCATCACTACTATACCCTGTTCACTCTAACTTGGCGTAAAATTGCAATCTCTTTCTTAAATTTTGCTTTTTGACTAGGTTTTAACACTATATTGGTGCTTGTCACGATGAAGCGTTATGTAAATGATGTATAGCTGTAAGTTTAATTCTTTCACTGAACTACCGGAAATAAGCTGCAAAAAAACGACTATCTCGGCCTTGGTAAAATGAAGGAACACCACCACAATATACGCGTACATGTGTGTGTGTGTGTGTGTGTGTGTGTGTGTGTGTGTGTGTGTGTGTGTGTGTGTGTGTGTGTGTGTGTGTGTGTGTGTGTGTGTGTGTGTGTGTGTGTGTGTGTGTGTGTGTGTGTGTGTGTGTGTGTGTGTGTGTGTGTGTGTGTGGTGCGAGGTGCCTGTGTGTTACCATGGTAACCTCCCAACACCATCACAGTTACATACACACATTTCCCCACCAGCAAGTTCCATTAGAGAGTACTGTGTGTGTGTGTGTGTGTGTGTGTGTGTGTGTGTGTGTGTGTGTGTGTGTGTGTGTGTGTGTGTGTGTGTGTGTGTGTGTGTGTGTGTGTGTGTGTGTGTGTGTGTGTGTGTGTGTGTGTGTGTGTGTGTGTGTGTGTGTGTGTGTGTGTGTGTGTGTGTGTGTGTGTGTGTGTGTGTGTGTGTGTGTGTGTGTGTGTGTGTGTGTGTGTGTGTGTGTGTGTGTGTGGTGCGAGGTGCCTGTGTGTTACCATGGTAACCTCCCGACACCATCACAGTTACATACACACATTTCCCCACCAGCAAGTTCCATTAGAGAGTACTGTGTGTGTGTGTGTGTGTGTGTGTGTGTGTGTGTGTGTGTGTGTGTGTGTGTGTGTGTGTGTGTGTGTGTGTGTGTGTGTGTGTGTGTGTGTGTGTGTGTGTGCATGCGCTTCAGAACAAAATAACTTACATACAATATTTTTTTCCATCACACTGTCCCTCTGAAATCTGAATCGCACTTATCAGTTTACATTCAGGTCTCAAACTGTACTGTTGGGTGGACATGAACAAAGGAGCAGGCAAACCTAGTCCACCAGTCTGATCGGCATGAGAATCAACAGGACGACACTCACACTGCTATTTCACTGGTGCTGAGACACCAACATTGAGGCGGTACAAGGCAGAGTTGCCGTGAATTGCACACTGGTTGTGACGT
>NC_137060.1:5992573-6010073 GCF_032717465.1 Coenobita brevimanus
GACGTTATGTACTGATGCACTCTACGGAGTCTGCCACTGACCTACCGTTTATTGCTTGTTCGACACAATGCTTCGAAACTAATGAGCCTCTCGCTCGGGCATGACGGCTGACTGAACCTTTATCCTTGTCTTGTACCCCTGACCTTTTACAGAATGCTATAAAAACGAATTACTTCATCATAACCTAACTCAAAGTCTAATGACAGAGATGATCTGCTCGCTTGACTTCCCCGCGCACCTTTTGTGACACCACTGATTAAGTCGGGGTGGGCTTCCCATTCAGAGAAAGCACTAATATGGATGGGTAACTGTGAAAAATTAGTCACTGTCCGCTGACTCCTCCTGCTTGGATTCCAGCGACAACGTTCCCGAGTTCGTAAGGGTTTGTATACAATGATAAATTCAATATCTAAATAAAGAAATAAGATAATCTGCTGACTTTTCCTTATAATCTTGCTAACAGACAGGCAGGCAGACAAA
The DNA here is from genome assembly GCF_032717465.1 of Coenobita brevimanus. Lineage (NCBI taxonomy): Eukaryota > Metazoa > Arthropoda > Malacostraca > Decapoda > Coenobitidae > Coenobita > Coenobita brevimanus. The sequence continues at coordinate 5,993,054 of NC_137060.1, forward strand.
GGCAGACAAGCAGGCAGTCAGGGAGGCAGAAAAGGCAGACAGGCAGGCGGTCAGGCAGGCAGACAGACTGATAGACAGATATATAACCCTGGCCAAACACATAGCTTCATCGGGCTCTCTCGGTTGACTGTAATAACATCCACTAGTAGCAGAAGCAACGATTTTTTTTTCTGGCCGCTTTTCTGATTACATATTTTGTTTTCAGCCATACTCGTACCAGATCACGTCAGTTAACAATGATGTCCGTATCTGAGGATTAGTAAAGCTTTAGTTTCACTCTGTATATGAGAAAAAAAGGCAGTGAAAATATCAACAGTACCCCCATTAGTCTAATACCACAGCCTTCTCCCACTCGCCTCTGTCTACGTTTTTTCCTTTAACCATTCTTTTCCCCAAATGGAGAGTTGTGGCAGACTCCTGTATTCTATAAACTAGCATGTTATTCGCTCTACGTACAGATTATCATGCGAAAATCTTGCACGTCACTGGCCACGAGATTTTGGGTAAAAAGATTTTGAAGTGATGTAGGGGCTGGGAACTCTCTATCTTGACTGCTTTTGGGCTGGGAGTTTACTGTTAGTTAATAATGAAAATTACACAAAATACCAGTTATTTGATGTCATGCTCAGATGAGGAGAGAATCTCAGGCATAATTGTATTTGACGTTAATTTGTATCAACATCTACACTTCTTGACTCTGGAAAGATGATGTTAGGTCGTTTCGAAGACTGGTGAGTAGAGAGGGACTGGCGGGGATGTGTGGTGGTGTGGGGCGGGATATGGTGACACACTGCAGGAAAGAAATGTCACATAGCTCTCTGTTGGCTACTCCTGTTACTGGCCGTTCGTCACCCCTGCGCATGGATTAATATCTTAGTTAACCGTCACTTCCACTGATTGATCGTATTAAATAAATCTGTCTTGAGACAGTAAGAATACAATAAAAGACGTATGATCCAGGATTCACTGGGGTAATCATATCACAACCAGGGTCTTCTATGCCATATTCTACTGCATGTGACTTTGGAGACATTGTGAGGTGTGGATATGTGGAAGTGCAGCTATGTGCAGGTGTGCGTGTGCGTGTGCTTGCGTGCTTGCATGTGTGTGTGTGTGTGTGTGTGTGTGTGTGTGTGTGTGTGTGTGTGTGTGTGTGTGTGTGTGTGTGTGTGTGTGTGTGTTGTGTGTGTGTGGTGAGCGGTGCCTGTGAGTAACCATGGCATCCTCCCTGATACCATCACAGTTACATACAGCGTATTTCCTCACCAGCAAGTTCCACTAGAGAGTACTATGTGTGTGTGTGGGGGGGGGGGTTGGATGTGATGTGTTGTGTGGAGTGTGGGGGTGGGGATGAATGGTTTGCTGTGGTGGCTGTGTGTGTGTGTGTGTGTGTGTGTGTGTGTGTGTGTGTGTGTGTAGGTGAATGTGTTGTGTGTGGTGGGTGGGGGGTGTATCGTTTGATGTGGTTGCAGTGTGTGTGTGTGTGTGTGTGTGTGTGTGTGTGTGTGTGTGTGGGTGGGTGTGTGTGTGTGGGTGGGTGGGTGGGTTTGGATGTGTTGTGTGGTGTTGGGTGGTGGTGGGGTGTATGGTTTGATGTGGTTGCAGTGTGTGTGGGGGTGAGGGGGGATATGTTGTATGTGTGGGGGTGTGGGAAGATGGGGGTGTATGGTTTGATGTGGCAGCAGTGTGTGTGTGTGTGTGTGTGTATGTGTGTGTGTGTGTGTGTGTGTGGGGGTGTGGGGACTATGTAGCACACAGTACCTCCCACTCCAAAACAGTCACGCACACAGCTCTCCCACCACCAACTGTCACGCTGCAGCAGATTGTGTGTGTGTGTGTGTGTGTGTGTGTGTGTGTGTGTGTGTGTGTGTGTGTGTGTGTGTGTGGGGCCAGTGTGCTACCATGGCAACCTCCCCACACCACCACAGTTACATACACAAATTTCCCACCACCAACTACTGTGACAATATTGTTGTGTGTGTGTGTGTGTGTGTGTGTGTGTGTGTGTTGTTCACTACTTGTCAACGAACCTTGGTTATACATAAACATGCTACTAATTAGTTAGGGCACAAAGATAATGTAGGCGCTATGAAGTCAACTACACTCATACACGTCAGTATTCTTCTCCCCTATCGTGTCTGCGGCTCTGCATCTGTCTGTCCTCTATCTGTCTGTCTGTCAGCCTCGTCCCTTCATTGCAATTCACAAACAACTCTCAACTCGTCCACAACTTCCTTGATTATCAAGAGCATCCCGCATTATACTACTTTTTTCAGTGTAATTTGACCCAGATTTTCGTCCTGTTGCGGCTTCACATGGTTCATTGGCAGAAAATTGGTGCGCTACGGCTCCTTTTTTCAATGGCACTTTTTTAGACTTACGTATTCTAGCATTAATCTATTGCTACACTAGCATGTTGAGATGAAATCAGTCAAACAGCATAATTTTATAATAGGTAGGAGGATAATTGCGGAAGACACTACAAAATCTACTGTAATCGCCAGTTTATGATGATCGGCTCAAATCTCGGGAATTCGCTGAAGGTCCACTTTATCACTAACTACAGGTGTTTAGTGATAGAAAAGTGACGGGCGTTTCAACCGGCTGTTAGGAGCCAGTGTTGTTGGCGTCACATCATAAGCTGGCGGTTACAGTAGATTTTGCTGGATATTTCCGCAATTGTCCTCCTGCCTGTGATCTGTCGCCTTGTTCCCACTGCACCCACCAAAGGTATGCTGTTTGACTTTATTAATTCTGTACCCATTTGACTCAAACTTGGCCTAAAATTTTCATCTCTCCAACTTGAATACTGAGTTGTAGCAATAGATTAATACTAGAATACGTAAGTCACAAAAAAGTGCCATTGAAGAGGAGCCGTAGCGCTGCCCTTTTCTGCCAATGACCCATGTGAGCCGCAAGAGGACGAAAATCTGGGTCAAGTTACCCTGAAAAAAAGTAGTATAATGCAGGATGCTATGATAATCTAGGAAGTTGTGGACAGTTGAGAGTTGTTTGTGAATTGCAATAAAGGGACAGGCAGACAGACAGACAGACAGATGCAGAGAACGCAGACACGATAGGGGAGAAGAATCCTGACGTTATTATGAGTGTAGTTGACTTCATAGCATACTACATTATCTTTGTGCCCTAACTTTAGTAGCATGTTTATGTATAACCAAGGTTCGTTGACAAGTAGTGAACACACACACACACACACACACACACACACACACACACACACACACACACACACACACACACACACACACACACACACACACACACACACACACACACACACACACACACACACACACACACACACACACACACACACACACACACACACAAAATACTCTCTAACAGTAGTTGGTGGTGGGGAAATTTGTGTATGTAACTGTTTTGGTGTGGGGAGGTTGCCATGGTAACACACTGGCCCCCCCCGCACACACACACACACACACACACACACACACACACACACACACACACACACACACACACTGCTACCACATCAAACCATACACCCCCCATCTCCCCACACCCCCACACATACAACATATCCCCCCCTCACCCCCACACACACTGCAACCACATCAAACCATACACCCCCCACCCACCACCCAACACAGACAACACATCCAAACCCACCCACCCACCCACCCACCCACCCACCCACACACACACACACACACACACACACACACACACACACACACACTGCAACCACATCAAACGATACACCCCCCACCCACCACACACAACACATTCACCTACACACACACACACACACACAGCAATCACATCAAACCATTCATCCCCACCCCCCACACTCCACACACAACACATCCATCCAACCCCCCCCCCCACACACACACATAGTACTCTCTAGTGGAACTTGCTGGTGAGGAAATGTGTGTATGTAACTGTGATGGTATCGGGAGGTTGCCATGGTAACACACAGGCACCTCGCACCACACACACACACAACACACACACACACACACACACACACACACACACACACACACACACACACACACACACACACACACACACACACATGCAAGCACGCAAGCACACGCACACGCACACCTGCACATAGCTGCACTTCCACATATCCACACCTCACAATGTCTCCAAAGTCACATGCAGTAGAATATGGCAAAGAAGACCCTGGTTGTGATACGATTACCCCAGTGAATCCTGGATCATACGTCTTTTAGTTTATTCTTACTGTCTCAAGACGGTTTTATTTAATACGATAAATCAGTGGCAGTGACGGTTAACTAAGATATTAATCCATGCGCAGGGGTGACGAACGGCCAGTAACAGGAGTAGCCAACAGAGAACTATGTGGCATTTCTTTACTGCAGTGTGTCACCATATCCCACCCCATACCACCACACATCCCTGCCAGTCCCTCTCTACTCACCAGTCTTCGAAACGACCTAACATAATCTTTCCAGAGTCAAGAAGTGTAGATGTTGATACAAATTAACGTCAAATACAATTATGCCTGAGATTCTCTCCTCATCTGAGCATGACATCAAATAACTGGTATTTTGTGTAATTACCCTTTTCATTATTAACTAACAGTAAACTCCCAGCCCAAAAGCAGTCAAGATAGAGAGTTCCCAGCCCCTACATCACTTCAAAATCTTTTTACCCAAAATCTCGTGGCCAGTGACGTGCAAGATTTTCGCATGATAATCTGTACGTAGAGCGAATAACATGCTAGTTTATAGAATACAGGAGTCTGCCACAACTCTCCATTTGGGGAAAAGAATGGTTAAAGGAAAAAACGTAGACAGAGGCGAGTGGGAGAAGGCTGTGGTATTAGACTAATGGGGGTACTGTTGATATTTTCACTGCCTTTTTTTCTCATATACAGAGTGAAACTAAAGCTTTACTAATCCTCAGATACGGACATCATTGTTAACTGACGTGATCTGGTACGAGTATGGCTGAAAACAAAATATGTAATCAGAAAAGCGGCCAGAAAAAAAAATCGTTGCTTCTGCTACTAGTGGATGTTATTACAGTCAACCGAGAGAGCCCGATGAAGCTATGTGTTTGGCCAGGGTTATATATCTGTCTATCAGTCTGTCTGCCTGCCTGACCGCCTGCCTGTCTGCCTTTTCTGCCTCCCTGACTGCCTGCTTGTCTGCCTTTGTCTGCCTGCCTGTCTGTTAGCAAGATTATAAGGAAAAGTCAGCAGATTATCTTATTTCTTTATTTAGATATTGAATTTATCATTGTATACAAACCCTTACGAACTCGGGAACGTTGTCGCTGGAATCCAAGCAGGAGGAGTCAGCGGACAGTGACTAATTTTTCACAGTTACCCATCCATATTAGTGCTTTCTCTGAATGGGAAGCCCACCCCGACTTAATCAGTGGTGTCACAAAAGGTGCGCGGGGAAGTCAAGCGAGCAGATCATCTCTGTCATTAGACTTTGAGTTAGGTTATGATGAAGTAATTCGTTTTTTTATAGCATTCTGTAAAAGGTCAGGGGTACAAGACAAGGATAAAGGTTCAGTCAGCCGTCATGCCCGAGCGAGAGGCTCATTAGTTTCGAAGCATTGTGTCGAACAAGCAATAAACGGTAGGTCAGTGGCAGACTCCGTAGAGAGAGTGCATCAGTACATAACGTCTACACGATTATTTTATTTTCGGTTATCATACTTCAGAACAACAGGTGTTTATTGATAAAGTGGACGGGCGTTTCAACCGATTGTGAGGAGCCAGTGTTGTTGGCGTCACTTCATGAGGTGGTGGTTACAGTAGATTTTGCTGGATATTTCCGCCATTGTCCTCCTGCCTGCGATCTGTCGCCTTGTTCTCGCTGCACCCACCAAAGGTATGCTGTTTGACTTTATTAATTCTGTACCCATTTGACTCTAACTTGGCCTAAAATTATCATCTCTCCAACTTGAATACTGAGTTGTAGCAATAGATTAATACTAGAATACGTAAGTCACAAAAAGTGCCATTGAAGAGGAGCCGTAGCGCTGCCCTTTTCTGCCAATGACCCATGTGAGCCACAAGAGGACGAAAATCTGGGTCAAGTTACCCTTAAAAAAAAGTAGTATAATGCAGGATGCTATGATATTCTAGGAAGTTGTGGACAGTTTAGAGTTGTTTGTGAATTGCAATAAAGGGACAGGCAGACAGACAGACAGATAGAGGACAGACAGATGCAGAGAACGGAGACACGATAGGGGAGAAGAATCCTGACGTTATTATGAGTGTAGCTGACTTCATAGCATACTACATTATATTTGTGCCCTAACTTTAGTAGCATGTTTATGTATAACCAAGGTTCGTTGACAAGTAGTGAACACACACACACACACACACACACACACACACACACACACACACACACACACACACACACACACACACACACACACACACACACACACACACACACACACACACACACACACACAATATTCTCTAACGGTAGTTGGTGGTGGGGAAATTTGTTTATGTAACTGTGGTGGTGTGGGGAGGTTGCCATGGTAGCACACTGGCCCCGCGCACACACACACACACACACACACACACACGCACACCTGCACATAGCTGCACTTCCACATATCCACACCTCACAATGTCTCCAAAGTCACATGCAGTAGAATATGGCATAGAAGACCCTGGTTGTGATATGATTACTCCAGTGAATCCTGGATCATACTTTTTTATTTTATTCATACTGTCTCAAGACGACTTTATTTAATACGATAAATCAGTGGCAGTGACGGTTAACTAAGATATTTATCCATGCGCAGGGGTGACGAACGGCACAGTAACAGGAGTAGCCAACAGAGAGCTATGTGGCATTTCTTTACTGCAGTGTGTCACCATATCCCACCCCACACCACCATACATCCCCGCCAGTCCCTCTCTACTCACCAGTCTTCGAAACGACCTAACATAATCATTCCAGAGCCAAGAAGTGTAGATGTTGATACAAATTAACGTGAAATACAATTATGCCTGAGTTTCTCTCCTCATCTGAGGATTACATCAAATAACTGGTATTTTGTGTAATTACCTTTTTTAATATTAACTAACAGTAAACTCCCAGCCCAAAAGCAGTCAAGATAGAGAGTTCCCAGCCCCTACATCACTTCAAAATCTCTTTACCTAAAATCTCGTGGCCAGTGACATGCAAGATTTTCGCATAATACTCTGTACATAGAGCGAATAACATGCTAGTTTATGGAATACAGGAGTCTGCCACAACTCTCCATTTGGGGAAAAGAATGGTTAAAGGAAAAAACGTAGACAGAGGCGAATGGGAGAAGGCTGTGGTATTAGACTAATGGGGGTACAGTTGATATTTTCACTGCCTTTTTTTCTCATATACAGAGTGAAACTAAAGCTTTATTAATCCTCAGATACGGACATCATTGTTAACTGACGTGATCTGGTACGAGTATGGCTGAAAACAAAATATGTAATCAGAAAAGCGGCCAGAAAAAAAAAAAAAAAAAGATCGTTGATTCTGCTACTAGTGGATGTTATTACAGTCAACCGAGAGAGCCCGATGAAGCTGTGTGTTTGGCCAGGTTTATATATCTATCTATCAGTCTGTCTACCTGCCTGACCGCCTGCCTGTCTGCCTTTTGTGCCTGCTTGACTGCCTGCCTGTCTGTTAGCAAGATTATAAGGAAAAGTCAGCAGATTATCTTATTTCTTTATATAGATTTTGAATTTACTATTTTAAACAAACCCTTACGAACTCGGGAACGTTGTCGCTGGAATCCAAGCAGGAAGAGTCAGCGAACAGTGACTAATTTTTCGCAGTTACCCATCCATTTTACTGCTTTCTCTGAATAGGAAGCCCACCCCGACTTAATCTGTTGCATCACAAAAGGTGCGCGGGGAAGTCAAGCGAGCAGATCATCTCTGTCATTAGACTTTGAGTTAGGTTAGGATGATGTAATTTTTTTTTTTTTTTTTTTTTTTTTTTAGCATTCAGTAAACGGTCAGGGGTACAAGACAAGGATAAAGGTTCAGTCAGCCTTCATGCCCGAGCGAGAGGCTCATCAGTTTCGAAGCATTGTGACGAACAAGCAATAAACAGTAGGTTAGAAGCAGACTCCGTGGAGAGAGTGCATCAGTACATAACGTCTACACGATTATTTTATTTTCTGTTATCATACTTCAGAACCACAGGTGTTTAGTGATAAAGTGGACGGGCGTTTCAACCGACTGTTAGGAGCCATTGTTGTTGGCATCACATCATAAGCTGGTGGTTACAGTAGATTTTGCTGGATATTTCCGCAATTGTCCTCCTGCCTGTGATCTGTCGCCTTGTTCCCACTGCACCCACCAAAGGTATGCTGTTTGACATTATTAATTCTGTACCCATTTGACTCAAACTTGGCCTAAAATTATCATCTCTCCAACTTGAATACTGAGTTGTAGCAATAGATTATACTAGAATACGTAAGTCACAAAAAAGTGCCATTGAAGAGGAGCCGTAGCGCTGCCCTTTTCTGCCAATGACCCATGTGAGCCGCAAGAGGACGAAAATCTGGATCAAGTTACCCTGAAAAAGAGTAGTATAATGCAGGATGCTATGATATTCTAGGAAGTTGTGGGCAGTTGAGAGTTGTTTGTGAATTGCAATAAAGGGACAGGCAGACAGACAGACAGATAGAGGACAGACAGACGCAGAGAACGGAGACACGGTAGGGGAGAAGAATCCTGACGTTATTATGAGTGTAGTTGACGTCATAGCATACTACATTATATTTGTGCCCTAACTTTAGTAGCATGTTTATGTATAACCAAGGTTCGTTGACAAGTAGTGAACACACACACACACACACACACACACACACACACACACACACACACACACACACACACACACACACACACACACACACACACACACACACACACACACACACACACACAAAGAATTTATTTTTGAGTAATGCTGGTAAAGAGACCTGTATGATCATGAGAGTTAATAGAGACTGTATTAACACTCTTATGACTCACTCTCAGCTGAATGCTATCGCCCAGCAGTACCTGGAATAAAATACTAGAGTTGCCCCTACCATGAGAGGGCCCGGGTACCATCTAGTGGTTGTGAAAGTAGCTGAACAAGTTTTTCGTCTTGGTAGGCGTCGCTACTTGGCTACTTTTGCTAGTGGCCGTATGACAGTGGAAGGACGAGGGTGTGTGTGTGTGTTGCTGTTGCATGATTCCGCTGAGGTAAGTGTTGGCTATTTGCTGTTTTTAGCCATTAAGGTGACTACATTAGGACACAAGGATATCGCACTGACAGCCAGGAAGTATCATGGCCCAAAGAAATAACATCTATAAGGCTACTAGACGTAATTCTGATGAGACAAGGGGGATGTTAGTGTGAGGGAGATGAGGAGGCCTTGTAGTCCAGTCCTGCCGTTTTGAGGAAAATCGTCTGCTAATGTGGAAAAACAAATGAACGACGAGCATGGATGTGGGCAGGCTGACGTCGTTCCACACTAATTGTTCACGTTATTTTGTAGGAATAAGGGGGATTTTGTCATCACTGGGAGGAACTAACATGTATTGTTATTCAGACCCTTCACAGTTAAACCAACGAATATGTAGCGTTTGTCTATAATCTATCTATCTATATACCTAGGCTGCTTCTCCCAAGGAAAGGGAGGTAGCCGAGACAGGACGACACACTCCCCATTTACTCATCCATTCAAACACATCCATTCGCATCTTAGCCCCAAAGGGGCTAAAACAAGGAAGAATACGTCGTTTAACAGTCTACCTCTACCCACCCGGCGATATCATAAAAATATATTTATATATATATATTATTTACAAGACACGTGCCAACCATTAGCAGTCCACACTTGCTTTGTAATATTAAAGAAATACCGAAACAATGTTGTAAATCGTGTACAGTTGATATACTAGAAAACTTGGATGTGGATAAACTTACTTGTCTCTTGGCTGGTTATTAATCAACATTTGCTGACTTATTAACTCTCTTAATCATTTAACGTCCTTACACTTGAATCATAATAGGTCTGACATCATTAATTATACCCTCTCTTCCAGTATTCACAGTATACCAAATTTTATGGTAGTTATACCAACAATACATCCTCTGTCATCCTGGTTACTAAACGAGACCGTGTGCAATAATGACGTCACAACCAGTGTGCAATTCACGGCAACTCTGCCTTGTACCGCCTCAATGTTGGTGTCTCAGCACCAGTGAAATAGCAGTGTGAGTGTCGTCCTGTTGATTCTCATGCCGATCAGACTGGTGGACTAGGTTTGCCTGCTCCTTTGTCCCTGTCCACCCAACAGTACAGTTTGAGACCTGGATGTAAACTGATAAGTGCGATTCAGATTTCAGAGGGACAGTGTGATGGAAAAAAAATATTGTATGTAAGTTATTTTGTTCTGAAGCGCATGCACACACACACACACACACACACACACACACACACACACACACACACAGTACTCTCTAATGGAACTTGCTGGTGGGGAAATGTGTGTATGTAACTGTGATGGTGTTGGGAGGTTACCATGGTAACACACAGGCACCTCGCACCACACACACACACACACACACACACACACACACACACACACACACACACACACACACACACACACACACACACACACACACACACACACACACACACACACACACACACGTACGCGTATATTGTGGTGGTGTTCCTTCATTTTACCAAGGCCGAGATAGTCGTTTTTTTGCAGCTTATTTCCGGTAGTTCAGTGAAAGAATTAAACTTACAGCTCTACATCATTTCCATACCGCTTCTTCGTGACTAGCACCATTCTAGTGTTAACCCCTTGTCACAACGCAAAATTTAAGAAAGAGATTGCAATTTTACGCCAAGTTAGAGTGAACAGGGTATAGTAGTGATGCTGCAACACACGTATATTTGTCCTCCTGTTTACAGGTCAGTCCACACGCAGTCCTTAGGTCACGTCTTCCATAGAGCAGGTAACACATGGACAGCCAACGTAACTAAATGGCAGACCAGAGATGGAGTGAGAGGATGAGGCACACAGAGAGCAAGATAGAGATGATACTCGCAGATCCACCGAGCAGGGACGGAACAACAACCAAAGAATCGGAGTGGAGACAGGTGAGAGGGGTCCTTATCCTGCAGTGGCGTGTCACAGGCTGATGATGATGATGATGATGATGATGAAGACGGATGTTGCTGCTGATGATGTTGATGCTGCTGCTGCAGCTGATGTTGATGCAAACTCTAGAATATGGTTAGATGATAGTGATGTATTTGATGATAATGGTGATGATATTGATATAACTTCTGTACTACATTTTTTACAGTGTTGGGATGGTGATGACATGCTGCTGCTGCTGACGATGATGATGATGATGATGACGACGAGGAAGATGATGATGGTGATGATTACGACAACGAAGACGACGACGACGATGAAGACGACGACGATGATGATGACGACGATCTTCAAGTCATTGGCTGAGTCACCTCTCCTTTTCCTTTCTGTTTAACTTCGTGTTTTGGTGACTGGACATGTGTGTGTGTGTGTGTGTGTGTGTGTGTGTGTGTGTGTGTGTGTGTGTGTGTGTGTGTGTGTGTGTGTGTGTGTGTGTGTGTGTGTGTGTGTGTGTGTGTGTGTGTGTGTGCGTGTGCGTGCGTGCGTGCGTGCGTGCTTGCTTCTGTTCGTGTATGTATATCTTGGTTGATGATACCATAGTTATTCAAATGGCAGAATTATTTCCACACATTCATAGTTTTATTTGAAGGGTAAATATTAGGCCAAGAACATAAGACCTTTTACCTATACAATTAAGAGACACTTACGCAATATTCTGAAAAGCTTATTACATCCCATAGACCACAGCACAGGGTTCCATAAGTCACTGATCACCGTCTCTTTATGTATCGTTAGGAAGTGGATGAATATGAGTGAAGTAATACATATATTTTAGTCTTTATTTAAAGGTAAGAATTAACCTCACATATTCTTTTTTATTTTAAGGATACAACACATGATTTTCTACATTTTATCACAGTAGCTCTAGGACCGGCCCTGCCCGTCTGCTTCTCACTAACAATTTTCTGATGAGAGGTGTTGTACTCATATAGGCTTTAGAGATTATAGTGAAGCCAAGTTACGTTCTTCCAGCCCCACACACTAAATCACATTCAATCACTCACCCACATCACACCACACCATACTACCCCCCCACACCATATCACACCACACCATACCAGTCTCTCACACTACATGACACGAAATCACACTCCCACACAACACAGAACCACCCTCCCACACCACACCACACCACAAAAAATCATCCTCCCACACCATACCACACCACACATAACCACTCTCCCACATCACACCACACCACAAAAAATCATCCTCCCACACCACACCACACCACATAAAACCACCCTAGCACACCACACTACACCTCACCACACAAACCTCCCCACATCACAGAACCCTCCACACACCACACCACACAACCCTCCACACACCACACCACACAACCCTCCACACACCACACCACACAACCCTCCACACACAACACCACACAAACCCCTCCATACACAACCTCCCCCTATACCACACTACACCACAAAACCCTCTCACCACACCACACCACACCACACCAAGGGGATTAAACAAAGGGGTTTGAAGCTCCGGCATCTGTTAATTCTGAGCTTGTTTCCAGGTACCTTCTCACACAATCCTCTGGTCACACCTTCCACAGAGCAGGCAACAGATGGACAGGCAGCGTAACTGAATGGCAGGCCAGAGATGGAGTGAGAGGAAGAGGTACACAGGGAACAAGATAGATGAGACTCGCAGATCCACCGATATGGGAAGAGGCTAACAACCAATGTATCAGAGTGGAGAAAGATGAGAGGGGTCCTAATCCTCCAGTGGTAATGTCAGGGCCTGATGATGATGATGATGATGATGATATTAATGATGATAAAGATGATATTGATGATGATGATAATGATGTTGATGCTGATGATAATGATGATTTAACTTCAGTACGAGGTAATAGAGTTGGGATAACGGTGATGATGATGATGATGATGATTACAGTCATGATAACAATTTTAACGATGATGATGATGATGATGATTGTGACGATGATTGTAGTTATAATAATGATAATAATGGTAATAATAATAATAATGACAATTATAATAATGATAATGAAGATATTGATGACGATTTTTGTCGGTAGGTGGACGGACGGACGGAACTGCAAGACATTGGTCAGCAGTCAAAGATCCACGATTCCCCATCCATCCATCCATCCATCCATCCACATATGAGGCGGGTCTTAAAGGAGGCCAGGCGATCATCCTGGAAGGGTTATGTTTCCTCCATCAATTCGAGGACTTCCATCACCCAGGTGTGGAACCGGGTAAGGAAAATTTCAGGGAAATTTACTGCCCCCTCGCCTCCCGTTTTATCTGCAGCAGGTGGAACTGTGGCTGATCCTTTTGCTGTTGCAGAGATGCTTGCTGATCATTTTGCCAGTGTGTCACAGAAGGATGTGGATACGCCTTCAGCTTGCCACCGTCGATGCCTAGAGTCTCGTGATCTCAGTTTTACCTCTGCTGGGGGAGAGCCTTACAATGTTCCATTTTCAATTTCTGAACTCCAGGCAGCTCTGTCGCAGTGCCATGACTCTTCTCCTGGTTATGATGATATTCCTTATGCCTTTTTAAGTCACCTATCTGATGAGTCCCTTATGTTTTTGGTTTCTCTGTTTAATAAGATCTGGTGTTCCGGGGAGTTTCCGGCTAGTTGGGGTGTTGCTGTGGTTATCCCCATCCCCAAACTAGATAAGGACCACCTACAAGCAACGAATTATCGGCCTATTTCTCTAACATCATGTATATGTAAAGTTATGGAAAAGATGGTCAATGTTAGGCTTGTGTGGTTTTTGGAGAAAGGTGACTTCTTATCCCCTGCCCAGTTTGGTTTTCGAACAATGCGATCTACCTCTGATGCACTGCTGTCCTTGGAATCTTCTGTCACTGAGGCTTTCTCCACTAACCAACACCAGGTCACGGTCTTCTTTGACCTGGAGAAGGCATATGACACTGCCTGGCATCATGGTATTTTACTCTTTCTTCATAAGTTTGGTCTTCGTGGACGCTTGCCTATTTTTATTCAACAGTTTTTATCTAACCGAATTTTAAGGGTGCGAGTGGGAGGAGAATTTCTAATGCCCGACCACTAGAAGATGGAGTACCACAGGGGAGTATCCTTAGTGTTACTGTTTGCTGTAGCCATTAACAGCGTCATCAGTGTACTTCCTGATGGTGTACGAGGATCACTGTATGTCGATGACCTCTCAATTTCCTTCACCGCGTCTAGAATGTCACTGATAGAGAGGAAGTTGCAGCTGGCTCTCAATAGAATTTCTGACTGGGCAGAAACACGCGGTTTCCATTTTTCTTCAGCAAAGACAGTGGCTATACATTTTTGTCGTCTTCGAGGGTTTCACCCAGACCCTGACTTGTATCTCTATGGTAGGAGAATATCCTGTGTGGAAGAGACACGGTTTCTGGGTCTTCTGTTTGATAGAAGATTAACCTGGGTTCCCCATATTCGTTCTGTTAAGGTGGCTTGTCTTAAAGCTTTGAGTCTTTTGAGAGTTTTAGCTCATACCTCTTGGGGTGCTGACCGTCAGACCCTCCTCCTCTTGTATAGGTCTCTTATTCTTCCTAAACTTGAATATGGGTGTGAGGTCTACTCCTGTGCAACAGATGCCCGCCTCCGGTTGTTAAATTCTGTGCATCATGCTGGTGTACGTCTGGCAACCGGGGCATTCAGATCATCCCCAATTCCAAGTTTGTTGGTTGATGCTGGTGTACTCCCCTTGGACTTGCGACGTCAGTTGCTAATGGTGAGGTGTTGGTATCGTCTTCACCGCATTCCAGACTCAATTTCATGTGCCATTGTCTCCCAGGATTCCCGATCTTCTGTTTTTGAGACCCGTCCTAATTTCCCAAAGCCATTTGGTTACAGGGTCCAGTCTGTTATGCTAGCCCTCTCTGTCCCAAGACTGGCAATTTGTCCACATCGGATCCCAAGGGTGGGTTCTTGGCTACTCCCTCGCGTGACATTCTGTAGGTCCGTTGTTGGAAAAAAGGGCTCACTTCCCTCTCAGGTGTCCCTCTCTCTCTTTTTAGAACATGCCTCCATTCATGAGGGTTCTGTCCCCGTTTATACTGACGGGTCTAAGACTGATACTGGAGTAGGATTTGGTGTTGTCTTCCCTTCATTTAGTAGGGGTGGTAGCCTTCCTGGCATTACTTCAGTGTAGCCTATACGGCAGAACTGACTGCAATTTTATATGCTGTTAAAATCATTTTTACTCTCCCCCAATCCGTTTTTGTGATTTTTAGTGACTCGCATAGTGCTTTGTCTGCACTGGAGTCTTTTAATGCATCCCATCCATTGGTTTTATCAATTTTAGAATGACTTTTTCTTCTTGGCCGTTGTGGCCGCCGTGTAGATTTCTGTTGGGTTCCTGCACATGTTGGTGTGGTGGGCAATGAGAGGGCAGATATTTTAGCTAAAGCTGCATCTTCTCAACAGCCCCCAACCGACTACCCACTTCCTGTTTCTGATGTAACACCTTACTTGCGGTTCGCAATTCGTTCGTGTTGGCAGAGACACTGGGATGGTGTTTCTCATAATAAACTAAAAGAAATTTTTCAGAGAGTGGTTGTGCCAAGGGTTCTTCCCTCTATGTCTCGGCAACTGGAGGTGGCTCTTGCTAGGCTTCGCATTGGGCATTCTCGGCTTACACATGGGTTCCTCATGTGTGGTGAGCCTCAACCGTACTGTGATGACTGCCTTGTTCCCCTTACTGTTCGTCACTTGCTGGTCGAGTGTCCGAGTCTGGGGGACCTGCGTCAGAGGTTCCTTCATAGGCATGGGGTGGCAGATGGTGCATACTGTTTGTCCTTGATGCTTGGTGAGGCCTTTAATGATTTCACTGATGTTTTTAGTTTTCTTCAGGAGGTGGGCCTCCTTCCACTTTTATAAATAATTGTTATTTTATAAACTATTCTTTTATTATTTTTAGTGTTTTATTCATGCTAACAGATATTGACTTTATTTTGAATAGGCACTTTTTATTTTGCTGTGTCTTTTACTTTGTCATCCGGCGGCATATGACCTTGGCAGTTGCGCCGCCAGATTTTAATTATTTTCAATCAATCAGTCAATCCATCCATCCATTCATCCATCCATCCATGCATCCAGCTCCCCCTGATGTTAAAAGCTAAGTCAAATTTCTGTGTCATACGCCTTTTGGAAACAGGGCAGTATATTAGGAAGCACTGGAGTCTTCTCAGTGCCCCTTCCTTAGCTATTTATTTTTGCATAGCACGTCTTAACATTTTCTTGTAAGCTATTAAAATCTGCTTCATATCGGCAGAGTTTAAAGCTCTCTCATAAAAGAGGGTGTTGTGGTATAATGTGCTGATTAAATCGCTAAGGAAGAGATGTAAAGAATTTCCAAAGCAGCTTACAGTACGATCCTGGATGTAGAAAAAAAAAAAAAACTGAAGCGAAGTTAATTCATGTTTTCAAGTCAAGAAAAAGATATTAATTTTATTTATATTTTGTTATGGAGAAATTTGTCCAGATTTTCACATTAAGGTGCAGTATATTCCTAGATTTCCCCTTTCCTTTTTATTGAGCCAAAAGCGTAATAGTGAAAAAATCTAATGAAAAATCGAATAGTCTCTCTCTTGACCCAGTGCCCACCTACCTACAAGATTCCATTGAAAGCCGATAGCAAGTTTTTGATATATCTTGGCCATAGACAGACAGATAGACAGATAGAAAGACAGACAGACAGACAGATAGAAAGACAGACAGAAGGACATATAGATAGACAGACAGACAGACATATAGACAGACAAATAGATAGACAGATAGAAAGGCAGACAG
>NC_137060.1:6015073-6035073 GCF_032717465.1 Coenobita brevimanus
CAAGGGGATTAACCAAAGGGTCCTGAAGCTCTCGCATCTAGTAATTCTGAGCTTGTTTCCAGGTAACTCCACACACACACCTCAGGTCGCGTCTTTCACAGAAGAGATAACAGAAGGAGAGCGAGCGTAACTGAATGGCAAGCCAGAGATGGAGTGAGAAGAAGAGGTGCACAGAGAACAAGATGGAGAGATCATATGATGCAGATCTACCGAGCAAGGACGGAACAGGCTAATAATCAATGGATCAGAGTGGAGAAAGGTGAGAGGGTCCTTATCATGCAGTGGTGTGCCACAGGCTGATGGTGATGATATTGATGATGATGATGATGTTGATGCTGATGGTGGTGATGCTTTAACATCTCAACGTATGAGGTTTCAGAATGCACAGTGAGGCTGCATAGTCAGGAAATGGAAAAATATGAGTGCATTTAAGTATTTGTGTAATGTGATGAATAAGGATGAAAGATTAGAGGATGAAGTGACTGGAATGATGCGTCAGGGAAGGAGGGTTGCTTGTTCTCTAAAAAGCAGTGATGAGGAAGAGGGAACTGAGGATGAAAGTATGAAAAAAAAAAAGGGCACTGCATGCCGTGATTCTCACTTTAAAGTATGGAAGTGAAGCTTGGATCTTATTGAAAGGACGCAAGTCAAGAGTGAGAGCGGTGGAAATGAGCTACTTGAGAGGAGCATGTGGAGTTTCATAGAGAGACAGACAGACAAATGGGCAGATGAAGGAGCGCTGTGATGCTGATGTGGATGAGATTGAAAGCACTAAGAGAAATACTTCGAGGTGGTTTGGCCATGTGGAGAGGATGGCGAATAAGAAAATGACTAGAAGAGTGCACATGAGTTAGCTGGAAGGATAGAGGGGGATGGAGAGACCGACGATGAGATGGAGGGAAAGAGTAGAAACATATGACTGGGATTTTTCATTCATTCATTGCCAGACGCCATGTATCCCAGACGGGGTGGCCAATGGCTTAGAGTTAATTGTTTTACAGGGAGGGGCACTAATCCTCCACCAACCCCACTTGACACGTAGGGATGCCAACAGCATCTGGTGTTCCCAGGCGGTCACCCATCCAAGTACTAACCAGACCCAACGTTGCTTAACTTCGCTGATCGGACGGGAAGCGGTGTACTCAACGTGGTATGGCCGTTGGGATACTTGAGCTAAATGGTAGAGGACAGTACATCATGAAGGCGATTTGTTTGTGGTTACCCCTTACGGGATTAAGGCGTCTGGCTATAGATAAACAAATATAGATAAATACAGTAGATAGATAGGTAGGTGATGATGATAATATGATAATGATGATGATGATGAGAATGGTAATGATAATGAGAATGACGGTGTAAATAATGATGATGATGATTATGACGACGACAGCTATGATGATGACGATGACGATGATGATGATGATGATAGTGATGATGATTTTTGTCGGCAGGTGGAAGGACGAAACAGCAGGAACTCTACCATCGGTCCAAGCATCCACGATTCCACATCCATCCATCCATCCATCCGTCCATACATCCGTCCAATCTTGCTTGGTGTTAAAAGCTAAGTCTATCTAACTTAAGTAGTACCAATTGCTTCTTCATAAGCTTTCCAGCTGTCTGAACAAATCTGCAGTAGCTTTTAACTTCTAGAATAACTCGGTTCTGGTGCTCAGTTTGGTACTTTTATTTTCATTTTATCAGCACTGGCGCGGCAGATTTTGAGAAAAGTCCCTCAAGTAACTCCTGTTATTTTTTTCACTAGGTTTCTAATGCTGTCCATAGATCCGTTGTTGCTTTAATAGTTTCCTAGACAACACAGTCTTGGCGCTGTTCTCTGCCACCCTATTATACCATGTCATATAGTGTTCTCGCTCGCTTGCCCTGTTCGCTCGCTCGCTTGAACAATAAATCACTGAAGAAAAGGTGGTATAAAGCCCCCTAAGCCGCCATAGCATTACACCCTCGGTATGCAGTCCGTTCCCTGTGGCCTTGTAACTTTGTGTACCCGAAGCGCTTACAAAATAACTTACAGTAATTTTCCTTTCGTAACTATACTTGTTTCACTTTAACTTGGCCTGAGTTGTTGTTGTTGTTCTTGTTACATCTTAGGCTCCTCTGGATGTGAACCCAGTGCTATGTTGAAGGACTGTCTGTGTTGTGGTGGTGTGGTGCAGGATGTGAGTGGGTGTGCTGTGGTGTGGTGGTGCCACTTTGCAGTATGAGCACAGGGGATTGTATGTGTGTCATATTTTGTGTTTGTATTGTAGCAGGGAAGGTTAGTGTACTCGTGTCTCTGGGTTCGGTAGTGTCTGAAGGGTGTATGTCTGGTGGTGGCACATGAAGGATGCTGTTTGGTAGAAAGTTTTGGCTGGCTGGGGTGTTTGTGTGTTTATGTATGTGTTTAGTGTAGAAAGTTTTGGCTGGCCGGGGTGTGTGTGTGTTTATGTATGTGTTTGGTATAGAAAGTTTTGGCTGGCTGGGGTGTGTGTGTGTTTATGTATGTGTTTGGTATAGAAAGTTTTGGCTGGCTGGGGTGTGTGTGTGTTTATGTATGTGTTTGGTATAGAAAGTTTTGGCTGGCTGGGGTGTGTGTGTGTTTATGTATGTGTTTGGTATAGAAAGTTTTGGCTGGCTGGGGTGTCTGTGTGTTTATGTATGTGTTTGGTATAGAAAGTTTTGGCTGGCTGGGGTGTCTGTGTGTTTATGTATGTGTTTGGCAGAAAGTTTTGGCTGGCTGGGGTGTTTGTGAGTTTGTGAATGTGTCTGGGAAGTGTAGAGTCGGGTGGAGAAGGGGATATGTTGCAAAGATACTCTGTGTAGTGTTGGGCGGTTGTTCGATTTTGTTTGTGGAGAGGATGATGCAACATAAGGTTACAAAGGTGGGACGGATCTTGAGCTGAAGTGATGAACTGTGTGCCTCTCATATTCACTTGGTCTCTGAAATTAGTTATGTTTCTTGGTGTAGGCTGTCAGTACTTGTGGTCTTAGTGTCTTCTGCTATCAAGGTATTGTTTTCTGTTCTTTAAAGCTCCTTCGTGTTTGTGTTGGATAAGATTACGGCTCAGCTTGTGCGGCAGTAATTCACGGTTGTTTTAATGTATTACTTATAAGTGGAGGATGGAGTTGGGATGTATATGAGAGAGGGTGTGAATTAGGGGGAGTGATGCATAATGACGGGGGACAGGGTGGCATAGAGGCGACTTGTTTGTGGCCACCTCTTACGGGATTAAGTCGTCTGGCTATAGACAGATGGATAGACAGATAGCTTATAGTTTCCATACGGTTTGCCGAGTAGTAGCGATAGTTATCACTAGAATATGATGGTAGTCACGAATGAGTGCCGTGGAAAGGATGTTGGGCTGTAGTATTGGCTGTTTCTGCTACTGATCTGCGTGACATTCTCATATGCTTTAAATGAAACTCTGTGTCAAGTTAAAGTGAAAGGCGTGTATGTTTGTGTAGGAGGAACGAGAGACAAGGTGGTATTCTGTGGCCTGTTTTCTTTGTGCTTCCTACAGGACACAGTAATAGTTATGACGGGGCATTGATGGCAAGTTTGTGGGTCAGCACACACTTACGGCCTCTCATTATACAAGGTGGTCCATATATTACGCCACCCAGTTCTTGTGTGTTGCGGGCACGGCTCAGTGAACATTACCAGTGTCTACCCTGCATCATTATCTACTTCCCACAACCCTCTTCAGGCTTAGCTTTATAATATAGGCTTTAATTTAGGTCCATTGATTGCATGGTGGAGAATTCCCATAACCTTTTTTATGCTTAGCTGTATATCATTGTATTGTATAATCTTTTATGTCCACTGATCACAAGGCTGAGCAGTAATTTGGTGAAGCGATCAGAATGTCTTAGCTCATCACAAAAGCCGTCCCCACAACACACAAGAGTGCAGAGCGCAATATACTTATCACCTATATTAAGTCAAAGCCACAGTTAAAAAGGTAATGAAACAAGACAGAAAATTTAAGTTTTCATTATTAATACTTCAGTACAAAATACATTAACAGAGACAGCAATATAAAATATGCATTCAAAGGTAGCATTTGTCCACAGAACATCCTGGACTTGCAAGGCAGATCACACGATCACCACCAGGCTTCTCTCGGCAGGTCAGGGCAGATCACCAGCAGCAGCAGCAAGTAATCTCACGGCTGGGGAAGACACGACACCCTGCCGCCGCCGCCGCCGCCACCACCACCACCACACCACCACCAGACATCTCAGAGTAGGGGAAGACACCACACCACCGTCAGGCTTATCACGGCAGGGCAGACCAAACTTCAGCAGGGTATGACCAGTGTGGCAAGGAAGCAGCGTCAAGGCAGCAGACTCCAGCACGACTTGTGGACCAGATGTGTATTAGTTCAAATCAGTGTTAGCTTTAGTTATTTAATCTTCTATCTATTGCCAGACGCCTCAATCCCGTTTGGGGTGGCCACAAACAAATCGCCTCCAAGTCGCCCTGTCCCCCGCCATTTCACTGCCCTGCTCCCAACTCACACCCCCCTCTCTCATATACCTCTCCACCCCATCCCTCCATCTCATCCTCGGCCTCCCCCTCCCTCTTCCCCCCTCCACCTCACTCACATACATTCTCTTCGTCAGTCTTTCACCCTCCATCCTCTCCACATGGCCAAACCACCTGTGTGAGTTCTCCTAACGCTTCCTATCACCTCCACATCCACACCACAACGCTCCTTTATATCCTCATTCGTCAGCATGTCTCTCCATGTGACTCCACAGGCTCCTCTTAAATAACTCATTTCCACTGCTCTCACTCTTGACTTGTGTCCTTCCAACAACGTCCAAGCTTCACTTGCATACGTCAGAGTTGGTATCACAATACTGTCATGTAGTAACTTTTTCACTTCCATGCTCACTTCCCTGTTTCTTATCACTGCTTTCAAAGAACCAGCAACCTTTCTTCCCTGTTGTACCCTTTCAAGCACTTCACCCTCCAAACCTCCATCCTTACTCATCACACTGCCCAAGTACTTAAACATACTCACATTTTCCAATTCCTCACCATCCAACCTCGCTGTACATTCACTGACTTCACCTCTCTCAAAGACCATCACTTTACTCTTCCCTACATTCACCTTTAGATTCCGTTTCTTGCACACTCTCCCAAACTCATCCACCAAACCTTGCAGCTCTCCTTCGTCTTCACTCAACAACACAGTATCATTTGCAAACAACAGTACAGGGAGTTTCCAAACACTACCCTCTCTCACCAGGGCCACTCCAACATCCACTACCCTACCTTGTACCTCTTTTATTATCCCATCCATATACAGATTGAACAACCATGGAGACATGACACATCCCTGTTTCAACCCAACCTTCAAAGCGTGGACTCATTAGACTGCTCAGATTCTGTTGGGAATGGCACACAGTTAGAGAATTATATCACCAATATTTTATCCAAATTTCCCATCCTGGGTGTTGCATGAAATGTTTGACAAACTTCAGAAAGTTGTTCTCGCGGCAATTTTGAGTTAAGAATTGCTGCATCAACCTGGGCTAATTTCTCGTCTATTATGCTCAGGTTCTGTAGGGAATGGCAGCAGATTGGAGACTGGTATCTCAAAATTTTATCCCCTGCCACCACCACCAGGCCGTTTATTTTTAAATCCCCTTGTAAAACTGTAGAAATATATCGGCAGGACAGTAAATAGTGATCCTACTCTGGTACTCTGTATGGAATTTCAGAGAGAGAGATGATGATGCCACTGATTCATGGGGTTATCTTTAATTTAACAAGAAACACTTTACTTACCTCTCTATTCAGTTTGCACGAAAATTAATGTTTAAAAGACTGATAATATATTCACGAAATTTTCTTCTTAAAATTTAATAAGTAAATGTTTAATTTGAAGTGTGACGTCACTGGTGCATTATGGAAGCAACGTTGAGAGATGCTGGAGGTGAGTGAAGATTTTATTCTTTACGGTGTTAGTCTACTTCTTATTATGGTAATTCTTATGCCCATGTGTTTATCAGTGTTTACTGTCATTATCGAGAGGTGTAGTCGGCTGATGTAAGTTGTAATTATTAGCTATAAGGATGATATACGGCGGTGTGTATCTCCAGGTGACCAAGATGTCCCTTTAAACTCGAGTAAGCAGTGCTACTTAAATCCCCCGATATTCACACCATCTGTCTAGGTTTTAAGGTCGAATGTGATCCTGTACATGGGCAGGCATAGTAGGTTAACAGGATTAAAATACAATACCAGATGCAAAGACCCATGGATTAAGTATTTTATTTCAGTTTTTTCCCCTTCATTCTTTCCTCGTCTTTCTGCCTACGGGTGACTTTACACTCCCAATTCTGTCTTGCATTCCTTCATTCTTTCCTCTTCCTTCTGCCTGTGGGTGACTTTACACTGAGTGACAAGCCAAATGGTTTCCTGTACACCAGGAAACCATTTACTACGCTGGGTGGTAACCATATAACCAAATTTTGGCGCCTGGTGGTTTAGTGGGTAATTATTGTGCTCCAGTCGGATTGAGCCGGTGAAGGTTCATATCCAAGGGATGATTGGGGTTTATTGCTCACGTAATGCCACTCAGGGATGAGTGAGGTTGGTCACTCTCATCTTAAATGTCAGGACCAACTGCCTAGCCCCGGGCTCCTACGCGCCTCATGGGGCAACGTAGGATTGGATGATGGATGGGTGGATGGATTTCAGTTTTAACTACACACTTGAAAGATGAACTGATTTTATTCATGCTTCCTTCAGATGATATTCAGCATGGGAGAGACTTTGAACTGGAGGGGTTATAGTGTATCATTTATGAAGGTTCCAACATGCTTGCATGCATTGGCTTTGGTCACCTAACGGCGACTTTCCATGCTGCTCGATTGCAGTAGCTCAGTAGTAGCGCTTGCTCTTCACAACCATAAAGTTGACAGTTCGAGCCCCCACCAGGGTAGCGTATACAAGGTCTCTCCTTGCCCTTCAGAGCTATGTGGTCCATTGGTCCTAGCTGGTTGGGATTAGTCCTCTGGCAACCTCTGTGATCAGCCTCCTATCCCTGATGTCACACTCTATGACCTTGTTCCAAGCCATTTTCTGTGTCCAGTTGCCATCCTTCATCCTTTCAATATGCCCCATCATTCAATCTACCCCTTCTTATTACAGCACCGATACAATACTCTTCAGTCCTGTTCTTCCTCCATTAATCCCTTTAATACAGTACTATATGTCTGTCTCAAGTTAGATATGATGGTCTGGTGGTAGAAATAGATAGTAAAATGAGAATATAACTACATCTTTTGGATTACAGGGCACAAACTGCTCCAATGATTAGCCTTTATTCTTTCTAATTTAAGACTGTTATTCAGCTTGGTTAAGACTTTTCAAACTGGAAGGGTCACATTACAACCTTCAGGAACCTGTTCAGTAGGAAAGTAATTAAAGGTTGATAGGAGAGCTTTTGGACTGAAGGGGTTAGGGACAGGCTTCATTAAGCCATTCTTGTTACCTTTAAACTAAGTTAATCAGCATAGGAGAGACTTTTCAAACTTAGAGTCCCATATGACATTCTTTAACATGTGTAGGAGAGACACTGGATAAAGCCTGATTGGAGATATAGTATATTGAACTGGAAGGACTGCATACCTTACATCCTTCATTAACCATTGCTGCTACCTTTAAATAAGAATTATCATACTGAAGGTAATTACTAGCAGCCTTCATTAACATATTACTGTACTGTAATTAGGAGAGAGGTTTCATAAGTTGATTGGAAGTCAGGAGACAACAGGAATATACCATTACTGTTGAGGGGGATGAATTTGTGTGTAGGCTATGATATAGGAAGCATATCTCAGAATATGGATGTACAAGGTTAATCATATCTTGTGTAGTACTTACACTTTCAGATTTGATAGCTTTTCCTTTTGTAATCTTTACTGAATGATGCAATCAGTTCATGATTACACATTATATAATCTCAGACTTCATCTGTGTCATTGTAGTTGGCTCACCTTGACAAATTTTAGTCCTTCTGCTGCTTAGTTCCTGTATCTAAGTGGCAGAATAAGTATTATGGTTTGGCATCCTCCCCATAGATCTTCATTGTGATTTGCATGATAATCTAGTCTTTATCTCTAGAAACAGCTCAGCATTCAAGGTGGAGAGATGCCAGGTTTTTGTCAGTTTAGGGTGGACATGTAGTCTATATGGTTTGTCTTTATTGTTTTATGTATTCATTATTATTATTATTTTTTACTGTGGATCAAATTTAGCGATTCATCTCTTCCGTTTATAAATCGGTACAACAGATAGGCTTTCATTCTCAGAGTTCTGACAGAAGGTATGACCAATGAGTACTGTACTGTCTTCCTGTGCAGTGTATATTTTGTCATTTGTACTCTCATTATAAGTTTCATTAAAGAATTTGTATCATATGTTTAGTTTCTGTGTCACTCAGTGTGTTAAGTTTATGTAATATATGGTTAATCGTTTAAGTCCTGCCGTTGGATAGCAGTCTAAGTTGCAGTTTTTACTTTCTCCCTTTATATAAGTAGCAACTGCTCTATATTCTTTCCATAGCACTTGTTCATGATTAGCATTAAACTGCAGGCTTAGGTATTCCAAGTAGCTCAGGAAATTTCGAGATATCTCCTCCTAAAGTGACATTAATAGGTACATGACAATTTAGTTTAGTCTGTGCATGTTATTCAATTTCCCATTTTTTGTAACGTAAAGAAATAAAATACAGTAGCAGTTTTAGCCGATATTCTTATGGGGGCGCGGTAGCATGGTCAGCATGGTGCTGGCGTGCTGATCAGGAAGACCCGGGTTCAAGTCCCGGTGTGACAGAGGTTTCTTTAAAATGTGGCTGAGGGAAGTTTGCGTAGCAGGCTTTCCTTAAAACCACAAGGCCCCATACTTACACTTCAGCTCACACACACACCAAGACACTTACACACACTACTACATACACACACACACACACTACTACATACACACACACACACACACACACACTACTACATACACACACACATCGACACACACACACACACACTACTACATACATACACACATCAAGACGCACACACACACACTACTACATACATACACACATCAAGACGCACACACATCAAGACACACACACACACACAAGACACATACATAGCCACAGCCACCTTCACACCACACACACACAGAGGGTGGGACAGACACACCACAGGCAGACAGAGAGGGACATATACAAAACACAGGGAGTGAGAGAGGAGGGGGTTTTATTGAAAAGTCCAATTTTGGTATACCTCCTGTGGCAAAATTGATATAGCCCCCCCTTTAATATTTTTTGGATATTTTCATTTAGTGCCCCCCAGGCCCCAGACCCACTCGGCTGAACCAAATTGTCTGGCGTCAGCTGGAACATGATATACCAGAGTTATGCCGGTCATGTGGGGGTTAATGGTGACAGTGTAGTAACTGTCAGGCTCCTATGACTCACTCAGCCGAACAAAATCGTCTGTCAGCTGGAATGGAATACTAGAGTTGTCCCAAGCACCAGAGGGTTAAGAATCTTAACCCCCTGAGTGATGCTCGGGACAAGCATCACTCAGGGGGTTAAGATTCTTAACCCTCTGGTGCTTGGGACAACTCTAGTACCCCATTTCAGCTCACTCAGACGATTTTATTCGACTGAGTGAGTCATAGGAGCCTGACAGTGTCAATACCGTCACCATTAACCCTCTCACGACCGATATAACTCTAGCATCATGTTCCAGCTGACGCCAGACAATTTGGTTCAGCCGAGAGAGGATCCTAGGATCCTGAGAGACACTATAACATCACAAACAAAATACAAAATGCCTTCCCTCCATCCTGAACGTACTATAATTCATTTTCATTAAGTAAGCTCCTATTTTCGTATTTTTGCAGCTTATTTCATGTATTTTAGTTAAAAGAAAAAAATACTACGAACCGGTGAATAAAACCAACACTTGTAGACGAAGAATATAATTACCAAACAGTTTCGGTGGACACTGCCACCATCTTCAGTGGTCAAGATAATGAGAGGGAGTGACATACTGACCATACAAGTGTTCCTTTTTATGCGTGTGTGTGGAAGGGTGGGGTAAAGGTGAGGTGGGGTGGGGTAGATTGTAAGCGGGGATTAACCCAAGGGGGATTTTGGGGGGGACATTACCGGATAGGTCAGGTGTAATTCCTATCTGACCTTACCTGTGTCGTAGCAGGAAGGGACATCTCTCTTCCTGCTACGACACAGGTAAGGTCAGATAGGAATTACACCTGACCTGTCCGGTAATGTCCCCCCCCAAATCCCCCTTGGGTTAATCCCCGCTTACAATCTACCCCACCCCACCACACCTTTACCCCACCCATCCACACACACACAGGCATAAAAGGAACCCTTGTATAGTCAGTAGGTCACTCCCTCTCACTATCTTGACCACTGAAGATGGTGGCAGTGTCCACCGAAACTGTTTGGTAATTATATTCTTCGTCTACAAGTGTGGGTTTTATTCACCGTCTTTGATTATCACGCAAGAGTGATTCATCCAGCCAATACTACGAGCTCTGTATCTTTTCATAGCCCTTCTTCGTGACTAGCATCGTATTCTAGTTATCTATAGTTACAACTGAGCATTCAAGTTGGAGGGATCACAACTTTAAGCAATTACAGTAAACAAACAAACAAAAAGCAAGTGTCGTCCTCTTGACCTCTCGTCTTCGCAGGAATGCAGCTGTGGCGCCATCTTGTGCGTGGAATGCGTGAAGTGCAGGCTTTTGAGTGGAAGGAGCACGGAGCCACGGGAGACTTAATAATATTCGCTAGTCAGCCAGTCTAGAAGCCTGGGACATTTGCCTGAAATAATAATAATAATAATAATAGAAATAACAACAAAACCAGTCATATATATAATTCAATATCTTAGTCACTCGATCTGTCCATTCCGCCCCTTCAGTACGAGGACGCATTTCTGTAAGCTATTTTTTCTAACATGGGAGGTTCGATACGTTTGATTGAGCCTATCCATAAGACTCCTAAAGCTGAGTAAATGCCTCTGAAAGTTGCAAAATATAAAATATAAAACGTCTATATGATATAAAAACCTTTGTTCACCTCCGGGACTCGATCTGTGGCGCCTAGAACAAGTGCTGACGTCATGTTTACACTTTGCTACCTTGAGACGATTTCCTGGAGCTTAAAGAAACCCTCTCGGGATGATGGGACAGACACAATAACCCCTTCAGACAGAGAATGACTTAGTTACTTTGTTCTAAGTAACCGGACGATTTTATTCAGCTTAGGAGATCCCCTCGTAGTGAAGGGGTTGATGGTGACTGTATCTAACCCCTCCAGTACGAAATTTCTTTCCAGAGTTGAAGAAAATCGTCTGGAGGAAGAAAGATGAATATGGAAAAAAGTGTTAATGTGGACAATTAGTTAGATAAGACTGGTTTGGTTAAGGTAGGGTAGGGATGGGACGGTTGTGGCAGGGTGGGGTAGCGTTGGGTCGGTTATGGCCGGGTGGGGTAAGGTTGGGTTAGTTTTGGCAGGACGGCGTAGGATTGGGCCGGTTTTGGCAGGGTGGGGTAGGACTGGGTCGGTTTTGGCAGGGTGGGGTAGGACTGGGTCGGTTTTGGCAGGGTGGGGTAGGATTGGGTCAGTTTTGGCAGGATGGGGAAGGGTTGGTCGGGTTTGGCAGGGTGGAGTAGGACAGGGTTGGTTTTGGCAGGGTGGGGTAGGATCGGGTCGGTCTTGACAGGGTGAGGTTAGATTGGGCTGATTATGCCGAGGTAGGGTAGGGATGGGTCGGTTATGGCAGGGTTGAATAGAGGTGGGTCGATTAGGGCAGGCGAGGGTAAGCATGGGTAGGTTATGGTTGCGTTGGGGAGGGTAGGATAGGTTATGGCAGGG
The DNA here is from genome assembly GCF_032717465.1 of Coenobita brevimanus. Taxonomy (NCBI): domain Eukaryota; kingdom Metazoa; phylum Arthropoda; class Malacostraca; order Decapoda; family Coenobitidae; genus Coenobita; species Coenobita brevimanus. The sequence continues at coordinate 6,027,010 of NC_137060.1, forward strand.
TAGGATAGGGCTGGGTGGTGGTGGGCTGGGTAAGGTAGGGCTGGGTAGGGTAGTGTAGGGCTGGGTAGGGTAGGGTAGGCTGAATCAGGGTAGTGTAGGGTACAGAAGAGTGGTGGTTATAACTGCTGTTTAGTTCCCTCATATCCAACGCCTATTTCACTCAGTTATACTACACCGTCTCATCAAATTTGGGGCGATCTTCTCTACGATTTTTGTTCTTCTCCGCTTAGTTCAGTCCTTTAGTTCATTCATGACCCTTGGCTTTCCTTTTTATTTTTTTTTTATGTGGTGGAGAGCAGGTGCACGAGGCTAGACCACCATAAGTTCAGAATATTTAAGGGTAGGCCACCAAACTAAGCCCTGGTAACGTCTACACGTCAAAACATCTGTCCACCTCTGGGACTTGAACTGCGGAGCGCTGGACGTGGAGCTCCCGGTCTGCGGATGTCACTTTTACACTTTGCTAGCTTCTGACGATATCCTACAGCTTCAGAAAACCCTCTTAGGATGACGGGACAGAATCATTTAACCCTTCAGACCAAGAACGATTTATTTACTTTGTCCTAGCTGACCGCACGATTTTATTCAACTTAGGAGATCCCCTGACAGAGAAGGGGTTGATGCTGGCTGTATCTAACCCCTCAAATTCAGAATTCCCCTCCAGAGCTGAAAAAAATCGTCTGGAGAAAGAATGAAGAAAACTGAAGAAAGTGTTAGAGTGAAAAATGAGTTAGATAAGATTGGTTTGGTTAGGGCAGGGTAGGGTTGGGTCGGTTATGCCAGGGTGGGGTAGGGTTGGGTCGGTTTTGGCAGGGTGAGGTAGGACTGGGATAGTTTTGGCAGGGTGGTGTAGGACTTGGATGGTTTTTGCAGGGTGGGGTAGGGATGGGTCGGTCTTGGCAGGATGGGGTAGGATTGGGTCGGATATGGTAGGATGGGGGTAAGATTGGGTCGGTTTTGGCAGGGTGGGGTAGGATTGGGTCGGTTTTGGCAGGGTGGGGTAGGGATGGGTCGGTCTTGGCAGGGTGGGGTAGGATTGGGTCGGTTTTGGCAGGGTGGGGTAGGATTGGGTCGGTTTTGGCAGGGTGGGGTAGGATTGGGTCGGTTTTGGCAGGGTGGGGTAGGGATGGGTCGATCTTGGCAGGGTGGGGTAGGGATGGGTCGGTTTTGGCAGGGTGGGGTAGGATTGGGTCAGAGTTGGCAGGGTGGGATAGGAATGGCTCAGTTTTGGCTGGGTGGGATAGGTATGGGTCGGTTTTGTCAGGGTGGGGAAGGGTTGGGTCGGTTTTGGCAGAGTATTGGTTAGGTTTCGGTTGGTTTTGGCAGGGTGGGGCAGGATTGGGTCGGTTTTGGCAGGATGGGGCATGATTAGGTCAGTTTTGGCAGAGTGGAGTAGAATTGAGTTGGTTTTGGTAGGGTGGGGTAGGGTTTGCTCGGTTTTGGTAGAGTGGGGTAGGATTGGATCGGTTTTGGCAGGGTGGGGTAGGATTGGGTCGGTTTTGGAAGGGTGAGATAGGATTGGGTCGGTTTGGACAGGGTAGGGTAGGTGTGGGTCGGTTTTGGCAGGGTGGGCAAGGATTGGGTCGCATTTGGCAAGGTGGGGTAGAATTGGGTTGGTTTTGGCAGAGTAGGGTAGGGATGGGTCGGTTATGGCAGGGTAGGGTAGGATTGGGTCGGTTTTGGCCAGATGAAGTAGGATGGGGTCGGTTTTGACAGGGTGGGGTAAGATTGGGTCGGTTTTTGGCAGGGTGGGAAAGGATTGGTCGGGTTTGGCAGGGTGGAGTAGGACTGGGTTGGTTTTGGCAGGGTGGGGTAGGATTGTGTCGGTCTTGACAGGGTGGGGTAAGGTTGGGTTGGTTTTGGCAGTATGGGGTAGGGATGGGTCGAGTTGCGTTTGGGAGGGTAGGATAGGTTATGGCAGGGTAAGATAGGGCTGGGTGGTTGTGGACTGGGTAGGGTAGGGCTGGGTAGGGTAGGGCTGGGTAGGGTAGGGCTGGGTAGGGTAGTGTAGGGCTGGGTAGGGTAGGGTAGGCTGAATCAGGGTAGTGTAGGGTACAGAAGAGAGGTGGGTATAACTGCCGTTTAGTTCCGTCATATCCAGCGCCTATTTCACTCAGTTATACTACAGTGTCTCATCAAATTTGGGGCGATCTTCTCTACGATTTTTGTTCTTCTCCGCTTAGTTCAGTCCTTTAGTTCATTCATGACCCTTGGCTTTCCTTCTTTTTTTTTTTTATGAGGTGGAGTGCAGGGGCACGAGGCTAGACCACCATTAGTCCAGAATGTTAAAGGGTAGGCCACCAAGCTACGCCCTGGTAACGTCTACACGTCAAAACATCTGTCCACCTCTGGGACTTGAACTACGGAGCGCTGGACGCAGAGCTTTCGGTTTGCGGATGTCACTTACTCTTTGCTAGCTTCTGACGATATCCTACAGCTTCAGAAACCCTCTTAGGATGACGGGACAGAATCATTTAACTTGTGCTGGAGTCTACTGTGTACTCTGTTTCATGTCTTTGGGAACTAGAGTATAGCATTGTATGCTTTCTTTGCATACTTTACTTTTTCTGTGATATTGTATTTTAGTCATTAGTAATACCAAAAAGGGCAAAGTAAAGTTGATATACAACTGATTCTTTTATTATCTTTAGCGTTTTACAAGAGTTTACAATTACAATACATTTACAAAGTATACAAGTATACAAGTAGCTGTTAGGTTACTCTGGCAGAAGATTTTATATATTTAAGTATAAGTGTCTCAAAGTATATCACAAAAGTATTGAACTAGAGCAAATGTTTCAAGTATTATCAAAGTATATCAGTTAAATACGGGCAAGATACCTTTAGCAATTAATATTATGTAGTAGGTCCTATGTCTATCTCCAACTCGCTCCCTCGCTCCTACTCGCCCCTCTACCCTCTCTCCATCACGCTCACTCTAGAACGACAGAAAAAGAAAAAGCGCATAAAAAAGTAAAGGTGGGGAAGTGAAAGAAGCACTAAAGCAGACAGACACTAACAGACAGACACACCATCCCAGCACGTTCGGCTGCGCTGAGGACAGGCAGACAGGACAGACGGAGAGGAAGATAGAAGTGGAAGGAAGTCCCCCTTTTCCCGCCTCCCCCCACCCCACCTCCCTCCCCAGACCCACCTACCCGCCACACCCAGCCTAGTATGCTGGGAACTAAACACACACACACACACACACACACACACACACACACACACACACACACACACACACACACACACACACACACACACACACACACACACACACACACACACACACACACACACACACACACACACACACACACACACACACACACACACACACACACACACACACACACACACACACACACACACACACACACACACACACACACACACACACACACACACACACACACACACACACACACACACACACACACACACACACACACACACACACACACACACACACACACACACACACACACACACACACACACACACACACACACACACACACACACACACACACACACACACACACACACACACACACACACACACACACACACACACACACACACACACACACACACACACACACACACACACACACACACACACACACACACACACACACACACACACACACACACACACACACACACACACACACACACACACACACACACACACACACACACACACACACACACACACACACACACACACACACACACACACACACACACACACACACACACACACACACACACACACACACACACACACACACACACACACACACACACACACACACACACACACACACACACACACACACACACACACACACACACACACACACACACACAAAAATCACGCACACACAATCATACCCTAAAGGAAAATACAAAGAAAAATACAACCTGTCACCTGTCCTGTCCGGCGCTCCGATCTCCCTGCAGGCTCTCCGGTCTCCCCTGGTCTCTCGGCCGTCTCGTCTCTCCCTCGTAGCCGTCTCTGCATCGCCTGGGGAAATACAGGAACATCAAAGGTGCCTAAGGAATGCAATGCCTACCAGAGTAACGCTATACAGGTGCCGCCACAGTTGCTGCTACCCTCCCTACCACATCACCTATCAGTACAAGCTACAACACACGCTGCACCAGTTCGTCTGCAGGGCTTGCCATGTTCTCGAGCGGCCATCTCGTCGTCTACAGCTGCTATTTCTTCCGTAGTTGCCACCCCTTCTTCTGAGGTTGCCATGTCTTCTGAGGTTGCCATCTCGTCTTCTGAGGTTGCCATCTCGTCTTCTGGGGCTGCAGCTTCGCCTTCCCCTTCGCCTGCAGTTGCCATCTCGCTGGCCAGGGTTGACATCTCGTCCTCCGTCGTTTCCATCGTTTTCTGTGGAGCAAATATCAATTAGGCCAAAGTATGCACTATATGCTGCTGCTGAGCCTATGTCCCGTATTCTGGGTGGCATAGGAGGCTTCGTAGCGCATTTCCCTGAGAGATTTATTTTCCATAACACCAACATTATATTGCAAACTTACGTCAATGTCTTCTAACCCCAACTTGTCACCCAATTCCTTCCCATTCCACACATCCTTCCTTTAAGTTCTTCACAGCCATACTGTACCATCACCACACCCACACTACCACCACCACCACCACAACCACACTCCATCACAACCACACTCCATCGTAATACAACCACCAGCATAACATTATCACCACTACCACAACCACTTACTACCACCACCATCACAACCACACACCACCACCACCAACACCGCTGACATCACCACCGTCACAACCACCACACAGCTATCAGTGCTCTCGTGCAAAATTTGAGAGAGAGAGAGAGAGAGAGAGAGAGAGAGAGAGAGAGAGAGAGAGAGAGAGAGAGAGAGAGAGAGAGATCTGTGCGTGTGCGTGTGTGGTGCGTGTGCGTGTTTCGTGCGTGTGCGTGTGTGTGTGTGTGTGTGTGTGCGTGTGCGTGTGCGTGTGCGTGTGTGTGTGTGTGTGTGTGTGTGTGTGTGTGTGTGTGTGTGTGTGTGTGTGCGTGTGCGTGTGCGTGTGTGTGTGTGTGTGTGTGTGTGTGTGTGTGTGTGTGTGTGTGTGTGTGAAAACAACTCTTTTAACAATAAACAAAATGCATGACTAAGTGTACGATGTGAGAAAAGCTCAGAAAAAAATATTTTAAATTTCAAAAAAGTTTAAAAATGGTTCAAATACCTTTTACTTGTGAAGAAAGCTATTATTTCCCACTCCTGTCGTCTGTCGTGTCGGTGTAAATATCCTTTGCTTGCCTGGCCGTGTAAATATCCTCTGCCTGCTTGGTCGTGCGAAAATCCTCTTCTTTCTTCGTGTCAATGGAAAAATTCAACCTGAGAGGTGGAGAGCAGAGGTGTGAGGGTAGGGGAGGTTTGACTGGTGGCAGGGAGATGGGAGGGGGGGTAGAAGGAAGAGGTGAGGGGGTAGGGAAGAGGTGAGGGGGTAGGGAAGAGGTGGGGGGGTAGGGAAGAGGTGAGGGGGTAGGGAACAGGGGAGGTGGGGGTAGGGAAGAGGTGAGGGGGTAGGGAAGAGGTGAGGGGGTTGAGGGAAGACGTGAGGGGGTAGAGGGAAGAGGTGAGGGGGTAGAGGGAAGAGGTGAGGGGGTAGAGGGAAGAGGTGAGGGGGTAGGGAAGAGGTGAGGGGGTAGAGGGAAGAGGTGAGGGGGTAGAGGGAAGAGGTGAGGGGATAGGGAAGAGGTGAGGGGGTAGGGAAGAGGTGAAGGGGTAGGGAAGAGGTGAGGGGGTAGAGGGAAGAGGTGAGGGGGTAGAGCGAAGAGGTGAGGGGGTAGAGGGAAGAGGTGAGGGGGTAGAGGGAAGAGGTGAGGGGGTAGGGAAGAGGTGAGGGGGGAAGGGGGAAAAGGTGAGGGGGAAGGGGGAAAAGGTGAGGGGGTAGAGGGAAGAGGTGAGGGGGTAAAGGGAAGAGGTGAGAGGGTAGAGGGAAGAGGTGAGGGGGTAGAGGGGAAAAGGTGAGGGGGTAGGGAAGAGATGAGGGGGGTAGGGGGAAGAGGGGAGGGGGTAGGGAAAAGGTGACGGGGTAGGGATGAGGGGAGGGGGTAGGGAAGAGGGGAGGAGGTAGGGAAGAGGGGAGGGGGTAGGGACGAGGTGAGGGGGTAGGGAAGAAATGAGGGGGTAGGGAAGAGGAGAGAGGGGTAGAGGGAAGAGGAGAGAGGGGTAGAGGAAAGAGGTGAGGGAGTAGGGAAGAGGGGAGGGGGTAGGGAAGAGGGGAAGGGGTAGGGAAGAGGGGAAGGGGTAGGGAAGAGGGGAAGGGGTAGGGAAGAGGGGAGGGGGTAGAGGAAAGAGGGGAGGGGGTAGAAGGAAGAGGTGAGGGGGGTAGAGGGAAGAGGTGAGGGGGGTAGAGGGAAGAGGTGAGGGGGGTAGAGGGAAGAGGTGAGGGGGGTAGAGGGAAAAGGTGAGGGGGGTAGAGGGAAGAGGTGAGGGGGTAGTTATGAGGTGAGAGGGTAGAGAAGAGGTGAGGGGGTAAGGAAGAGGTGAGGGGGTAGGGAAGAGGTGAGGGGGTAGGGAAGAGGTGAGGGGGTAGGGAAGAGGTGAGGAGGTAGGGAAGGGGGACTGGAGTAGTGGGCATAGAGAAGGTGGGAGTTTAGAGATGGTGTGTACAATTAGCCACTGCTACGACGCCAAATCACAAAAATCTTCCTTTGGAAATATATCAGTGTGGTTGTTTGTAAATGTTGGCAAATTTAATAATGGTATTTAACATATTTTCCATCGGCTGTTTAATTAGCAAGGAGTGTTTGGGAGTTTTCATAAACCTCAGGGCACCTTCGAAATAAACAGATGTTAACCAGGATTATTGTATCTCCCTTGCCGGACGGGTGTGTGAATAATGAACTCATTTCTTAGTAGGGATTGTCACCGAAAAAATAGCTTCTTTAGACCCAAGAGCACCAGCATTGTCAACAGCTCGTGTCATAGTGGAATTGCTGTGCCGTGTAAATATGTAGTTATAATACGTCCACATCCACGTCATCCAATAGAGTACACGCATTATTTTAAGTAATTTCTTGGGGGGGTGGGGGTACAGACAATCTTCACCCCCTCCCCCCGTAGTTCACACAACGCACGACGTCAGAACGCATGCCCTGATCAAGGAAGGGTGTAAATCACAATCTATATGCAAATATGTGAACGGTACAGTCATAAGAGCCAACCTGAAAGCCATTATGGTCAAAGCCCCATCCTGTCACCGACCATGACTACCAAAATCTCAGTCAGTCATCGAGATGGTGAATAAATCGGATAATGTCGGGGCAAATGATCATGTTAGTGTTAACCCATTCAGCCTGGAAACGTCGTTCATTTTATTCTTGCAACAGCCTGATGATTTTATTCAGCTTAGGGTACACTTTTCAAACTGAAGGAGTCAGATGCAGTACTAATAAAATCTTTAGTACGGGAGGCTGCTCGTAAGCTGAATAAAATGGCTTGATAACAATAAGAATAAAATAAGAATGACGTCACTCTGGTTCAGGGGAATAAACGAATCTTTACCTAACCAAGGATTACGTAGTCAACACATTTCGCACAGAAATAATAATGATTAGATGGACGTGTAGTTCTTACTTAAATGCTAAACCTGGGTTTGGGGGGAGGCTAGGTTTACTATTGAGGAATTAAGAGGCGGGATGGGAGAAAAGTGTATTGTTGTGATGAGGAGGGATAGACTGAGATGGTTAGGACATGTGGAGAGGATGGAGGATGACAACTGGGTGAGGAGAGAGAGGTGTGAACGCCGGAGGTAGGGCTGCGAGAGGCAGACCGGAAAAGGCCTGGGACGAGGTCATAGTGTGTTATCTCAGGGATAAGGGAGTGAAAAGGGAGGCTGCAAAAGGTTGTGCAGTGTGGAGAGCCGCCATTATGTGACCAAGGCCGACGACGCATGCAAGCATGTTAGATCCTTTAAAAAGGATACGACACGAACAATTCGATACAGGTAAGGTTCAGGGATCACCATTTTATATAATTTATCTCCTGCCATTTTTGC